>NC_134476.1:31834359-32029479 GCF_964194025.1 Convolutriloba macropyga | reverse complement strand
ATCCGAGCCATCGATAAAAGTGGTTACACCCATTCCCTGGTATCAGGGAACGCGACCATGTGTGAACTGGGACCACCCACGACGGGTTAATGTGGGACCATTCAGCCCCGGGTTTCGTATTTAGTATCATTTTATACTTATTGTTCAAGCCACAGAATCGGTTTTAATTGGCTAGTATTTTGAGCGCTAATCTGGAACTTCGCAAATCTCCGATTGAAAAACTAACTTTTTCCCTTGACAAGCTATAGCGAAAATACTTTTTGAGTTACTTTCTAACTACACAGAGGATACTCCATACCCAGTTTGGTTTGATTTGAACAACTCCTTCCCAACCCAATCAAAAATAACTATAGTTAAAAATCGTTAATCGCGAAATTCTCAAATTCCCGTATGAAAAACTAAGTTTTTTACTAGACAAGCTGTAGCAAAAATTCTTTTTGTTCTACACTCTACCTACACAGGGGATACTCCATACCAAGCCACACAATCGGCTTTTCAGTTAGCCACACAATCGGCTGTTCAAATGCTATTTTACTTTTTGTTTAAGCCACACAATCCGCTTTTCAGTCAGCCACACAATCGGCTGTTCAAATGCTATTTTATTTATTGTTTAAGCCACACAATCGGCTTTTCAGTTAGCCACACAATCGGCTGTTCAAACTATTTAATTATCTATTGTTTAAAGCACGCTATCGGTTTTTCAACAAGCCACACAATCGGCTGTTCAAATGCTAATTTACTTACTGTTCAAGCCAAACAATCGGCATTTCAGTCAGCCATACAATTAGCTGTTCAAATGCTATTTTACTTATTGTTTAAGCCACTCAATCGGCTTTTCAGTCAGCCACACAATCGGCTGTTCAAATGCTATTTTATTTATTGTTTAAGCCAGACAATCGGCTTTTCAGTTAGCCACACAATCGGCTGTTTAAACTATTTTATTACCTATTGTTTAAACCACGCTATCGGTTTTTCAACAAGCCACACAATCGGCTTTTCAAATGCTACTTTCCTATTTATGTTTAGGCCACACAATCGGTTTTTCAGTCAGCCACACAATCGGCTGTTCAAACTATTTAATTACCTATTGTTTAAATCACGCTATCGGTTTTTCAACCAGCCACCCAATCTTTTTTCTCAGACCAACTAGAACAACAATTCCTTCTCCCTTAGGACCTATTTGGACTTTGCCACTCGTAAGTAGGCCCCCAAAAGATTTGAATAAGTCCTTTACTATATTGAAAAACACTATTTGTTAAACTGTGTAGAGATAGTATTTTGAGCTCGAAATCTGATAACCTGTTAGGTACTTTTTTCTCAGACCAGCTACAACAAAAATTTCTCCTCCATTAGAACCTATTTGGACTTTCACACTCTTACGTAGGATCTCAATTGATTTGAATAAGTTCCTCAATACACTTTTACAGAAAAATAACATTTGAAAGGTGAGTCAATATGAATAAATTTTACCTCAAAAGTAATTGTCTAACAATTTCGTGTGAATTACCAAATGAGTCAAAATAATTCTCAGCAGTTTGAATGAAACACAAGAAAGATAAACAAAAATTAAAGATCGAGGTACATAGAATTTCACCTAACAGTATGTCTTCGTTCAATGAGATCGCAACAAATACGTCAGCGCGCGACCCGCGACCGTAAGCCCCTGATGTTAAAAAGAAGGAATCACAAATTCTACAAAACAGACGTTTTCGGGGATGCGCACGTCTAAAATTTCGGGTAGCCTCTATTTCAACCATTCCGAATGCTTCATCGAATGGCTTTTTGTGGACAACTCATTTAATGATTGAGTTAGTCAATCATCTTGAACTTCAATAGTCGCCAGTAACTTTGATCGAATAAAACGTTGAAACAAAACATGACAATGATTCACCGTTCCAGTAAGGGGGCAAGGAGAAGCCTGTTTGCAGACTCGAACATGAATGCAGAAGCAGTAGAAAGAGGTCCAATACTTCGAACCTGCCAACTTAGAAGTTGTAAAAGGTGAAATTTGATTGATTCCATTCTGCTGCATTTTTCGGCCATACTCAGGCAAAACTCATCAAGAAGAGTTTCACAAAGCTCTGCATTTTTACTCGAGTCGTATAACTCACGAACGGCAAAGACCAATTTCTTGAGATCTTCTTCGTCGCTTCGTTTGTCCTCGCCAAACAGAAAGGAGGGCAAAATAACCCGAGATAAAAACAGGAGGATAGTTTTGAACTCTTTTGGTTTCATGTTTGATAAAGCCTCTAAGCTTCGCACGGTGTTTTCGAGCTCCTTGGGAAGGGCAACAGATCCCAGAAAAGTATTCAACTGTCCACGGTGCTCGACTCTCATCTTGTCGTAAAGATAAACGAGAAGGTCTTTGGCAACACCCAAGAAAAGCTGGTGCATTCGGTTGGGGACGACAAAGGTTGGTTGGGAATTAAAGAGAGTAATATACTTCTTACTTTGACACCTTGGATCCTCACTTCAGCGTCTGTTTTTCGACCGTGTTTTAACTGAATTTCTCTGATACTGCCCTTTTGAAGCTCTCTCAAATTCAATAGATGCGACTCGCGTAACCTCATCACAAACTTTTCATCGTGGGGATACCTATGAGAGCCCGCAAAGTGAAAACCACGTTGAGTGCACAAGGTTCATCCGTATAAACCGTTACACTGCTTCATTTTGAGAACCTTTGCCTTTCCAATTAAAACGGCAACAAAAAGAATTGGCTGGAAGTCTAACTCAATTTTTCTTTCACCTACTTTCAAAAACGTTGCGGAAGAGAGCTCATTGATCATGTGTTGGAACATCTGGTTGAAATCAGGATAACCAGGCCCAACAAACAAAGCCGCAAGAACAATATTTTGAAACCTTTGGTATTTTTTAGGAGGAAGGTCAGCAACAGAGATAAAAAGAGGCCACGCTGATGAGACTGGACTTTTGCTTACGTTAGCTCCATCTGTATTTACAATTAACCGAACAGTTAGTTTATTTCCAATAATTCGAAACTCTGGCATATGCAAGTCTTCGTTGAAGGTCTTATTGGCTGCATAGGAGAGCATTTCATCTAAGTGTTCCTCAACTATGTCAACAAGCAGTTGTCTAAACTTTACAACAATCAATTCACCATTTTCGAGAGTTATTTTTTCTTCCTGGTAAAGAGAAGAGAACTCACTAAACTTAGTTTTGACGGCCCAAGGGGTTATTGTCTGATGATCAAATAGTTCCTGGTCTCTCTTTATAAGATCGAAGAGAAGGGCATCTGAACAATTATGACGCGCCACAATGGCTAAAAGAGACGCAATTAAACTAACTGCAGATGATTCATTCACTTCTCGCAAACGCATACTAGAAAAAATTTTATTAAAACTGAGTCCACTACTTTCTGCGATTTCAGTATCCGATTTAAAAAAAATGTGCCACTTCGGTCAACAAACTCATTAAAATTAGCTAGTCTTTCAAATGAATCACTTTCAATCTCATCCTCCACAAGTTGATTCGCACCATTATCTACAGTAGGAACATATGCAGCTATTTCATCCAATTTTTCTTCGTCCTAAACATCTGAAGGCGCCTCAAATTCCAGAGAGTTCGGTGCTGTTTGAGCAATCTTCGTAAAACTTTATCATCACCTCCAGATGCAATTTTGGTGTCATGATTGGCTTTAAGGAAATTCTGGGCTTAGATTTTCTGCATAGTTTCTTAGACATTTCACGGACAGTGTCTTAAATTGTTTCATCTGAAGATACATTCTGCTTACCGTGTAGCTGCTCCATTCCACACAAACAGTCTGCGTTGTTATCGCCAAAAAAATTGCTGTTGTAGAACGTCACTAACTCTTCGCCGTCTACATTTTGTCGCAAAGCCCTTAGTCTGACGCGTTCCACGTCTATTATATCCACCGCTCATGTAGTAATCGCAATTGGGTTCACATGAGTGGTTGGCCCATCTTGCGATTCCTATCATTAATTTCTAACCTTCCTTGAGAGATCAGTCGTCAACAGTTCTATTCTTTGGTTTCTCTGCCAGCAATCCAACTGTATTTTGAAGTTCTCCAGTAGGTAAGATTTTTCTACTTCGATTTCTTTAGAAAAAACCTCCAAATTTGTCAGGCTCAATTCTAAAACCGTCATTGTATGATGCCGAATAGATTGTACGAACGTCAAGACAGAGTTTTTCAAACCTCCGATTTCCATGCTCAAAAGCCTTGAATTCTTCTTGTGACATAAGAGTAGCGAGGGCATGAGGCCCTCTTTCAGTATCGTTGATATGTAAAGGTGTCATGAAACCCTCTGCTTGACAAAAAAGTTCACAAACATCCATACCTGGTACCATTCGATTGAACAATGATTGAAAACATAGCACAACTGAGCGATTTTAAAAAATAACCCAATACCGTCGGACTAATTGCTCGTGAACGACCAGCGACAACTTTGCATTAGCTTAACACTTAGGCTGATTAACAAACAACGCACAACGACGAGTAAAAGTTAGGAATTCAACTTCGCCAAACCTCACTTAAAACAATAATATGTAACCTCAGCATAGATGGGGAAGCGTACGAGGAAAAACTCCATTCAATGTCTCTCCCCTTCCTTTATCAAAAACATAGATCCCTCAAGCCAGTGAATATATCCTAAGATAAAATTAAGAACAAAATTTACACATGTGAATCGAACGAAAAAGCGTTAACCGCCGTGGAAACTAATACAGAGGCAGCATGAAACTCTATTTCAATCAGAAAAAAATAATATCAGTAGCTTTTTGAGACAACTGCAAAAACTTTAAAGATTCTAAACTAAAGCTATACAAAGCTAATTTATAGAAACACAACTATAACTGGATAAACAGCAGTACACAAATACATCCCGCGAGAACTGACAAATACAGGCGCAGTTTACAGATTGACATAAGTACAGGAAGGCATATGCTGGAGAGTAAATATAATCAAACTTTAACAAAGATCTTTTGAATGACTGAATTGGGGTTAAGACGATAATTCTACTTCTCGGCTACAAATTCAAAGTTTCTTTACACTTCGCTTGTAATAGGTGTGACAACGTCATTTTTCCTATTGAAGCTTTTTCTCTCTCTACCGGCCTGATTAGCAGCATCTTTCGCTTTTTGAAAAGCCAGATTAGGGCTGAGTGGATACTTCTGAACTACCACAACTAAAGATTAAGAAGGAAGTGGATGGAAAAAAAGCATTTTCAAAGCAGAAGCGCAGATATTGAAAGTAACAATAAGCAACTTTGAGTTGATAAGTATTTAACAAACGCATTGAATAACAACAGCTGATTCGCAGCAATCGTTAGTTAATTAGATAGATTGATGGATGCAGATTTAAGGAAACAATTACCCTTAAACTTCATCGTTTTTTCTTTTGGAGCTTCGGATCGAACTGGAGACTTAGAACTGTCAATCAAGTCCTCAGTTAAACAATTAATTCCAAAAATTTTAAATCTAAGACTGCGGCCAAGCTGTGAAGGAAACTTGTTTGCCTTCAAATCCATCAAATTTTCGCCATCAAAAATGACCCTTGTAGGGGGATAAGTGGCCATGAGTTCATTTTCTTCATCAATCGAATGGAAACCAAACTTCTGTAACCGCGCTACTTCCTTCAGATCTTCGAACTAGAACAAAAAGTACTTTTTTCTTTTTTCAAGAACATTATACGTTTACTATTTTTCCGATTATTATGAATATTGTTATTACTTACTCGGATTTTAAATTCATCTATTTGTTAACCATTTTTATTGATACTACTCTTATTATTACTGTCATTTAAAATATATATCTCTATTTGTAAGACTTAATCTAAATTTGAAATATTCAGTTACCGTTCCACCTATCTCCTCAATGATCTTCCTCCAATTTTTTCACTTTTCTTCGCGACAACTTTGCTGACTGCATGAGCACGGATCATTCTGGTTTCGTGTTCCGCACCAAAATCTTTGAATGCCACGCACAGCGGCTGGCCACACACTTTAGAAGGGTAACTTTGCTATCCTCTAAAACTCACAACTCAAAAAATTTTGCGCACTTTTTAAAATAAGTTTTCAAAAATGTTTGATCAATCAGAACCACTGAGCAACTGATTTAAATTTGAACACCTTTTCCTTTAGCGCTTTTGCCATTTCTCGTGTTCAAGAAAAATCAAAGACCAAAATCTAGTGCTAAAACAAACAAACAAACTTTAAGGACTAGCCTTGTCGCAAATTTTGTCTTCCGGCTTTAAAGTTTTCTTGGCTTCGAATAGCAGCAGCTTGGGTGCGCCCTGAGAACCACCTGCTACACTCGGTGTTTCTCTCATTTGCTTTTTGGGATTTGGCGGGTCACGCTTGCTTTTATTTTTCTTAGGGCTTTTACGTTTCGTCTTTCCCGCGTCTTTCATTAATGGAGATTCGAAGACAATGATTGAGCTTCTTCCTAAGGTCTCATCTTCAATTTGTTTTTCAGTGGGCGGAGCAGTAGACTGATTGTTCAAAAACTGTGGCTCTAAACCTTTATATAGACGGTCTTGAGTCTCTTTTTGGTGATTGGGCCTCTTTTGATTTCCCGCTTTCCAAAAAACTTGCCTCGAGGTCCTTAGATTTGTGGATAATCCTCATTTCATCTCCAGGTTTCAAGGCCAGCTTGCTTTTTGCAGTAGTACCGAGGACCCACATCGAACTGTTGAAGGGAACGATTACCGCTGTTTCGTCATAATAGAACACGAACTTCTTATCTTGATTCTGCTCTTGAATTTTCAGACGGACTGCTGTCTCAGGGTCAGTTTCAAAGTGGGTTTCTTTAACTTGTCTTTTATTGGCAGGGCGTGAAAAAACTTGCGTCATGGTTCTGAAACCAGTGAAGAAAATTATTGCCATGACAGAAATTGCCTCATCGTTATTGAATCGAAACAAGATTTTAGGGAACATGACTTCGTGGAAACAAGTAGTTCGTGGAAACAAGATATCTCTAAAGCTACAAACCAACACAACATCAAAGCTCAAAAATCTCTTTAAAAGTTTTTCTAACAAAGCGGTCATGTTATGTGAATTTTTTTTCCTTTTTAGGTGTATCAAGTATGGCTAAGAACAACGTGACACTTTGGCGCGAAATGTATAACAAGAAAGTGAAAACATTCAAGAGAAACTATTTTATTCAGCCAATTTTTCACGAAAAAAGAATCTATAAACTTCATACCAGGGAAAATTGAATTTACGGAAAATCTCATAAGTTTAACATCAATCAGAAAGAAAGCTTGAGTAAAAAAGGTAAAAAATTAAAAGCAAAATCTAACACAGAAAAAGAAGCTCAGAGTATATATCTCCTCATCGGAAATAAAAATAACTAAGGAAGAAACACAAAAGCTCTTCTTGAGATGGCTAATAACTGTGCCGAACAAGCTAAATCAGCAGGGCTTCCTGCAGTACTTTTGCACAAAAACTATTGACTGCTTGTATTTTTCTTCATTGCAGCTTTTCATTTGAGTTCCTTCTTTTCCTGGTTATATTTGCCAGTACCCTCTAGTCTCTGCTAAACGTGGAGTCCAGCCTTGTTTGCAGCTTTCTTAGCGTGCGACTCGGCATCAGGAAATACATTTCGCGGGAAGTTTCTCTCAACTGCACCTGAAAAGAAGCAAAAAACGATTACCGACATTTTTTTCAAAAACCTTTCTCCTGCTATTCTCATCTATACAAACCATATTATTGTAAAGGTGAAAATGAAAAAAATACCCCTTTGGTTCTTCAATCTCAAAACAAGTGGTTTTCAAACCAACGTGCAAACTAGAATTAACCAACTTACGGAAAAAGGTGAGCTTTTTTTCAACTGAGGCACACTTCCGAACTTTTCCTTGTCCTTGTTTTTTTGGGCAGGATCATTTCATATGCAAGACCGTTAGCTCCAAAAACCCATCTTCGGAGCGCCAGACCATAGTCCCATGGTTGATGTCCACTGTAGATCAGGTCAAGATTTTTGTTGTTGATGCCAAATTGGACATTTGGTTTCCTTTCTACTTTGCTAAGAAGAACACTGTCTTCTAGAGCATCATCATTATCAGTGTCTTCGTTTTCCCATCTTGACTGCAGGAGGATTTCGTCAGACTTGTCTCAAAATCTTCATCTCCGGCCATCGAGTTCCTGACCTGCACCAAAACTCAACGAATGGTTTTCTCAAAAAGAAAAAAACAAGCTCAGAGAAAAAAGGGAACTAACTATTTGAGACAACGTCCGCTTAAGTGTACAGTTATTATCCCCAGCACGATCAGAAGACGTATCTCATGAACGCGCTTTTCATTGTTGAGCTGGACTTCCGTGACAGATTTATGATGATAACAGCACTAAACAGTCAACAAGCGCGTCAAAAACATCAAACAGAATATGCTCGAGTTAAACAGCCTGGTCAGTCTCTCATCAAAAAATAACAGAACATTGCATTAAACATTCAGAAAAGTCATTTTTGCTGGTTATCAATAATCCTCTTCAAATAAGTAGTTGGAAAACTAACTGAAACCAATTTAATCGTCTTCGCTGTTTTCGAGGTCTCTTCCTTTTGCGATTCAATACTTTCACATAAGTCAGATTCAAGAGAACCATTTGGCAAAGTTGGACTGTCTTGAAGCTCCAGCGTGATTGCATCATTGCCGGCTTCAGAAAAACAATCCTTAGACTTAGAACTCCCGGCCACAGAGACGCCATGATGAGAAGTGGATATGTTGCTTGTATTTCCAAGACTGAATTCTTGTCTGAGTTTTTCAAGATCCGGCTTATGATTCCCGCACCAGTGCTTCAAAACAATATAGGAACGGACTTGATTGTCCTTAAACAAAAGAACGTCCTTCCCCTCTTTTGCCTATACCTTGTCAATGAACTCTGTGGAGCCCCACATTTCAGAATCCGCTGTAACTAGTTGGACATCGTCCTTTTCCTTTGAAATGACTAACCACTCAAGCATAGTTTTTCTCTTAAAACAAAAAAAAGTTGACACAACCGTTAAAATAAACCATTAGTTTGTTAATTTCGACAGTTCTTAGAACCATTTAAAACATTGTCGTGGCGGCTCAGATGATTTTTACTATAGCAATCAAAACTAAATTGGTTTGAAGGACGAAAAATTTACTTCTAACTAAAACAGAACCGTAGGCAGACTCATCACATCAACAGTACGATAAAGGACCACATCAAAACAATTACAATCAAACAACAGATTAAAACAAAATCTAGCTGCTTTTAAGTTGCTGAGGCAACCTCCTCAAATTCCGTTTGCTAACTCATCACTGAAATCATGCGTATAAACTGACACAGTAGAGTCAAAACTATCATCTGCTCTGAGGTCAACTAATTCAATTGCTGCTTTTTCCAGTTTCTCAACTCTGGCATTGATCTCATCTATTTTTCTTGTTAGCACACAAATCTCTTTTCTTAACTCATCTTCGAACTTTGCGCTGGATTCTGGCTGCGCAGTGGGATTTATAGCGCGCCTTCTGCAGATAACACGGCCTCCCTTACTGCAATTACAGTTTGATGCATCTTTGAACTCACTGAAGTTGCAGTTTGACTCACTGAAAGAAACGCTTGCTTAATACTTCGCCGCAACATGCACCAATTAAAAAGAAACGTTCGAGATATCCACTGAAAAAAAACCATCTTAAAACGGCGCGTCATATTAAAAGTGTGACCAATATTGCCAGTAAAACAAGTTGCAAAAGGAAATAAAGTACAACTTAAGTATTGGAAAAGCAACCTACCGTTGAGCTACAATCGGTATACCCTGGATTCGGAATTGACAGCCAACAAATAGTTGAAGCTTTCCAAAATATTAAGCGTTCAAATGCTATTTATTAAATTATAGTGCACGCCAAACAATCAGCTGTTCAAATGCTATTTATCTACTTATTGTTCAAGCTACACAATCGGCTTGTCAGTCAGCCACGTAATCGGCTATTCAAATTTTTTAATTACCTATTGTTTAGTCCACGCTATCGGCTTTTCAACCAGCCGCACAATGGGCTGTTCAAATACTATTTATCTACTTTTTATATAAGCCACTCAATTGGCTTCTCGGTCAGCCACACAATTGGCTGTTCAAATACTATTTATCTATTTATTATATAAGCCACTCAATCGGCTTTTCGGTCAGCCACACAATCGGCTGTTCAAACTATCCAATTACCTATTGTTTAAGCCACGCTATCGGCTTTTCAACCAGCCACACAATCGGCTGTTCAAACTATTAAATTACCTACTGTTCAAGCCACGCTATCGGCTTTTCAACCAGCCACACTTTCGGCTGCTCAAATACTACTTATCTACTTATTATTTAGGCCACTCAATCGGCTTTTCGCTCAGCCACACAATCGGCTGTTCAAACTATTCAATTACCTGTTGTTTAAGCCACGCTATCGGCTTTTCAACCAGCCACACAATCGGCTGTTCACACTATTAAATTACCTACTGTTTAAGCCACGCTATCGGCTTTTCAACCAGCCACACAATCGGCTGCACAAATACTACTTATCTACTTATTATTTAAGCCACTCAATCAGCTTTTCGCTCAGCCACACAATCGGCTGTTCAAACTATTAAATTACCTATTGCTTAAGCTACGATATCGGTTTTTCAACCAGCCACACCATGGGCTGTTCAAATACTATTTATCTACTAATTAAATAAGCCACTCAATCGGCTTTTCGATCAGCCACACAATCGGCTGCTCAAATACTACTTATCTACTTATTATTTAAGCCACTCAATCGGTTTTTCGCTCAGCCACACAATCGGCTGTTCAAACTATTCAATTACCTATTGTTTAAGCCACGCTATCGGCTTTTCAACCAGCCACACAATCGGCTGTTCAAACTATTAAATTACGTATTGTTTAAGCCACGCTATCGGCTTTTCAACCAGCCACACAATCGGCTGCACAAATACTACTTATCTACTTATTATTTAAGCCACTCAATCGGCTTTTCGCTCAGCCACACAATCGGCTGTTCAAACTATTAAATTATCTATTGCTTAAGCTACGCTATCAGCTTTTCAACCAGCCACACCATGGGCTGTTCAAATACTATTTATCTACTAATTAAATAAGCCACTCAATCGGCTTTTCGATCAGCCACATAATCGGCTGTTCAAATTATTGAATTACCTATTGTTTAAGCCACGCTATCGTCTTTTCAACCAGCCACACAATCGGCTGTTCAAACTATTAAATTACCTATTGTTTAAGCCACGCTATCGGCTTTTCAACCAGCCACACAATCGGCTGTTCAAATACTACTTATCTACTTATTATTTAAGCCACTCAATCGGCTTTTCACTCAGCCACACAATCGGCTGTTCAAACTATTAAATTACCTATTGCTTAAGCTACGCTATCGGCTTTTCAATCAGCCACACAATGGGCTGTTCAAATACTGTTTATCTACTAATTATATAAGCCACTCAATCGGCTTTTCGGTCAGCCACACAATCGGCTGTTCAAACTATTAAATTACTTATTGTTTAAGCCACGCTATCGGTTTTTCAACCAGCCACACAATCGGCTGTTCAAACTATTAAATTACCTATTGTTTAAGCCACGCTATCAGCTTTTCAACCAGCCACACAATCGGCGCTTCAAATACTATTTATCTACTTATTATTTAAGCCACTCAATCGGCTGTTCAAACTATTAAATTACCTATTGCTTAAACTACGCTATCGGCTTTTCAACCAGCCACACAATGGGCTGTTTAAATACTTTTTATCTACTAATTATATAAGCCAATCAATCGGCTTTTCGGTCAGCCAAACAATCGGCTGTTCAAACTATTAAATTACCTATTGTTTAAGCCACACTATCGGTTTTTCAACCAGCCACACAATCGGCTGTTCAAACTATTAAATTACCTATTGATTGTTTAAGCCACGCTATCGGTTTTTCAACCAGCCACACAATCAGCTGTTCAAATACTACTTATCTACTGATTATTTAAGCCACTCAATCGGCTTTTTGCTCAGCCACACAATCGGCTGTTCAAACTATTAAATTACCTATTGTTTAAGCCACGCTATCGACTTTCAACCAGCCACACAATCGGCTGTTCAAACTATTAAATTACCTATTGCTTAAGCTACGCTATCGGCTTTTCAATCAGCCACACAATGGGCTGTTCAAATACTGTTTATCTACTAATTATATAAGCCACTCAATCGGCTTTTCGGTCAGCCACACAATCGGCTGTTCAAACTATTAAATTACTTATTGTTTAAGCCACGCTATCGGTTTTTCAACCAGCCACACAATCGGTTGTACAAACTATTAAATTACCTATTGTTTAAGCCACGCTATCAGCTTTTCAACCAGCCACACAATCGGCGCTTCAAATACTAATTATCTACTTATTATTTAAGCCACTCAATCGGCTGTTCAAACTATTAAATTACCTATTGCTTAAACTACGCTATCGGCTTTTCAACCAGCCACACAATGGGCTGTTCAAATACTTTTTATCTACTAATTATATAAGCCAATCAATCGGCTTTTCGGTCAGCCAAACAATCGGCTGTTCAAACTATTAAATTACCTATTGTTTAAGCCACGCTATCGGTTTTTCAACCAGCCACACAATCGGCTGTTCAAACTATTAAATTACCTATTGATTGTTTAAGCCACGCTATCGGTTTTTCAACCAGCCACACAATCGGCTGCTCAAATACTACTTATCTACTTATTATTTAAGCCACTCAATCGGTTTTTCGCTCAGCCACACAATCGGCTGTTCAAACTATTCAATTACCTATTGTTTAAGCCACGCTATCGGCTTTTCAACCAGCCACACAATCGGCTGCACAAATACTACTTATCTACTTATTATTTAAGCCACTCAATCGGCTTTTCGCTCAGCCACACAATCGGCTGTTCAAACTATTAAATTATCTATTGCTTAAGCTACGCTATCAGCTTTTCAACCAGCCACACCATGGGCTGTTCAAATACTATTTATCTACTAATTAAATAAGCCACTCAATCGGCTTTTCGATCAGCCACATAATCGGCTGTTCAAATTATTGAATTACCTATTGTTTAAGCCACGCTATCGTCTTTTCAACCAGCCACACAATCGGCTGTTCAAACTATTAAATTACCTATTGTTTAAGCCACGCTATCGGCTTTTCAACCAGCCACACAATCGGCTGTTCAAATACTACTTATCTACTTATTATTTAAGCCACTCAATCGGCTTTTCACTCAGCCACACAATCGGCTGTTCAAACTATTAAATTACCTATTGCTTAAGCCACGCTATCGGTTTTTCAACCAGCCACACAATCGGCTGTTCAAACTATTAAATTACCTATTGCTTAAACTACGCTATCGGCTTTTCAACCAGCCACACAATGGGCTGTTTAAATACTTTTTATCTACTAATTATATAAGCCAATCAATCGGCTTTTCGGTCAGCCAAACAATCGGCTGTTCAAACTATTAAATTACCTATTGTTTAAGCCACACTATCGGTTTTTCAACCAGCCACACAATCGGCTGTTCAAACTATTAAATTACCTATTGATTGTTTAAGCCACGCTATCGGTTTTTCAACCAGCCACACAATCAGCTGTTCAAATACTACTTATCTACTGATTATTTAAGCCACTCAATCGGCTTTCTGCTCAGCCACACAATCGGCTGTTCAAACTATTAAATTACCTATTGTTTAAGCCACGCTATCGACTTTCAACCAGCCACACAATCGGCTGTTCAAACTATTAAATTACCTATTGCTTAAGCTACGCTATCGGCTTTTCAATCAGCCACACAATGGGCTGTTCAAATACTGTTTATCTACTAATTATATAAGCCACTCAATCGGCTTTTCGGTCAGCCACACAATCGGCTGTTCAAACTATTAAATTACTTATTGTTTAAGCCACGCTATCGGTTTTTCAACCAGCCACACAATCGGCTGTACAAACTATTAAATTACCTATTGTTTAAGCCACGCTATCAGCTTTTCAACCAGCCACACAATCGGCGCTTCAAATACTACTTATCTACTTATTATTTAAGCCACTCAATCGGCTGTTCAAACTATTAAATTACCTATTGCTTAAACTACGCTATCGGCTTTTCAACCAGCCACACAATGGGCTGTTCAAATACTTTTTATCTACTAATTATATAAGCCAATCAATCGGCTTTTCGGTCAGCCAAACAATCGGCTGTTCAAACTATTAAATTACCTATTGTTTAAGCCACGCTATCGGTTTTTCAACCAGCCACACAATCGGCTGTTCAAACTATTAAATTACCTATTGATTGTTTAAGCCACGCTATCGGTTTTTCAACCAGCCACACAATCAGCTGTTCAAATACTACTTATCTACTTATTATTTAAGCCACTCAATCGGCTTTTTGCTCAGCCACACAATCGGCTGTTCAAACTATTAAATTACCTATCGTTTAAGCCCCGCTATCGACTTTCAACCAGCCACACAATCGGCTGTTCAAACTATTAAATTACCTATTGCTTAAGCTACGCTATCGGCTTTTCAATCAGCCACACAGTGGGCTGTTCAAATACTGTTTATCTACTAATTATATAAGACACTCAATCGGCTTTTCGGTCAGCCACACAATCGGCTGTTCAAACTATTAAATTACTTATTGTTTAAGCCACGCTATCGGTTTTTCAACCAGCCACACAATCGGCTGTTCAAACTATTAAATTACCTATTGTTTAAGCCACGCTATCAGCTTTTCAACCAGCCACACAATCGGCGCTTCAAATACTATTTATCTACTTATTATTTAAGCCACTCAATCGGCTGTTCAAACTATTAAATTACCTATTGCTTAAACTACGCTATCGGCTTTTCAACCAGCCACACAATGGGCTGTTCAAATACTTTTTATCTACTAATTATATAAGCCAATCAATCGGCTTTTCGGTCAGCCAAACAATCGGCTGTTCAAACTACTAAATTACGTATTGTTTAAGCCAAGCTATCGGTTTTTCAACCAGCCACACAATCGGCTGTTCAAACTATTAAATTACCTATTGATTGTTTAAGCCACGCTATCGGTTTTTCAACCAGCCACACAATCAGCTGTTCAAATAATACTTATCTACTGATTATTTAAGCCACTCAATCGGCTTTTTGCTCAGCCACACAATCGGCTGTTCAAACTATTAAATTACCTATTGTTTAAGCCACGCTATCGACTTTCAACCAGCCACACAATCGGCTGTTCAAACTATTAAATTACCTATTGTTTAAGCCACGCTATCAGCTTTTCAACCAGCCACACAATCGGCGCTTCAAATACTATTTATCTACTTATTATTTAAGCCACTCAATCGGCTGTTCAAACTATTAAATTACCTATTGCTTAAACTACGCTATCGGCTTTTCAACCAGCCACACAATGGGCTGTTCAAATACTTTTTATCTACTAATTATATAAGCCAATCAATCGGCTTTTCGGTCAGCCAAACAATCGGCTGTTCAAACTACTAAATTACCTATTGTTTAAGCCAAGCTATCGGTTTTTCAACCAGCCACACAATCGGCTGTTCAAACTATTAAATTACCTATTGTTTAAGCCACGCTATCGACTTTCAACCAGCCACACAATCGGCTGTTCAAACTATTAAATTACCTATTGCTTAAGCTACGCTATCGGCTTTTCAATCAGCCACACAATGGGCTGTTCAAATACTGTTTATCTACTAATTATATAAGCCAATCAATCGGCTTTTCGGTCAGCCACACAATCGGCTGTTCAAACTATTCAAGTACTTATTGTTTAAGCCACGCTATCGGTTTTTCAACCAGCCACACAATCGGCTGTTCAAATAATTAAATTACCTATTGTTTAAGCCACGCTATCAGCTTTTCAACCAGCCACACAATCCGCGCTTCAAATACTACTTATCTACTTATTATTTGAGCCACTCAATCGGCTGTTCAAACTATTAAATTACCTATTGCTTAAACTACGCTGTCGGCTTTTCAACCAGCCACACAATGGGCTGTTCAAATACTTTTTATCTACTAATTATATAAGCCAATCAATTGGCTTTTCGGTCAGCCACACAATCGGCTGTTCAAACTATTAAATTACCTATTGATTGTTGAAGCCACGCTATCGGTTTTTCAACCAGCCACACAATCAGCTGTTCAAATACTACTTATCTACTTATTATTTAAGCCAATCAATCGGCTTTTTGCTCAGCCACACAATCGGCTGTTCAAACTATTAATTTACCTATTGTTTAAGCCACGCTATCGACTTTCAACCAGCCACACAATCGGCTGTTCAAAAATATTTATCTACTTATTGCTTAAGCCACACAATTGGTTTTTCAGTCAGCCACACAATCGGCTGTTCAAACTACTTAATTTTCTATTGTTTGAGCCACTCTTTCGGCTTTCAACAAGCCACACAATCAGCTGTTCAAATACTATTTATCTACTTTTTATTTAAGCCACTCAATCGGCTTTTTGCTCAGCCACAGAATGGGCTGTTCAAACTATTAAATTACCTATTTGCAAGCCACACAATCGGCTTTACAGTCAGCCACACAATCGGCTGTTCAAACATTTTAATTGCTTATTGTTTTAGCCACTCTTTCGGCTTTTCAACCAGCCGTACAGTCGGCTGTTCAAATACTATTTATCTACTTGATATTTAAGCCACCCAATCGGTTTTTCGCTCAGCCACACACTCGGCTGTTCAAACTATTAGATTGCCTATTGTTTAAGCCACGCTATCCGCTTTTCAGTCAGCCACACAATCGGCTGTTCAAACTATTAAATTACCTATTGTTTAAGCCACGCTATCAGCTTTTCAACCAGCCACACAATCGGCTGTTCAAACTATTAAATTACCTATTGTTTAAGCCACGCTATCGGCTTTTCAACTAGCCACACAATCATCTGTTCAAATACTATTTATCTATTTATTATATAAGCCTTTCAATCGGCTTTTCGTTCAGCCAGACAATTGGCTGTTCAAACTGTTAATTTACCTACTGTTTAAGCCAGGCTATCGGCTTTCCAACCAGCCACACAATGGGCTGTTCAAATACTGTTTATCTACTTATTATATAAGCCACTCAATCGGCTTTTCGGTCAGCCACACAATCGGCTGTTCAAACTATTAAATTACCTATTGTTTAAGCCACGCTATCGGCTTTTCAACCAGCCACACAATCGGCTGTTCAAACTATTAAATTACCTTTGTTTAAGCCACGCTATCGGCTTTTCAACCAGCCACACAATCGGCTGTTCAAACTATTAAATTGCCTATTGTTTAAGCCACGCTATCCGCTTTTCAGTCAGCCACACAATCGGCTGTTCAAACTATTAAATTACCTATTGTTTAAGCCACGCTATCAGCTTTTCAACCAGCCACACAATCGGCTGTTCAAACTATTAAATTACCTATTGTTTAAGCCACGCTAACGGCTTTTCAACCAGCCACACAACCGTCTGTTCAAATACTATTTATCTATTTATTATATAAGCCACTCAATCGGCTTTTCGGTCAGCCACACAATTGGCTGTTCAAACTGTTAAATTACCTACTGTTTAAGCCAGGCTATCGGCTTTTCAACCAGCCACACAATCGGCTGTTCAAACTATTAAATTGCCTATTGTTTAAACCACGCTATCCGCTTTTCAGTCAGCCACACAATCGGCTGTTCAATCTATTAAATTACCCATTGCTTAAGCCACGCTATCGCTTTTCAACCAGCCACACAATGGGCTGTTCAAATACTATTTATCTACTTATTATATAAGCCACTCAATCGGCTTTTCGGTCAGCCACAAAATCGGCTGTTCAAACTATTAACTTACCTATTGTTTAAGCCACGCTATCGGCTTTTCAACCAGCCACACAATCGGTTGTTCAAAATATTAAATTAGCTATTGTGTAAGCCACGCTATCGACTTTCAACCGGCCACACAATCAGCTGTTCAAATGCTATTTAGCTACCTATTGCTTAAGCCACACAATCGGCTTTTCAGTCAGCCACACAATCGGCTGTTCAAACTATTTAATTACCTATTGTTTGAGCCACTCTTTCGGCTTTTCAACCAGCCACACAATCAGCTGTTCGAATACTATTTATCTACTTATTATTTAAACCACTCAATTGGCTTTTCGCTCAGCCACACAATCGGCTTTTCATACTATTAAAATACCTATTGTTTAAGCCAGGCTATAGGCTTTTCAACCAGCCACACAATCGGCTGTCCAAATTATTAAATTGCCTATTGTTTAAGCCACGCTATCCGCCTTTCAGTCAGCCACAGAATCGGCTGTTCAAACTATTAAATTACCTATTGTTTAAGCCAGTCTTTAGGTTTTTCAACCAGTCACACAATCGGCTGTTCAAACTATTAAACTACCTATTGTTTCAGCCACTTTTTTGGCTTTTCAACCAGCCACACAATCAGCTGTTCAATTTCTTTTTATCTACTTATTGTTTAAGCCACACAATCGGCTGTACAAACTATTCAATTACCTACTTTTTAAGTCACACCATCGGCTTCTCAACCAGCCACGCAATTTGCTGTTCAAATACTATTTCTTTTCTTTATGTTTAAGCCAGCTTGTTTATTATTTAGGTTCATGATAATCTTCCACCACATTCACAAAATACTCAAATGAGGGAAAATTCAAAAGCGCAATATAATTACATTACGCTTTTGTATTTTTCCTCATTTGATTGAATAAATGTGAGCTCGAAATGTGACAACGTATTAAGTACTTTTTAATCAGACCAGCTAAATCAACAATTAGCTCTCTTACAGAACCTACTAGGACTATGACACTCCTACGTAGAATCTCAATTCAATTGAACAAGTCCTTGACTGCGCTGAAATTCACTTTTTATGAAAACGCACAAAAATAATTCTTGAGCACGAAATCTGACAATGTATTAAGTAGTTTTTACTCAGACCAGCTAGATCAACAATTAGCTCTCTTTCAGAACC
Organism: Convolutriloba macropyga; assembly: GCF_964194025.1. Taxonomy (NCBI): domain Eukaryota; kingdom Metazoa; phylum Xenacoelomorpha; order Acoela; family Convolutidae; genus Convolutriloba; species Convolutriloba macropyga. The sequence goes on along the minus strand of NC_134476.1, from coordinate 32,010,511 downwards.
TAATATGATTATGACACTCCTATGTAGACCCTGAATTCAATTGAACAAGTCCTTGACTTCACTGAAAATCACTTTTTATGAAAACGCACAAAATTAATTTCTGAGCTCGAAATCTGACAACGTATTAAGTACTTTTTACTCAGACCAACTAGATCAACAATTAGTCCTCTACCAGAACCTACTAGGACTATGACCCTCCTACGTAGACCTTCAATTCAATTGAACAAGTCCTTGACTGTACTGAACTTCACTTTTTATGAAAACGCACAAGAATAATTTTGAGCTCGAAATCTGACAACGTATTAAGTACTTTTTACTGAGACCAGCTAGATCAAACCAATAGCTCTCTTTCAAAACCTAATAGGACTATGACACTACTACGTAGACCCTCAATTCAATTGAGAAGTCCTTGAGTGTACTGAAAATCACTTTTCGTGAAAACGCACAAGAATAATTTTTGAGCCCGAAATCTTACCACGTACCAATTACTTCTTTCTCAGACCAGCTAGATCAAACCAATAGCTCTCTTTCAAAACCTAATAGGACTATGACCGTTTTTTTTCGGTTTGCACAGCTAAGGACTTGTTCAAAAAATTTGAAATTCTACCTAAGAGTGTTATAGTCCTAGTAGTTTCTTAAAAAGAGCTTATTGTTGATTTAGCTGGTCTGAGAAAAAAGTAATTGATACGTTGTCAGATTTTGAGCTCAAAAATCATTATTGTGCGTTTTCATGAAAACTGATTTTCAGTATACTCAAGGACTTGTTCAATTGAACTGAGGGTCTACGTAGGAGTATCATAGTCCTATTAGGTTCTGAAAGAGAGCTATTTGTTGATCTAGCTTGTCTCAGTAAAAAGTACTTAATACGTTCTCAGATTCCGAGCTCAAAAAATATTCTTGTGCGTTTTCATGAAAAGTGATTTTCAGTACACTCAAGGACTTGTTCAATTGAACTGAGGGTCTTTGTAGGAGTGTCATAGCCCTATTAGGTTCTGAAAGAGAGCTATTTGTTGATCTAGCTGGTCTCAGTAAAAAGTACTTAATACGTTGTCAGATTTCGAGCTCAAAATTTTTCTTGTGCGTTTTCATAAAAAATGAACTTCAGTGCAGTCAAGGACTTGTTCAATTGAATTGAGGGTCTACGTAGGAGTGTCATAGTCCTAGTAGGTTCAGATCGAGGAAAAATTGTTGATCTAGCTGCTCTGAGTAAAAAGTACATAATACGTTGTCAGATTTTGAGCTCAAAAATTATTTTTGTGCGTCTTCATAAAAAGTGAATTTCAGTGCAGTCAAGGACTTGTTCAATTGAATTGAGGGTGTACGTAGGAGCCTCATAGTCCTATAAGGTTCTGAAAGAGAACTAATTGTTGATCTAGCTGGTCTGAGTAAAAAGTACTTAAAACGTTGTCAGATTTTGAGCTCAAAAAATATTCTTGTGCGTGTTCGTCTAGTTAAAAGTAATTAAAAACTTTCTCCGTGAACAAAGTCTTCAATTACTTTGAACTAGACAAACACGCACAAGAATAATTTTTGAGCTCAAAATCTGACAACGCATTAAGTCCTTTTTACTCAAACCAGCTAGATGAACAAATAGCTCTCTTTCAGAACCTAATAAGACTATGACACTCCTACGTAGACCCTGAATTCGATTGAACAAGTCCTTGAGTGTACTGAAATTCACTTTTCATGAAAACGCACAAGAACAATTTTTGAGCTCGAAATCTGACAACGTATCAACTACTTTTTTCTCAGACCAGCTAGATCAACAATGAGTTCTCTTTCAGAACCTTCTTCTAGGACTATGACACTCCTACGTAGAACCTCAATTCAATTGATCAAGTCCTTGACTGCGCTTAAATTCACTTTTTATGAAAACGCACAAAAATAAATGTGAGCTCGAAATGTGACAACGTATTAAGTACTTTTTATTCAGACCAGCTAAATCAACAATTAGCTCTCTTACAGAACCTACTAGGACTATGACACTCCTACGTAGAATCTCAATTCAATTGAACAAGTCCTTGACTGCGCTGAAATTCACTTTTTATGAAAACGCACAAAAATAATTCTTGAGCACGAAATCTGACAATGTATTAAGTAGTTTTTATTCAGACCAGCTAGATCAACAATTAGCTCTCTTTCAGAACCTAATATGATTATGACACTCCTACGTAGACCCTGAATTCAATTGAACAAGTCCTTGACTTCACTGAAATTCACTTTTTATGAAAACGCACAAAATTAATTTCTGAGCTCGAAATCTGACAACGTATTAAATACTTTTTACTCAGACCAACTAGATCAACTATTAGTCCTCTACCAGAACCTACTAGGACTATGACACTCCTACGTAGACCCTCAATTCAATTGAACAAGTCCTTGACTGCACTGAAATTCACTTTTTATGAAAACGCACAAAAAAAAATTTTGAGCTCGAAATCTGACAACCTATTAAGTACTTTTTTTTCTCAGACCAGCTATATCAACAATCAGTCCTCTATCAGAACCTACTAGGACTATGACCCTCCTACGTAGACCTTCAATTCAATTGAACAAGTCCTTGACTGTACTGAACTTCACTTTTTATGAAAACGCACAAGAATAATTTTGAGCTCGAAATCTGACAACGTATTAAGTACTTTTTACTGAGACCAGCTTGATCAAACCAATAGCTCTCTTTCAAAACCTAATAGGACTATGACACTACTACGTAGACCCTCAATTCAATTGAGAAGTCCTTGAGTGTACTAAAAATCACTTTTCGTGAAAACGCACAAGAATAATTTTTGAGCCCGAAATCTTACCACGTACCAATTACTTTTTTCTCAGACCAGCTAGATCAACAATTAGCTCTTTTTCAGAAACTACTAGGTCTATAACACTCTTCGGTAGAATGTCAAATTTTTTTAACAAGTCCTTAGCTGTGAAAACCGAAACTGTGCGTTGCACAGCAAACCAGACCAAAAAAAGCAGAAGCAAACAAAAAAAGCGCAAAATTTGAAATCCAAGATGAGCGCAAAGCTTCAACGAACCTTCTTGCTTTGCAAAAACACATTCCCAAGATGTGGGAACACGGACCTGGAAACCGGTCCGAAAGCCCCAGCTCTGCGGTGCAGAGCAAACCAGACCGAAAGAAAGCGACAGCTAGCCAAGCTAGCAAGCGAAGAAGCGGAAAGAACTCACCTGAGGAGACGGCAGCAGACAGCAGACAGAAGAGAAACAAAGCAAAAACTCTGAAAAAACTTTTTGTTAGTACAAAGAAAAGAACATCAAAGACAACACACAAGACGCACGTCCCAACCCCACCCAGCGCGCGACCCCCCCCCGGCGCCAAAGCGCCACCCAACACCCCCCAAAGACCCCCCCAACAACTACCGACCAACGCCAAGTTTTGGCATGAGTTCTGGATCAATGCAAGGGAACTCAGGGAGCATGGAAATGCATTTTGCAAAGGACACGAGAATGAAGTTACGTCACGAATGGCGTCAGAAACGCTCAAAATGACCAAAATTACGGTTGACTTGAGGACTAATTTCACAACTTTTCGAAAACAACACTATATGACATGTATAACATTGTAACCGTCTTGAACTGAACTGTTACTATCACTAAACAAAATGAAAAAATTCCATCTCTACAAGGAGTTATTAGCAAAAATCGACCAAGTCCGATCGAAAATTGAGACGTTTTCAATGCTTGTACACAAATGTACAAATTCTGAGAAGTATTTATTCAGGTTTATTTAGCTCAAAAGAGAGCACGCATAACGCAAACAGGACCACGAGGACCAAAAAAGCCCAAACATCGTCATCAAGGATTACAATTATAACAACCAAATTTTGCTGGCAATGTCAGTGGGATGCACTGATTCTAAAGAACGAATTCGCGTGGGCGAATACGGCCATATGGAAGTTTAAAACGGTTTAAAATGGTCATCAATGTAGTGTTTCTCTCATCAGGGGGTCAATCTGGAGTCAAGTTTCCCGGTCAATTTCTCAAAAACGGCTGAACAAAAACAAACGCCCCTAGTACCGTTTGTAGCACTGCTTGAGATACGCATCATGTTAAAAAATGAGACCAATCGGTGCACTCCTCAAGGAGTTATAGGAAAAATAATGTACCAAACCAAATGACCCCGAGGAGAGAAACAGCCACATTCAGAGCTAAAATTGACCTTCTGAACTACATAGAACGACATATAAAATATATATGGGGACAATCCCCATTATCGGACGAATCTAACGAACTAACTATCGAGTCTAAAAAAGCGAGTTTTGATGGTGTAACATTTACATACACGAAATGTTCCGGACATGAATTGGTCAAAATAGAGGTATGTGTCCTGGCCAATTTCTCGAAAACGGCTGAAAGAAACAAAACGCTATTTACAGCGATTCAAGTACGGCTCAAGTTGAGTTCAAATCAACAAACAGATCAAAAATCGGTTCATTCTACGAGGAGATATTCCAACATAAAGGTAACGTACCAAATGACAAAATCGCCCAAGTACGGCTCATGTTTCGCCGAAATTCACCATCTGGACTACATAAAACTACATACAAATTATATATGGGGAGACTCCCCACTAAGGCAGCAAACTAAATTTCATGGTGAAATTCAACATGAAGTAACAATTCAAAGCTTCCAGGTGTACCCTCCGTACAGGTATCCTGCTTCACTGGGTCAAAATTGTGGCACATGTCCTGGTCAATTTCTCAAAAACAGCTGATTGAAACGGATCGAAACCTATATCAAAACAAAGCCTATCTTAAGCTGGGTATAACAACAAAGTTTCATCAAAATCGACTCACTTTACAACGAGTTATTCCAAAGTAAAGGTACCGTACCAAATGAACAAAAAATTAGAGTACTCCGGCTGCAGAAACAAAAAATTCGGCATTTGCACTTGCTAAAATGGTATGAGAAATATATATGGGAGCATTCCCCTCATTCTGACGAAGCTAAGGAACTATAACTTATAACTTAAATCAGCTGTTTTGTGGTATCAAAAATTTGGGTCACCCAGAACATCCCAAAAATTCGACCTATTTCAACTTTGAACATTAATACCTTTTTGATTAGGCCGATTGATTAGACCAAAAAATCGGAAGCAAACAAAAAAAGCGCAAAATTGGAAATCCAAGATGAGCGCAAAGCTTCAACGAACCTTCTTGCTTTGCAAGAACATATTCCCAAGATGTGGGAACACGGACCTGGAAACCGGTCCGAAAGCCCCAGCTCTGCGGTGCAGAGCAAACCAGACCGAAAGAAAGCGACAGCTAGCCAAGCTAGCAAGCGAAGAAGCGGAAAGAACTCACCTGAGGAGACGCCAGCAGGCAGCAGACAGAAGAGAAACAAAGCAAAAACTCTGAAAAAACTTTTTGTTAGTACAAAGAAAAGAACATCAAAGACAACACACAAGACGCACGGCCAACCCCCACCCAGCGCGCGACCCCCCCCGGCGCCAAAATGCCAACCACCACCCCCTCAAAGACCCCCCAAACACCAGGCGACCAACGCCAAATTTTGGCATGAGTTCTGGAACAATGCCAGGGAATTCAGGAAGCATGGAAATGCATTTTGCAATGGATACGAGAATGAAGTTACGTCACGAATGGCGTCAGAAACGCTCAAAATGACCGAAATTACGGTTGAATCGCGGGCTAATTTCACAACTTTTTGAAAATAACACTATATGACATGTATACCATTGTAACCGTCTTAAACTGAGTTGTTAGTATCACTAAATAAAATGAAAAAATTCTCTCTCTACAAGGAGCTATTAGCAAAAATCGACCAAGTCCGATCGAAAATTGGGACGTTTCCAATGCTTGTACACAAATGTACAACTTCTGAGAAGTAATTATTAAGGTTTTATTAGCTCAAAAGAGAGCACGCATAACGAGCTCTCTGAATATGCAACTCAATGGGAAAAAATTCCTGTATGTAGAGTTATTAACGATCGAGTCTTTGGCACCAAATGCCCCAAAAAAGGACCATGAGGACCAAAAATGCCCAAACATCGTCATCAAGGATTACAATTATAACAACCAAATTTTGCTGGCAATGTCAGTGGGATAAACTGAGTCTAAGGAACGAATTCGCGGGGGCGAATACGGCCATATGGAAGTTTAAAACGGTTTAAAATGGTCATCCATGTAGTGTTTCTCTCCTCAGGGGGTCAATCTGGGGTCAAGTTTCGCGGTCAATTTCTCAAAAAAGGCGGAACAAACACAAACGCCCCTAGTACTGTAGCACTGCTTGAGATACGCATCATATTAAAAAATGAGCCCAATCGGTGCATTCTTCAAGGAGTTATAGCAAAAATAAGGTACCCTACCAAATGACCCCAGAAGAGAGATACAGCCGCATTCAGAGCTAAAATTGACCTTCTGAATTACATAAAACGACATATAAAATTTATATGGGGACAATCCCCATTATCGGAGGAATCTAACGAACTAACTATCGAGTCTAAAAACGCAAGTTTTGATGGTGTAACATGTACATACACGAAATGTTCCGGACACGAATTGGTCAAAATGGAGGTATTTGTCCTGGCCAATTTCTCGAAAACGGCTGAAAGAAACAAAACGCTTTTTACAGGGATTCAAATATGGCTCAAGTTGAGTTCAAATCAACAAACAGATCAAAAATCGGTTCTTTCTACGAGGAGATATTCCAACATAAAGGTACCGTACCAAATGACAAAATCGCCCAAGTACGGCTCATGTTTCGCTGAAATTCAGCATCTGGACTACATAAAACTACATACAAAATATATATGGGGAGACTCCCCAAGAAGGCAGCAAACTAAATCTCATGGTGAAATTCAACATGAAGTAACAATTCAAAGCTTCCAGGTGTACCCTCCGTAAAGGTATCCTGCTTCACCGGGTCAAAATTGTGGCACATGTCCTGGTCAATTTCTCAAAAACAGCTGATTGAAACGGAACGAAACCTATATCAAAGCAAAGCCTATCTCAAGCTGGGTATAACAACAAAGTTTCATCAAATTCGACTCACTCTACAACGAGTTATTCGAAAGTAAAGGTACCGTATTCGGCTGCAGAGCCAAAATTCGGCATCTGCACTTGATAAAATGGTATGAGAAATATATATGGGAGCATTCCCCTCATTCTGACGAAGCTAAGGAACTATAATTTATAACTTAAATCAACTGTTTTGTGGTACCAAAAATTTGGGTCACCCAGAACATCCCAAAAATTCGACCTATTTCAACTTTGAACATTAATAAATTTTTGATTAGGCCGATTTGGGAAACCAACTAAAGACTGCAAGCAATAACGGTTCACTGCTAACAAAATGCGACCAATTCCGTTTAATTTGGTCTAGTACTTTATCCCGTTTAATTTGGTCTAGCAGATATTAACAAAATACTGTTCTGTACTCCATTTTTTGGGCTAAAATCGAAGCCCAAGATCTCCGGTACCGACGTAAAACAACGTGAAACAGCGTTTCCGGCGTATTTGTGGGTGTAATTCTGGTCCACTTCCACTTTCTAGGTCACGGCAAACCTTCATGGTGAGGTAGGAAAGAATTTCCCACCTCACCATGAAGGTCATGATGTTTTGTGTGTTTTCACATAAAACAACATCCACAGAAATTTGATGAAATCGTGAAATCAAGAAATTGTTGAATTGCTAAAAACTATTGATTCAAACAGCTTCATGGACCCGACACTAGCTTAAATAACACAATTTGCAAGTAAAAACAACCCCCATTACAATAAAAACCACATAAATTCATAATAACCCTTAAAATGATTTTTTTTTATTAAGTTTACACCCTAATTGTTATTTTTACAGGCCGATAAAAACAAAGACTGCAAAATGCTAGCAGGAACAGATCAATAAAAACAAAATACCACCTCGTTTGTTGAAATTGATTCAGTACTTTAGGAGATATCGATGAAACAATAAACTGTAACCTGACTTTCGGTATCTGAAAAGACAAAAATTTAAATAGAATCAATGCAAAATGTCAATCAAAAACCTAATAAAACCTGCTCTGTGATTGAAAGAGCTTCAGAGACCCAACAGAAGGGTGAATAACACAATTTTCAAGTAATACCAACGCTCATTACAAGAACGATTACATCATTTCAAAAAAAGTTTAATAAATTCTTTTTTTTTCAAATTTACACCTTAATAACTTTTTGGTCAGTTTGATTTAAAAAAATCAACAGGGCGGGCAGGAAAGAACCGTTTAGCAACAACAATTTGCTTCTTCACAATCTAAATTTGATACAGTTATTTTGATTTAGGAGATATCAATAAAAGCGTAAAATGAAACCTCGATTTCAGGCCCTGAGGTCAGATATCAGTTTCTTGTCTTTGGCCTTGAATAAATTTTTCACCAGAACGATTCAGGCTACAGCACGAAAGGAAGAACAAGAGCAAGTCACTGTCAAGCAAATGTGACTAAAACTGAATAATTTGGAAAAGTACTTTAAAAAATATTTCTGAAATGCTACATTGGTTCAGAAAACGCTAAAAAATTTTAACTTTTCAAATTCGCACCTTAAACATTTCTCTGGTCTGGTTGAAAGGAAAAATCAAATAGACGTGCAAGAGGGGTTTAGGATCAACAAAAGGAAAACTCTCAAGCTCAGCTTGATATAGTAATTTAGGCGATATCGATAAAAACGTAAACTAAAACCTCGATTTCAGGCTCTGAGAGACAGATATCTATTTTTTCATCTTTGTCATTGAATAAATTTTTACCAGAACGTATCAGGCAACTGCACAGAAGTGAACACAAGAGTCAGTCAGTATCAAGCAGATGCGACCAAACTTGATTAATTTGACATGGTTCTTTGAAAAATATGGTACTATTGAGATATTCTTGAGATAGTGATTTTTATCTCGTTTTAGAGCTTAAACGCAGCCCATTTTCTCCAAAAAAGACTTAGAGCAGCGTTAATTAGCAGTTATAGCTTGTTTATCAATGTATTTTGACCAGGTTCTACTACGATTATTATATAAAACAGCTTGTTCCGACATTTGTTTCCAAAACAAAAATTAGTGACTTCTCGGTAATATGTCACTAAAATTTCAAAGAAGGCGTACTAAACTGTCATATACTGCTAGTGTTATAACCCTTGCCCATTTTTCTATAATAACGTTTTGGTATTAACAAAATGTAATTACTCAAACGGACAGCGAACTATTCAAACGATCAACCAACTAATTTTCGACGGTAAAGTTTATTAGAAACTTTTGGTTTAGAACCAAGAGAAAAGTCCTTATGAAGCAAAGAAGTTTTTGATACCAATCTTTTTTCACAGAAAGTGTAAGTTTGAAGAAATTTGAATAGGAGTGCAGTTCAGCTATCGAATGAATCGAAAATGGATTGGAAGGTTGATGAATATTACGGTTTACGATTTCCGGTAGGTACAAATTTCACCAAAGAAAACGTTATGTTATCACAACACAAAACGTATGATTGACTATTTTGCAGGGACTACGCGTTTTTTTACTCTGAACAGTTTGCAGTTGGTTTTTTTGGTACTTCATACCTGATAATGATTCAAAATGAATCCACTCACAGAAAAGTTAACCATTTCTATGTACTAAATTGTGACTAAAACTTCAAAGAAGACGTTACTTATCAAAAACCGTCAAAAATTATTATAGGTTTAATATTTTGATTTTGCTTCTTACGCTTAAGTATGCAATAATCATCAAGTCAGGCTGCAAAAAGAAATGACTTTATTTTTATCATTATTACTTTTATTATTATTATTATTATTATGTAACAACCCAACTGTTTTTTTTATTCTTACAAAAAATATATCATTCATCAGTTATCAATTTTTCCTCCTAATTTACAAGGCCCAGAGAAAACTTTGGTTCCTAAAAGTTGTTTCATAATTAAAAACTAAGTCTATAACCAGACTTTGGATTTCTTTCTTACTGAAAAAAGTTATAAACGAGCAGAAATTTTTAAACGCGGTAAAAACGAGCAAAAAGTTATAAAACGAGGTAAAAACGAGCACAATTTCTAAAAACAAGCTAAAATCTGTTCATGGCTGATTATGGTCTGGATGGGTCTGATCATGGCAACACTAAAAACGAGTCAAAAACGAGCACGTATGAAAAACGAGCGAAAGTCTGATCATGGCAGATTATCGTCTGGATGGGTCTGATCATGACCGATTTTAGTCTGGATGGGTCTGATCATTAAAGCACACCTCGACCTGGGGCCTTGGTGTAGCATGAACGTTAAAAGTTCTTTGCACGTAAAAATCTTATCTGTAATCAAATCAATTATCCGCAGAAAAATTTTGTATTAATCTAGACAGATATGGCATCTGAACAGACTAACCTGAGCTCGAAATGGTCTCTGGTCAGTCTCTCATGTTCTCCAAAATGTCTCTGATCAGACCCTCTTGCTCTCGATCAGACTATACTACGCAAAAGTCATTTTGGCCGGGTCCGCCTTGACTGCTGGTTTACAAGGTTTCGGTTGTCCATTATAAGGGGAATGTTCAGATTCATCCAATTGATTTTCAATCACGCTCATAATTGAACTCTTTCATGATCAGACTTTATCCAGACTACTTTTTTTATCCCTCCGTGCTCTTATATTTTTCTCATTAACGAACAGCTTGGACCCCTGGGTAGTCATTACACAATGGTTCAGCTGTCCAATTTGGACAGGAAATTACCCCCACCCACTCCCGCCAACATTTTATATCAATAACTTTTTTGGTAATCTTTGGTGGGCGAGCAAAGCTCCCTAGTAATCTTTCCCGAGTAATAAGACACCAATATTTCATGCAGCTTAAAGTTTCTTGGCAAAACGTTCCAGGAAGAAGAGCTTCTGTTTATGAAAAATCAATTTGAGCGTTTTTAAGTCAACTGTCATTAAGTCAAATAACAATTATTGATTTAATGTTGAAATCAAACTTGATGCTAATTTTAATGGAAAATTGCTTCCAATTAGAATTGATTTGATAGAATATATAGACAGACAATTAGGTCATACAGAAGTCCCACGATGGATAGAGCTGTCATCGGTAAAAAGTGTATATATAAGAATTCCTACAAATTTGATAAAAATTAAACACTCGCTGTTAAATTTACCAAAATTTCAAAAAAATGCCACTTTTAACCCATTGTCTGCAACAAGATGCCAGCGTTTTGCAGTGAAATATATTTGTTATCACCACATTTGTACTCGATTCTTACAATATTTACGGATGAAATCCCGACCCGGGAAAATTTTAGCGAATGAGGGTCTTTGTTTGGCCTGAAAAGTTCCACAAAATATCACAATCCACTATTTTGGCAGAGAAAAGGGTGGTGTCAGCATTGGGTAAGGGCTTCGCCATCTTTCAGGGAATCCGATCGTTGACGTGAGCACTTTCCGCCATCGCTACTAGGACCTGGAGTTGGAGCAATACCAGATGGTGCCACGTTTTCTTGTGAGGAAGCGAAGGGCCGGGGCGAGATTGTTTTCAAAGCCAATTGATCAGCTGGCACTTCGTTTCGCTTTCTGTACATAGATTTAGATTTGCAGTAGATTAGTGCACCAATAATGGCAAGCAGAAACATTGCGACCACAGAAGAGCCTATGATTGCCCAATCACGGATTTCAGGAACTTCCTTTTCCTTAAAAAAACAAAGTTTTCAATAGTTTAGTGCTAAACAGTTCTTTATACACTAATATTCCAAAAACTCACAAACAGGATTGTTTTATTGATTTTTCTTTCCGGGCCGAACTGCAAGTCTATATCAGTACAATTCAAGCCTAATCTCAAGTCTTATTTCGTTTCTCAGTACTGGGCAAGTCTAAATATAAGTCTCACAAGTCTGTCAAGTCTGGGCCAGGACTTGGATAACACTTGGAAGTTGATTCCCAAGTCAAAACCAACTTTCAAAATTTTTCGAGCAAAAATTTCGAATTTCGAAAAATTTTGTAACGGGCCACGATTTCTAGGTTTAAGTTAAGCCACTTTCCCGGGGTCCTGAAAATTGATACCAGACTGGTAAGAAATGGTTGCACTACAGGACCTTCGGGAGGTCCCAATGGGTCACTTTAGGTAGCTGTGGGCCGCTTTCAGCTATTTTCAACCGATTCTCAGCCGTTTTCAGCCAGTTCAGCCCGATTCTGACAAAAATTGACTGAATTTGATATATATTTCAGATCTATAAAATAATGTCTGGAAATTCCATACGAAGAACAGTTGTGAAGACAACTATGAGTATTCCCATAGTGTCAAGGGGGCCAGTTTGGGAAAGCTGTGGAAATCTGGTTGAAATGGCGAAAATTGGCTTAAATCGGCTATGACGGTGCGGGTGTACCGATTGGCAAGAGCCACTACTACCCCTGTGAGTTTTTGTTATCAGTCACGAGTTTATTGGGCAAACTTGGGCATACGTGGGCAAACTTGTGCATTTTGGGCATAATTAATTGGTCAAATTACACGGTGCTCACTAGTTAACTTCTCATCAACCAGTTGTCCAATTTTAATGAGCTATATAAAGTTTTAGAGTAAAGATAGCAGCGGTCCTAACGAGCTATGTCCCGTTCAAATTGAACCAGAATCGATGGATTTATTGAAGATTAGGGGTTGTGTCACCCGAAAAATTTAGGTATGCCCGATCGGCCATCGTTAATAATTCTTTTTTGAGTGATTGAATCTGGACTATTTTTTGATGTGAGTAAGCATATTGTCTGTTCTAACAAACAATACATGTGTGAGCTTAATTGGTATCAATTTCGTGGAGATATTAATGAATGAGCACGGGTTATCATGTCTGTTTTTAAGTTTAATTACACGGTGCTCACTACTTGATTTCACAACAACCAGTGGTCCAATTTTAATCTGCCATTTATAGTTTAAAACCTTAGATAGTAGCATAGAGTTTGCGACTATTTTTGGACGATTTCTGCATTTTTCGACCTTTTTCTTACTATTTTTGGAGGTTTTCTTGGCTATTTTTGGAAGATTTCTTGGTTTTTTTTAAACCTTTTCCCAACTATTTTTGGACGATTTCCCGGCTATTTTGACTTTTTTTTGGCCATTTTTGACTTTTTTTTTACCATTTTCCTACTATCATTGGAGGATGTCCCGTTTTTTGACCAATTTCCGACTACTTTTGGAGGACTTCCCGGCTATATTCAAACAATTTCTTGGTTTTTTTTACCATTTTCCGACTATTTTTGAACGATTTCCCTGCTATTTGGAGGTTTTTTTGGCCATTTTCGACTTTTTCGGCTATTTCTGACGTTCTTACTGGCTATTTTTGTCGTTTTTCCGGCTAATTTTGACGCTTTTATTGGCTATTTTTGACATTTCTTTCGGCTATTTCTGACGTTTTTTCGGCCATTTTTGACGTTTTTTGGCTATTTTTGACGTCTTTGCGGCCAATTTTCGAATTGCCTTAATCAGTCTTTAATTTAAAATTGCCAAGTTTGATATCAGACTTGGATTAGACTTATCAAGTCTTAAATCAGACTTGGACTAGACTTGATTAGATGTGTAAAAAGGGACAAGTTCATTGTTCTGAATCAGTAATGAACAGATATTTGGATTTAGACTTGCCCAGTTCTGAAATTGACTTGGCGTTGGGTCAGGGGCAAGACAGTGTTAAACAACACAACTCTTAATTTTCCTTCCCAGAGAAAAAAAACTTTATAGCCATGATAAGAAACATACAGAAACATGGCAACAAAAAATAGGCCCAGATGTAGAGGAAGGGTAATCAAAGTCCTGGTGACAAAAACTCAACAAAAATGCGAATTTGTCTCTATATCATAAACAGTGGTCCCCCTATGTGTAACAAACGCGAAGAAGAACAAAACAGTTCAGATGTTATCAAACTTTCATCTTTTTCGTTTGAAAGCCGCCAAGTTTAGTTTTTTTTGCTGTCAGTCCAGGTATATTGAAGGTGATGTGTTCAAGAGAGAAACCTAATGATTTCCGCCTAATGAGTCTTGGACAATGCACATGTTTATATAGTTAACGCGCATGAGCGTCAAAATAATTACAGAATTCCAAGAGTTTAAACATAAGTTAGCTTTAACTGAACAAATAAGAATGAAGAATTGGAATTGCGCTGCAAGACAGCACGCTTACTATATCTTTGGATCATCAGCACAACAATTCTTGTGATACACTAGCGACTAGATTTTTTTTATTTTCTTTAGATTTCGTGACTTTAAAAACCAATTTATTTCATTTCATTTCCCCTTTAAGTTTTGCACTCCTTATTTGGTGCTGTGTAAGCTTTAATTTTGTCGAGTGTTTCAAGATTTACCGTTTCTTGATATCTGTAATGCATGTTAATCCCCTCTTACAACATTTCCGTTCCTGCGGTACTATTGTATATTGTTCATTATTTGGTATGAACTAATTTTTTATCAAATTGCTGATCACAGTTCAGTAATATTTTAAATTCACGCCCTTTATTCTCAATTAACATTTCAGTTGTATGTTTTAAAAACTAGATTTCTCCCGGCAGAAACCATCGCTCCCAATCTAATGAAATTGATTTTTTTCGCTGCGCGAAGCCAATGTTGAGATCAAAAATTTTCAGTTGCTACGCAAATACAGCGAGGAAAGTGTAACGATTAAACTTAGAATCCAACTAAAAATTATTGTCTGACTTCGCGGAGCAAAATGTACCCTTCTACCATAGCACAATCAAACACATTAACTGCCCCGCAGAACTGCTAACCTATAAGTGGAATGCCAATACTAAAAACCCACTCTCAAGAGAACCCTTTCGAGAAGTGGAGCACAAAAACCGTGGGTTATGCTCGAACTTGCTTTCATCCGAACATAACCTTTGAGGCAACCGTTTCATGCAACCGTTTTCTCAAAGAGTTAGCGGAGGAATTTATGAAGATTTTTTGAAGTTTTGTGGCAACACCGAGGAAAATATAATAACTGACATTTTCATCACAAAAATGCTAAACAATGGAAGCAAAAACAGAATTGCTAAGTAATACTGTTGAACTAGAGCGAGAATTGACGATAGCAATTATCATGGAAATGAGCCAAACAGAACCGACAACGAGTTTCATGCAGTAAATCGATCAATATAAAAGCGAGTCAAATGTAAAATCTTTTCCTAGGAGCGAAACCAAAGCAATCACAACGTCCGCGAAAGAAATGAGTTCAACTGAGATATGGGTTGCACATGCAGAAAATGTGACAAGAACTGGATCTCATAAAATCCTACTTGGCATTGGGTAACAAATGTAATCATTGCCGTCTTCAAAATATTTTAGTCAAAGGCATGTCTGAGAAAAAAAACCAATGCAGAGCAGAACCAACGTACAAAATAAAAAATTTACAACATCAAAATTATTGAAACTCAAAAAAAAAGATTAAACTGCGTCAGCAACTATAATGAACGAAACATTTCGCATCATTTTTGTTATGAGGATAACTATGCAATAAAGACAACAGCACTATCAAAGCAATTGCAACGCCAAACCTGAAAATACTAATCGGAAATAGCAATTTCACAATGTTACTCGCCTTCGGAAAGGGATTTTCAATAATCAATTTGTGACCAGCGAACCATTTATTGTACTGTACAATTGTAGCGAAGCAAAATGATCAGGTAAAAAACCACAGAACTAAGATCACTATTAAACCATACAGTCGAAACTTTTGTTACTCTAAAAAAACAAACAAGCAAGTACAAAGATAAGAAAATACAGCGCGCAGTATAATTTGTTTTTATAGTCATATTTGAACCTATATTTGGCTGAGTTGCTTTTTAATCAACTAGTTATCGAAATTACTCAACAACTTTGTCCAAATAACGAAATCAATTGCCTTACTTGAAATCGCACAGTGAAGTCAAAATTTCTGATAAACTGTAGAGCATCACACAGAAAACGTTGAAAACTACAAAATCATTTGCAGCTGAAAGTCAAAATTCAATTGTTGAAAGTCAAACTTGTCGAAAGAGGGTCATATCGAAAACCTGTCAAGTTCGTTCGAAAAACGTTTTGTTTCACCGGTCGACATAATTCTCAAAAAGATCAATCAATTAAAATAGCGCTATACTCAAAAAAATTTTTTAAATCGTTGCACATAAACAAGTATCAATTTGCGGAGTATATGTTTGCTTATCCGAACAATTTCTCAACATTTGAGCTCAAACACAGCTCAAGAGACGGCCTATTTTTCAACGATCGATTTGCAGTACGCATAGAGTCGTCAGTTAAATCTACCTCAAGGAACGACCAGCCATTGCAAGTTCAATATATTGATTAGCAAACTGACAGGCACCTATCAATTTAAGACAGGATTTTACGTTTTAACAGATATGCCTTTTGTATTCTAAAAAACCGTAAACTGAACATTTTTTGAACTTGGAATTAATTACTGCTTCCTGCTTCCTGGACAACATTCTGATAGAAAGTAGAGGAAATTTTAAAAAGAGTTTCAAAATAACCGTAGAGTGCTTGACAAAACTTTTTGACATAAATCACGGCAAAAATTTATCAAATTGTCTGTTTGCAAAACAGGAAAATGATCAGCTAGGCCACAAAATTGCACAAACAGGAATCACAACATTAAGAAACCAGATGTCATTCGATTACTCGAAGTCACAACAAGTCTGAATAATTGAAACAGCTCATAAGTTCTGATCATCACTTGGGAACACTATTTCCTATTATGTTGCAAATTTTTCACACATTGAAACCGCTACAAAAGAATTTCTGTAAATTGATTTGATTGGTGAACAAGAAAAACACTTTTCAAAAAAATAAACAAAAATTGCGAACACTATTGAAAACAAATTTTTACAACCCACAGTTAGATACACGTATAAAATGCGATGCCTCCAGAAAAGGAGCAGAAGCGGCTCTAGAAAAGTTATGCCGCAAAGATCGGCAAACTGTTAGTTTCGCGTTTTCCTAATTCTGTTGCAATATGCTAGATTGTTAACGAAGACTATTTTCGTGAAGTAGTTTGATAAATTTCAAGTAGTAGTCTGAAGTCTTCAAATAATATCCTGAAGACATCCTGAAATTTAAATATTCTGAAGACTTCAAGTAATTAAGGACCGCAACGCTTTTTGTTAATCTATAATGCGTGAAAAAAGAGCAAATACGTCTTACAACAGCCAATTTACTCTGTGGTTAGATGAGTAGCTACCATTTGGTATTTCGATTGATTGTTTAACTGGCTGAAAAATGGGTTTGTTGGATAAAATTTCTCGCCTCGCGACAAAAGGCTGACTTGATATTACCAACCAATCAGCTTTTTTGTTTCAAAAAGGATGCAACCAAGCAATGCGCAAAGCGTTTTCTTCTAAATACTCAAAATTATCTTTCTTTTGGACAACAAAAAGTGTCCATTGGACACACCGAGAGGAAGCATATTGAATTCTATTAGCAGCTGTAAAAAGTGACAAATAAACATTAGTTAAAACGCTAAACACTCTAATGATGACAATAGCCCTTGAAATATAAACAAGATAAATACGCTTTCTGCCAAAATCGTATTCCCAAAACAGTCGGTAATTACCAATGCCCACGCCAATATAATTTGCCATCGATTTGAAGAATTCTTACAAATGTCGAGTTCAGAAGACGAAACCCTCTATAAACTCAAACTAACAGCACCTTCGAAAGTTCGCCACGCCAATGAGGCTGGCCTTCAACAGCAACACAACACCCTGCCAAATCCTTAATCATGGATGCAACATTGGTGATTGTATACTTTTGGATACTGAAGAAAGCTGCATGCAACCCCCTCCCTCGCATCTACAGTTTCTGGAAGGACCTCCACGTGAATTCGGGATGCGTTCGGCCGATGACAGGATAACCAGGAATCCAATTGAGTTGCGGATATGGCGGCTGCAAATGCAACTCATCCACAAAGCTGGGGATTGATTGATATGTCGATCCACGCAAAGTGGTCCTGAAGTCATAGGGATATCCTGTCAAACACATCAGGTTGCAACCCTTTCATCAAATCTCAGAATGATTTTCGAAGGCCAATAGACAATGAAGTGGAATGAACTCATACCCGAAAGCAACTGGGTAGAAGGAGAGAGGGGCGAAATTGTTCTGGAATCGCAAAAATGGACAAGAAATGCCATAAAACGTAGAAACGAGAACCCACAAAAAAAGTTTCGTGTAGTGTATCATTCGGAAGTCGGATTGGTTATTCCAAGAACAGAGACGTCATTTGGTTAGCATAAATTAGCTCAAAAACGACCCAAACAAATAAAATCTAGAACATTTTAGATAAATTTAACATCTTGTTGGAAGCGGGATCTTCAGTTATTAAGACGCATTAGAATGCATTGACGTCTCTTATTAAAAAAATCAGAAGGCAGAAGTGGTCATCCGCAACTATGACTTGGTATAATTCGGATGTAAAGATGAGAGAAACACGGACTTGGCACACTACGATGATTGCAGATCAAAATCTCTAATAGCAGAAATAACAAAAAGTCTCATCGGTACGCGTGATAAGGATGCACGTAAGCAACTCAAAGGTGCAAAAAGATCAAAATATTTAAAAAAAAAATAGCGGAGGACACAAGCTACATCTCATTGATAAATTAAAACTTATCCAGAACACTAGGGGGGGTTCCAATGCCAAGAACGCCACGAAAATTGACTCCACTTAATTCGTGAACGACTGAACCAACATCAACTGCAACAACGGCAAAGAAAATTAAAGCGACTCCGCCACAACGAGCAGAAGGAAAACAGCCAGTATCTTCTACTTCTCGAGAGCAACATTAAAGATAAAAAAATATTCGCCCTCCAATACAGAGTTTGACAAATGTACGTCACAATTCGCAAAAGTTAAAACAGCATCCAGACATTAGAAGAAAAAAGTGATCAATATTGCAAGAGAACGCTCGGATGGTCGTGAAACTATTTTCGAAATTATAAATTGCTCTCCAAATAAACCACACACTATACGACACCACGCCTCAACAAAGTTTGAAGTCACTGACATGACCGCTCGCGGAGCAGAAAGCGACTCCAATTCAGGCAGCGATTAGACTAATAATTTGCCTTGAAAATTAATAATAAGTTAGCTTTGAAAACTATTAAATAAATTTCCAATTTTCTGATGACAAAAAAAAACAAATTTAAGATTGTTTGTTTTTGCCAGGCTGGTAATGTGGTACAACAGAACCTGCAATTGAAATATCCTTAAGTTTCGGGATTCTTTTTCACCTAGTACAAATATCATATTAGTTCAATTCAATTTCTTTTTAATTTCATGTTTGTTTCATAATCCTTATTGGGTGCTCTGCAAGTCTTAATTTTGTTAAATGTTCAATCAAGATTTCATGTTTGTTGATATGAGTCATGCCTGTTTATCCCTTGTTTCTCCTTTCATCATATCCGCTTCAGCAGTATTATCATCTTTTATTCATTACTCTGTGTGATCTCACTTGGTATCAAATTGGTGGTCGCAATTCATTATAACTGTATTGAAAGCCTTTGTTTCTGAACTGAAATTTTGGTTGTATACCTTCAAAACCAGATATCGCAAGGCAGAAAAGCTATCCAAATCAATCAAGTTGCTTCAAATCGAATTAAATGTTTAATTTGAAAGTTGGCTATAGCGACGCATATACAGAGAGAACTGTGTAACTTTTAATCTAAAAATTCAATAGCAAAACTTTTTGCGATTTCGCGGAGCAAAATCGGTCGATCTGATATAACACAAAAAACCTACTATTTGCCCTGCAAAACTGCAAATCTAAAAGTGTACTGCTTTTAGGCAAGACAATCCTTTCTTCAATGATCAGATATCATGCATGATTGAAATAAAAAGTTGTTCTTAGACCTGAAGATGACACCAGCCCAATTAAGCATAAGCAAAGCCTAAAGTCTAAAAGCGTACTGCTTTTACGCACGAAATTCCTTCTCAAATTTCTTCAAAGGTCAGATATCGGGCATGATTGAACTATGATTTGTTTGTTAAACCTGAAGAGGACACCAGCCAAAATAAGTATAAGCAAAACCATAAGAAATTGATAAAGCAAAACTCTCATATGATTTAAAACACACCTGCAGCCGAGAAAAAAAAGGCGGCAAAGAAAAATAGTTAGCTCAATTTCATAAAGCTCAATTTCATTACACAGTCCGTCCGGTTTTATAAACTTTGAACGGCACTTTTTGCTTTATGAACAACAATATATCTTTAAAAATGTCGACATCAGAGCAAGGATTTTGGCTTAGTTAAGCATTTTGTTTCATAAAATAAGCTGGGAGACAAACAGAAACAAAAGACTCAAACAAACATATTTTTGTATGAGCGTCATCTCTAGCGGAAAGAATAACAAAAAACTTTTACAATGTTTTCATTTTTTTGCTCGGTTTTGAATTTCCAATTACCTTTTTATCAAAATATGTTGCTGCCTAAACACCAATAACAGAACCATTCGTTCGGTGAATCATTTGCATGACTTTCATTTCAGTGAATTTAAAGTTCGAAATCAATGTGTTTGCGCGGTTAATTTATATGAATAATTGATAATTATGTGCATTAAAAAATCGCAAAAAACGTTGAGAAAAAATTTGATGAGTTTTATTGGTTAAAGTCGATGACTATGAAGCAGCATATTACAATTTTTCTTAGCTATGGGCCCCAAAAACGTTAGAATAAATTTATTATGGGTAAGTTTTAAATATTTTGTCGAGTTTGAGAAACAAGTACTAAATTTTCTAGAACAGAATTTGGATTACTCAGTTGAGGTTGGGAGAACAAAAACGTATTAAAGACACAATGTAAAGAATAGTTAAATTGAGTTTTTTTGTTCTAATTGAATTAAACATTTTTTGTTCAAATTGAAAAAAGAAAAAACTGGAACAAAAAAAACTAAATTACTTCAGTCAATAAAAAAAGAGTCATTTGGATTAATCAATGTGAAAAACACAACAGAGCTCAGAAATCAGTGTTTGCTGAAATTGCAAGAAATCAAACAAATAAACATTAGTTTTTTAATACACATATGACGAAATAGAACAAATCATCGTATTTATAATGGAATGTTCCAAACTAATAATTCAACGATTTTTTCGAAATCTTTTTTTATATTGATTTTTGTTTCTGAGTTTATGCTAAAATCAGGGAAAAACCCATTTATCTCTGCACGGCTACATAAGATGCAAATATTTGTTTTTATCCGAGCTCTATTGTAATTACTTGAATGCTTTTCTCATTGTAATTACTCTAGGATCGTTACTATTGCTTTATTTTGTTTATTTATAACGATTGATAGATTTTTAAGCAGAAAATTCTTAGCTGCCTCTTCCTTATAGCAATTAAAATTTTCAAATTCAGAGTGAATTTTAAATAATAAATATGTGGTAGTCAATTTTTGGGAGTACAAAATTTAACAATCAAAAACGTTTGCTTACAATCCAAACCACTGCTTTCCAGTCGTTTTAAATCAAATACAATCCCTTTTGAACTTTTAAGGCAGACTGTTTCTTACGATCTAAAATAAAATATTGCTATCCTGATATTCAACGGTTTTCTGATATTTTTTCTTAGTTTGTTCTTGGCTTTACCATTTATTTCTTTTTTTTCGCAAATAAATGCAAAGTTTTCGGGAAAGAATTGATTTTGAGAGGATCTGAAAAGAGTGGCTTTAAAAAAATTGCTGTCTTTTAAAACTGTTTGTTGTCTTTTAAAACTGTTTGTTGTCTTTTCAAATGTATTTGAATGTTCGGATTTTTTTACAGTCATTGTTTTTACTTGAAAACAGTTGCAAAATTCTAGTGCTGTTCTTGCTGCTTGAACACAAACTCTTTTCAACGCCAATGGTACTATACTGGACCTACAGGTAACCGATTTCTTTCGTAGTATTTGCGGGCAAGATGCCAATTTTAAACTTAGGAGCCTAATGAGTCCTAGGAATTAGATAGAAACTCCGTAAAAAGACATCAGATTGGGGATTAAAAATATATTTTTCCTAAAAAGAGAGTAGTAACGGCAGAAACGACTAAATTCCTGTGCGTAATATGAGGGGTCCTGTGCGAGGATTTGGAAAAAATGATATTTATCGCATGTTTGAGGGACCCTGAAGCAAAACTTAGACTGCTAGACGGTATTAAATCAAAACCATTACCAGTGCCGATTACTGAAAAGTCCGAGAGTTAACAGTTAAGAAGTCAAGCAATGGCTTTTGCAAGTTCTTTATCAGGTAATAAGTTTTTTATTGGGAAAGTAGAAGGTGGGTTCAACATCTGAAAGACGCCTAAGAAGAGCAACAATGTGTGCACTAGGTGTGCAGGTAAGCCACATTCTAGCAGATTCTGTCTAGAGCAAAATAAAAAATGCAAGACCTGTGAAAAGGTGGGACACTTCTCAAAAATATGTAAAAGCAAACCCCAACAAAATTCAGTTAAGTACAAAAAACAGAATAACTTTCGCGAAGAAAAAAATAACTCTCCAGAGCAGGCATCTACAGCATCGGAGAAGGAAATGTTTTATAATAACGAACTGATTTTTAGCATGTCTGCGACATGGTAGTATATCTCAATAAATAACTGCAGGTAGACACAGTTGCATATAGCCAATTAATAACGTCAAAAATGTGGACTGAGAATGCTAAACCTCAGTTTTACGGTAAGATGAGACATCTCGAAGCTTATGATGATCATCATTTAACGCTTCTAGGATCACTTACTTGTGACGTTGAGTGGAACGGAAGCAGGCAAATACAAAAACAACTAGCAGTTGTGCAGTCTGATAAAGAATTTGGACTACTTGGTAGAGACCTTCTATCCAAGCACGGTGTGAACAACATTACAACCGAACCCTACCCATTGTGAAGGGCTACAAAGCTCATGTGAAGCTGTTATCAGAATCACAACCAATGTTCTGCAAAGCCAGAAAAAAAACCTCTTCCTCTTCAAGACAAGGTCACAGAGGAGCTGGAACAGATGGTCAGACAGGGCATCCTCGTACAGCCAAGAGGAGTCACTAATGCATCTCCAGTGGTGCGGCAGAGAAAGAAGAGTGGAGAACTGAGACTTTGCGAGGATTTGAAAGTGCATATCAATGGCAAGGTCATAGAAGAGGACTACACAATACCAGACAGGGAGACGATCCTCCACAACCTACATGGGGCCTCATACTTTGTAAAAATTGACCTTTCAGATGCTTATTATCAAATTGAACTTGACAAAGTGGCAAAAGATAAATGGAAAATCAACACATCTCAGGGATTTTTCAAGATGTGCTGACTGCCTCGGGGACTGAAAAACTCTTCTTCATTATTCCAGAATTGCATCGAATCAACTTTCAAAGGAGTCAAAGGTGTTGTGATGTTTCAAGACGATGCATTGGTCTCTGGATCTAATAAGGAGCAGTTCGACAAGAGAATTCTTGCAGTCAAGAGTCGATTACGTGAGAAAAACTTTACTCCTAATGATAAAAACACCAAATTCAAAACCATTCGATAGCGTTAGTTTTTTGGGATACTCCATTTCAAAAGAGGGAATAGCACCAGATTCTAAACTTAATAAAAAATTTTTTAAAAAGATGAAAAAGCACCATCTAAAAGCAAACAGATCTAATCGTTTGTTTGGCTAGTAAATTTTTACGAAAGAATGATTCCAAATTTTGTAACAAAAATGTACCTTTAAATAACATGAGAAATAGCTCTCTTTCTCATGGGGCAAAATGCAACAAAATGCCTTTGGAGACATAAAAAATGAATTGTGTGCTAATCCACTTGTACAGCCATACAGTTTACTAAAAAAGCAACAGTTACTACTGACGCCTCTGAAAAAACCATTGGCGGGGTTCTTTAGCAAGAAGGACATCCAGTTATATATGTATCAAAAAAATTGACTCCAGCGGACCAAAACTACTCAAATATAGAAAAGGAAGCACTGTCAATTCTGTTTGTGGTCACAAGATTGGAGCAATTCGTTCTTGGAAGACGATTTACTCTACAGACGGACCACAAACCACTTGAATACCTCTTTGCACCAGATAAGATTCCTGAGACAGCATCAGCTGAAATCACAAGATGGGCAATAGATCTAATGGGTTTCGACTTTGAATTGAAGTACATACCAGGAGAGCATATACACCATGCAGATGCTTTGAGCAGAATGAATTTTGACGCAGACAAATTCGACAACAGTCGAGTGTGCTTCGTAATCAATAACATCGAATTCGCTCAGAGTGGTCTGGTAACCCAAGCAGAAATCAAAACTGAACTTGGAACAAACAGACTCTTCCAGGACATAATGAACCGTATCAAAAGCGGCAATTGGAAACAATGTTCAGAAGGTGAAAAAGGATTCAAAAACACAAAGATGCACTTACCATAAACAACCGAATCATCTTCAGTGGGGTTGTTCCTTTCATTCCACCCAAACTACGACACTTGGTTTTGGCAAAAGCGCATGAAACACATCCCGGGAAAAATGCAACTGAGGCATCAGTCAAAATGATAGCATGGTGGCCTGGCATTAACAGAGACGTTCAACACTTTGTTATTAAATGTAAGAATTGTCAAATGAACAGTCCTAGCCTGGGAAAAACATTCTCTATGTGGACAGAAGCCGACTTTTGTGAATGGCTCTATATGGACTGGAGTTATGTTAAGGACCAAGGCAATATCTTAGTAATTGTTGAAGCGAATTCTGGCTGGATAGAAGCTTTCCCCGCAACAAATAGAACATCAGAAGCAGTTAATATATATCTTAGTTAAATCTCTGCAAGATTTGGAATACTAGAAACTTTAGTATCTGATAATGGTCCTGAATTTGTAAGTGGTTACCTTAAACAGTGCTGTGAATCACGTGGAATTAAAGAAATGGAATCACCCGTCTGTCATTCAAGAACTAGTGGACTATCTGAAAGAGCTTTTCAGTCAGTGAAGTGGGCACTTCAAGCGTGGAGTCCCAATCCCAACGTGTTATTTGGAGCATTCCTGCAAAGGGCAGTAATGACAAATCTCATCATTTCAAAGACGGGGGACAAAACTCCATTTGAAATTCTATTGGGACGCTGAGTGAGAACACCAGCAAGATTAGATTTCGACTAGTGCAAGCCTATGCTACTCAAGGCCAATGCAAACACAAAGAGAGTTCCTGCTTCGGAAAGTATTTTCACAGTCGGTGTATTTACTTGAAATTAGATTTATTTGCTTACTGTTGTTCTTGTTGCTTGAACATCAATAAAGAAGAAGAGTAGGTTTCTGGTTGGCGAAAAAGACGTTTCAAAGCCTAGTTAGCGCCGTATTATAATACTGCACTATTTTCTTTTCAATTCTTGATCTCAGAACAAGATAATAGTTTAAATTAATAAAAACAAAAACCTTTTTGAGCTGTTTGTAATGACTAGTATAATTCTTTTCCATTTAATTGAGCTCCTGTTGAATTTAGTCAAATTGATAAAATTTCCTAGACAAATCATTTGTCTTTTCATTTTAATTACGGTTATGCATGGCTTCTGAGTCATAGTGATCAATGTGGTTGTTTCAAACAAACATCAAGAAACTTAGAAGTTTTAATAAAGTTTCAAAGAACAAAAAAAGAACTTACCTGACGAACTTTGTCAATATGTAAAGGCCACAAAACTAAACTCAATTCTAATTCAGTCTTGGTGCTCTCATTATCTTATTGACATATCAATCATATGTCAGAATTCAATTCTCCCACCAACAGAAACCTGATTCTAACATCCACCGACCTACAACTAATGAACTCGATTGTATCTGGGCCAAACATGATTCTCATGAAATGTTGATATAAATAGAAAATCACCTCCGGGATTCGTAACTAAGATTTATTCACATGTCAATCAAGTAAAATATTTTTAGCTAATCTAAATTTTCTCTGTATATTTTTGCATAGTTAAGTACTATAAATATGAGCTAATTTTTGTATATTTTCAGCTCCAAATTTAATTTAAAATTCAACGTATTGCATTCTTTTGATCTTTTGACTCGTGTTATCGACCACGACAATCATTGTTTCAAGTGAAGCAATAGATTGAAGAGCATTTTTATTATTATTCCAGATTCAATTGTTTTAAATTTTGTATGAGTTTGCTGTAAATTGATGGGATGCTACTAGCTCTGAATCGCAGAAAGACGAGTGCAGAACTTAGAGAAAAAATCCAGACCGAAATTTTCGTTTTCGATAAGTGACAATAAAGTTGATTATCATGCGAAATTCACTCAATTTGATCATTCCCTCTATAATTTCATACAAGTAAGTGTTATGTGAATACGGGATTATTTTAATCAGTGGAAAACTTTTCAATCGACTTATAGCTGCTTACAAAAAAATTGGCAATCTATCTCGATTTTCCCCGTAACAACTGCTTGCCATTTTTTGTCATTGGTGCTATTAAATGTCTATCCATTTACAGTTGATTCAAATGAAATTCAATGCACAACAGATAACAGGCGCTTAATTTTGTCAGCGAGTCTTATTCTTTTCGTAATAATCACTGCTCTTCTTGTATTTAAGAAACGAAAGACTACACTCGTCAACTGTTTTGGTCTGTACCTTAAAAGGGATTATTGTGAAGTTCTTGACACGACAGCCTTCGTAAGACAGAGTTGCTCTGGGAATTTTGGAGAGCTGGATTGGGTTCCCTGGGAATGAGTGGGGCAGTTCGTGCAAAGTCGGCGGGATTGTTGACAGGACGAGGGTCAAATAAATTCGTGGGTCTGAAATTTATCTGGGGCTTAAGAAATCGTTGAGAAAACTACTTTAAAGCTATAGTTCGAGCGAATGCTCAAAAATTGCCTGTCATGTAATTAAATAACACGAAATGCACATAGGCTTGTTAACATTCTGACACGATGCTCAAATTTAAAGTGAACTTCAGCGCATGCTATATGTTGGAGTCTTGTTTTCTTGAATTTTTCAGAATAATTTTCTAGCGGTGTCATGAATTTGAATTTAGGAACTTTTGGCATACAGGTTGAGGCCACGAGGAACCCGAGTGGAACGCAGCCCAAACGCGCACCAAAGATAGAAATTTTACACTCACAAGATCATTTGATTCAAATAAACGCCGTTTTTTGCCTGTGGGGGTACATTTCTTTTCGTTCAAGCAATCCGATCAGAGAAAGTTTCCAAAAAATATGTAAGAAATGCGTCGATGTGTCAAAACTTTCATCGCTTGTCTCTTTGTTGCACAAGTATCCATTATGTTCCGAAAATTTGAGTCGTTAAAGTCGACTTCGTTTTCCAGCTGCAGTTTTAATTTTTTGTACCTATTGGTGGCGTGCATTGTAACAAGTCAATCGGAACTATTCTCAACTTCTAATTTGAGATAATCAAAGAGCCAAACAAATTCAAATATAATCAAAACCTTTCTGGTTATCTCATTTTCCATTCAAAAACAGATTTTGTATCGTCCTGATATTCAATGCTCGCGGAATCAGCTCTAAAGATACCGGCGGTACGAAAGGTACGCTGCGTAAATTTTATTAAAAACTTCCGAATATCTTCTCATATTTGTCTAAAATACTCATGTTTCCTTGTTGATTTTTATTAGTAAATTCCTTGCATGTAATAAAAACCAAAAAACCCTCTGGGACAAATTAACAAACAAGATAAATTGCTGAATAAGGCTTGTTATGCAATCAGAATGAAAAAAAATTAAATTGAAATAATGTTCGCTGAAAAATTTTGCAGCAAATCAAAAAAATTTAAGGTCTGTTGTAACAGACTAAACGGTGGAACTTTTATCATTCTCACGGGAGCCGAAAAGTATGGGTGTAAGTTGAACAAGTTGGCTGTGCAGTATTGACAGTAATATCAACTCACATATTTTTTCATGATGTTCTGGACTACCGTTTAAGGCAAATTTTACAATTTCTTGATGCAACAAAACGTTTTTGTATTTTCCAAAGGTTTTTGTCCTCGAATTGCCCAGTACAACGCGCTCAAATGTATATTACTCGGGTTTAAGAATGAAATTTTTCATTAAGTAAATTTCTTAATGATCATAACTTGGTCGTACAAAACGTGACTTTGAACTTTAAATGTCAGTATCATGAAGTTTTTATATGAAGTGAAGGGTCTTTCTGCCGTTTCTTAATCATTTGTGGTTCTTTACTGTGTAAGCAACTATGATGTCCATTTGTCTGGACATTTTTTTTTCATCAGCAGTGACGAAAAACTTGGCTTGCAATGCCTTGCACTGCAAGCCAAGTCTGGGATTGCAAACGAATTAATTCTTTGAACTATTATTTCTTGCAGAAAGTTTATTAACGATTATTGTTCCGACCAACTTTAGTAGGGGAAGGCACTATTAACTCAAACGGGTTTTGCGTTCAGTCAATATTCGCCAATCGATATATTCACCGTAGAGAGTTGTGTGTGGTATCATTAGAATATGAATTTAAAAAATTTTTTGAATTCCATTTTTTACAGAGAGGTACCGAGATTTAAAGTTTTGTAAACATTTCACTGATTTTTGTAATTGAGGCAATTTTTGAGTTATAACTGTGCCAGTTTTTTTGCTAATTTATCTCGATATTTATGGCAAAAACATCATTTCTTTTAGATATTCATATCTTTGTCAAATTAACTATATCATATTGTTCGGAAGAATTAAGTGTTATTAATAGACCAATGGTAAATCAAGGCTAGTTTTGGACGTTATTTATTCATGTCCAAAAAATTTGAATTGTGATGTTGTTTTAATCGTTGGCGCATTTTTTGTTTTGTCTTATGTTGAATACAGAAAATAAAAATTTAAATCAAAACTTATTATGACAGGTCCAATTGGCTTTCTAAGGAGTTTCATAGCAACATATCAAAATTTGTAGTCGAAAACTTATGGTCGTTTTGACTTTTAAAAACACATTTTTTCAAAAAACATTGAATTATTGAGATTTGAGATGATTCTCTTTTTTGGCCAACATACAGCTTAATGTTCGCAAAGGAATTTCTCAGTGTGTTTCTATTGAATTAAAGTTTAATATGTAAGGTGGAGTTACGTTTTGAGTAATTGCTTCTCTGCTTCGATTCTCTAAGTTTTCTCAAAAAAATATCATTTCCGGATTTATTCTCCTCATTGAGGTTCATTATTTACTCTTTTGATGTTATATACAGGCACGATACCAGATTACATTATTGGATTTTGAAAAAGAGCATTTGAACACATACTCTCGTTATGAACACATATGATACTCAAATACTCGTGCATTTGAACACATATTCTCGTTATTCAAAAACCACGTATCCCATTATTATTATTGTTGTTCTAATAAATCTTATTTTCTTATTTTTAGGATTTATAAAATAAAATACGGTTTGGATGCAATTTTCTTCACAATTTAATGGAATTTTGGTTTAAATTGATTTTTTCTTTTTTTAGACGTACTAGAAATTGTGGATAATAAAAACAGGTCTCAAATTGCGGTATTAATGAACAGAAACCTATTTGAATATTTGAATTGATTTAAATTCGTAGTTTTTTATTTTTTGTCTGCTTGTTACCGAAGGTCAGTGAGCACTAATCCCATGTTTTTTCCAGTGAAACACACATTATTTTGTTGAGTTTAGGTTTTATTGGCGCTACTTTGCTAATTTTCATTTTTTTTTGAAAAAATGGACATCGAATTTGGGATGTAAAAGTTTTTTGTAATTTAATTTTTTGTTTGTCTGTTCTCGTAGTCATAATAGTTGCAGGTCGCGATGGCTCCATAATGCGGCGTTTTTTTTTACTTTTTTAAGTGATTGGAAGTAAAAGTGATTGGAAGTAAAAAATTAATTGATTGGAAGTAAAAGTTTTTTATTGAGTGAGTTGGAAGAAAATTTTTTTTATTCATACACCAATTGTTTTTGATCAATATGTGAGTTTTTTTGAAATTTTTCTATCTCCTCATTTGGTAGACAATTAAGCCAAATTTGAAGACAAGCGGAGTCGAAACCTTATTTGTGAACGCACATTATCGAGTGGTCTTGTTTTTTTATAGAATCTAACCGCATCCTTATTTTAGCAATTTTTCAATGTCCGCTTTGTTTTGTTTATGTTTTTTAAGTTGCCTAATAGAACTTTCCATTCATTCTAAAAAGATACACTTCTGGTTGCTTAACCAAAACTTTACCAAAGTGCGTCTTATTAACACAATTTAAGATTAAAACTTGAAAGGATCTTTTGAAGATGAAAAACTAAGAGAAGAACTTATTACAATTTTTAATGTAGGTTGCTATTTTCGCAAGGAAAAGATACGAAAATTATAGCCTTACATATTCAATAATTTTTCCCGAAATGTGACTTCAGCAGAAAATTAGCAAATTTTCTACAGAAGATAAACAAGGAATCTTTAACATTAATACAGGAAATTTTTTTAATGTTTTCAGTATAACCAAACTCGCAGGAAAGTCAAAAGTTCTGTAAAAGTTAATAATAATTAACTTGCAATAACTTCTAAATGTGTCATTTGATATAGTGGTGAAATGCTAATTGCAGATGTGTTTGTTGCTAGAAAGTTACTTAATTGCTGATCGACGAGATGGAAGAGAACACTTGAGGACTTTTGTCGTTATGGTTAAAAACGAAGCACATCCACCATTTTCAAGTTCATTTTCAATCTCCATTACGTTTTGAAACCCACGTTTGCTAAAATCAGTGACAAATCAAATTTTGCAGACAAAATGTAAATAAATCGAAGCTAAATTCGTAAAATCCTTGATGCCAATTTTAGCCACAGTAGCAATGCGTAAATTAGCGATTAATCCCTCCAAATCAAAGGACTAGATTAGAATAGGCGATGATATCATAGGATTAGAGTCAAAAGACTTGTCACCATTTTACGCACACTTAGAATGCGAAAACTACCGACGTATATACATACCAGCGTTTGAGCGTGGTAGCGTTCTTCGCACTCACTTACTCTCCTGATCTTAATACATGTGTGCGAAAAACAGCGATCATGCTGAGTATATATACTCAGTACGCTGTGGTTTTAGTTTTGCAATTACACGTCTCTGGACAAGTACTCCTTATTTAAATACTTTTGGCTGTTTCTTTTTCAGCGAAATCTCTTCTTTGCCATTTTTTAGAGTATCGATTTTTGAATAAGGTCTTGTTGTCGCCCTTGTTTGAAGTATATCTGTTACAATGTTTATTTTTTTGGTATTCACATATCTGTAACGTTGTACTTTCAATAGAATTCAAATTCAAACTCAAAGGACTTCTGTAGTTTCATATTCAATTAGGCTGTGAAACTTCGTAATATCATTAAGATATGACAACTATTTGTTTTCCATCACTCAGCTTTCACAATTTCACCCGTTTCTCCCATGTAAATTATTTCCACAAAAATTCGCAGCCAAACTAGCTAATTGCCCGCCTATCATCAACTAATTAGAAATAAAAACAAAAATCAGTTTTAAAACAAATATTCTCCTCAGCTACGGAAAAGGAGAGCATGAAAAGTTTACTTACCTGATCTTATATCGGATAGTTTCCCATGGTACCCAGTGAACATACACATTGTGGTCGACTTCAGAAAATGTGGCATGTCCGAATTTGTAATTGTTGGATCGAACAAGAATTCGTTCACCCTATGACCCATCACATGGTCAAATAAGCTGTGTTTCGTCAACGTAACTTCCGCCTTCACGCCGACTAAGCTGTCAAAAGTGCCGTTTTTCTCCCTAAACAAAGTGTGAATTTAAACGTTTCGTATTGTTCTCACTCTGTGGAATTTCTCGTGTAACATTACATGAATTCCTTGTAAAAGAGGAAAACGACAAATCGGTGGGACAAAATACAAAATTTCAGAAATAAAGTTTAATAATGTGCGGCTTTTTTATCCTGAATCAAACAAAAACCCTGAAATCACGCTTGACCGAATTTTATAAGTTTGTGCAATTTCTAATGTAATTGAGCATTGTGCAGCAGATGAAAAAACGGGATGTCTATTTTTCAACATTCTCCACCAATTACAGACTGAGAAGACTGTATTCTCTTTTGAATAGAGCATGCTTTACTCTAGTCAGTCTATTAGTAAGACACACTATGAGTATACCATTGTCTCCGGTATTGTATATTTCCATCGCTTTGAAGATTATCTTCACTGTTTTCCAGAGTCGGTTAATCAGATAGAATTAGGTAAGTCTACTTCGTGCGCAGAACTAAGTAGCCATCGCTCTATAACCCTTAAGCCCGTAAAAGGAACCCAACAAGGTTTTCCCTTAACTCGTGTGACCATAGAGTTAACAAATTTTAAACATAAAACGAACTCATCGGATAAAAACACTAAGTTTTTACCCGAAATAACTAGATATTTTACTTTTTTAACTCAAACTTTCTAAAATTAGTCTCAGTTACGAGAGACATAATCCTATGAAAACTGTTTCACAGTAAACCAACCAAATAAAAATCAATAGACTACACTATTTAATAAATATACTGAAATAAACAAAATGGAACCAGTGTTCTCTTCAGAAACCACATCCGTTTGTGAAGACACATTCTTGTCACAACAAGAGAATTAAAGATTATTAAACAATATAGAACTATTCTAAATACGAATGGACGCATACATAGAATAAAATATTGCCTAATTCAATAAAAAGAAAACAACCGTTTTCCTCTTTGAACGAGAGAAACCTCTCATATTGCCAATACGACACTAATCTCTGATATCTTCTCTCAAAAATTAACCAATGGAACAGAACTATTCATATGCCTTCCAAAAACTACCATTTTCCCAACTTTTAGATACCCTAATTAAATTTTTTCAAGGAGTTCAACGAGAAATCATACAGCTCATAAAGATGAGCAATTTAGACAATCATATTTTTAATTTCTTAATTGCTTAACAGCGGCACTCAACGCAGATACTATCAGTTCAAGCGTAAAAGAATTGCAGGACACTAAACAGAGGCATTGCCCAATTTACACTCAATTTCTAAATTAGATTTGCAGATAATGACATATTAGAAGCAGATACTCGATAGGTACTTATATTCGTTGCAAAGTTTATACACCGTTTTTTATTCAAAGCAACAAAATCAAGAGCACAAGCATATCAAATACTAATACCAAAACTAATGAAAGTAAAAAAATAAACGAAAACTAAAAAAAATACTACCTAAAAATTTTACAATATGAGTATAATACACATTTGTTTCCAGAGAAATATAATTGTACAACAGAAGTATCCTCAGAACTTATATAAAAAATGCGCTTGGATAAAACTGCTACTACATTCGAAAACCGGTATGCAGAAAATCACCGCTTCACAGTGGATTAAAACACAGAACCAAATAAAACCATTGTAATATCACCAACTGATGCAAATAAAGAAAAAGCAATTGTACATTCACAACCAATGGAAACAAATTCGAACAACATAGCCGCATTGGATTTTAAATCTACGCTCTTAGAAGAACGAAGAATAATTTGGTCACACGCTAGTAATTCTTTATCACTTGTTGTTTCACTAAATATCAACATAAATCATTTTAACAAAACATTCACAAAGTTCATACCATTACATAAAAACAGTCCTACTGATGATACCAAAAGCCAATACACGATTACTGGGACCATACATACAAAACTCGTTTCAAATCAATTGTCAACCCGCTATGCTAAATTCTTCAGGCCACTAGCCTCTAGAACTACAAAACAGTCAACAAAATTTTCAAATGACCGTTCCAAGAACTGGTAGCGTCTCCTAGTCAACTAAACACACAAAATCTTCAGGCTATCACTATTGCCCCAACACGAAATTATTTGCAAGAAGCATCAACAGGAACATTTTCTCTTGTAATGCCAAGAGTCTTTGAAATGATTTACAAATATTTAAAAGGCTGAATCTTAATGAACAATCTTCTTGTTTGCTAGACTACGCAGACCAAACATACTGTACAGAAAATTTTTAGACGCTGAAAGGCAGAAAAAATGTGATCAGGGACGAGAACAAACTGACACCCCTATTTATGAAACATGGATTTTTTGAAAAAAAAACTGCTATGATACAAGCAGCACTGATTGGCCCATTACAATATCTGCAACTCTCACCTTCTACCAGAAATCGAAAAGGACTGGCCATTTTGTTGCCGAGAACTCCAAAAGACATTTAATTACATGCAATCTAAAACTCAAAGTAAACTACAGTTAGAGAGCGTTACCCGTGGGTCTGGGAATAAATGAAAACTCTATCATTAAGAATTGATCACCTGGCGTTTAAAAAAATCTATAACAATGAAACAAATTTGAAAAACGCCAAAAACGAACGATGCTTCAATAAAACTGTTTAATTTACAATCTGCACGAAAAAAAAAATAAAACAATCCCAAATCGAATCCCGACAGCAGTGCCACCAGAGATTCCATTTGCACAACTTGTAGAAACAATTCACCAGGAAGATATTACAAGAACAAAGAACACATAAAGTTGACTGACAAAAGATTAACACAAATTATACACTTTCAATACAATTATAGACATTGATGACCTAACAGAAAATGTTAAAGCAATGGAACAAGACACAGCATACAATATCAACGCAGTACGATTCATGTCCTCTAACAACACTCATTCTAAAAGTGAACTCTTTTTTGGATGTCTTGCAAAAACGGTCTCGTCTACGACACAGTATTCTCACTTGCCCTGATTGCAGATCAACCACACCTGTAAATAAAAATGTTCTTCCTAAACAAATTTTTAAACAAGCCATTAAAGCTAGTCAAAGTTTACTACAAAAAATTTTACATCGAAAAACGAGCAAAACTTTGCATTTAGCAAAATTTTGCTTTCAGCATACCGCTTTTGAAGCAATAGCAAAGAAGGAAGAGCCATAGAAGCCCTAACAAGAGCAAAACACAAAGTTACTTGAATAAAAATTCTCAAACCAAAACGTTCTTAGACCAAGAATTAGATTTGGATCTTCTCTCCCTAGTCCACAAAGCTGCAAATAAAAGCCACCTATTTCTCATTATAAGCAAAGTCAAAATTCTCGACCTCAATCTCCAAATTACTGTTCAGACGATAATCGCTTCGAAATTTGGCGTGGAAACGTCCAAAAGTAATCACTATTGGAACAAAAACCTACAGAAAATACAACAGATCAAGAAGGCTCAACAGAAACCCAAAACTTATCTCAAGAATATTTGTTAAAACAACAATTCAAATAAAAAACTTGAACTAAAAGTGTCTATATTTGTTTTGCAAAAAAATTAACTCAAAATTACACTCAAGAGACACAATTAAATTAGACTTAAGTCCAGATGTCACTGAGAATCAACAACAGCCATTCATACCCTCTACGTTAACCTGACTTGTCCCAAAAACATAATCTCACATTCTATGAGCTCCATTCCTAGAAAAATTTGTAGACTTCAGCAATTGTACTTAACATAAACTACTCCTTAAAAAATTACGAAAAGAAAGACCTTGAATACCACAAGTCATCAATAAAACACCTATCATACTATTCTCGAACTTTCTCCATCATTGGAAAGCACAACTTGTATTTCCAAACTTCATAACACCCACCGTATCTTAACATATTTGTTTACTTCTTATGAATGTCAAACGGTTACCCAGAACTACCTCAACTATAGACTTCTGAGCTCTCATTTGTTCTAATGTTTAAAAACATTTTGACCTAATAACAGACAGAAACAATCTTGAGCACTTAAATTTTTTCTTTTCGCAAATATTTGTTCAGAACACATTTTATGGTCACAAGACAATTGATCAATTACACACAAGATAAATCGCCAAAACAGGAAAATCAAAAAAAAACAAAATAAAGCTTTAACAAACTGTTAGAGTTCAAGGACGCTTAATTCTCCAATTATCAAAGTCGCAAATAATCAGAACTAGTAAAAAAAATATTATCCCAATATAGTCAAACAACGAAGAACAAAACTTTGACAGTTAATCAAATTAACTTTTCATATAATATATAATGTATCCTCTTCTCCTCTCAGAACCATTAAAAGCAACTAATCACAATTGATGAAAAAAACATCTGAAACACCAAAATCTGGGATACATGACAACAGAGTCACACACTATGACAGTTCGCCCAGCATACCACATATATGCTATATTAAACGCTTATGAAAATTGGCGATTGTAAAATCAGATTCTACCCGCGCAATTTGCTTTGTTTAAAAAAAAGAACTATTCAGAAACGCACTTTTGCCGTACACGGAAAACTCCTTGACAAACACAGTTTTTGTCCCAAAGTTGCCCTCAAAAAAGGCTAACGGTTTAGTCGCAATAAATGATATGTTAAAAAAAGGAGATACTTTATCTACAGAAATTGAAGCTCGTAGAGAACTTTCTCGATACGCTCTCGTTCAGAAAAACCAGTATGAACCACAACTTGTCCAATTTGGTCTCTTAGATCTGCTTTGGCAATCTCTTATTAAAGCTCGTCACTGTAGATTCCAGTTCAACAGCTGGTACCAATTCCTAATTCAACCTGGAAAAATGGAAGATTCTCCACAATGGAAAAAATGGAGTTCCTCAGTTTATAATTGGATTCCGAACGCAATGGAAAATCCTCGGGTAAATTGAACAAGGAAGAAACCTTGTTACAGAGGTCACGTTATGCACGCAATAGGATGGTCCCTTCAGCTTACAATTACAACACTTTTTCTTCAATTACAATCCAAAACTAATTACTATGGATATACACGCATTATTAGCTATTTTGATTTGGGGAACGTATCACCAATTTGCGAATTAAAAGATACACTCATTTGGGAAATTAACAATCACAGTCAGTTGTCCTACGAAGACAGATGACAGGGTTGAAAGATTCAATTTGAAATGCGAACTTTTTTCCCACTTTCTCACAAAAAAAGAAACAAACACGGGACATCACCAGAAGGCCCTCATGTACACAAACAGCTTATGGACTACTTATAAGATAAATTGGCTCAGTCTCAATTTGAAGTAAACACCAAAACGCTTCATAAATGTGATGAAGATTGACTTTTTAAGCTACACACTGCCAAAGTCTTTTTGTTCAATATAATCTTAGTTTACTGCGGGCGAAACCTCACAACAATTTCAAGATGTTCAACCCGCAAAAACAAATAAACTACTCTCGATATCTCTCAACATTAAAAACCAGATTCAATATCGTTACGCTATACAGCAAGAATCTAAAATTTTTTGTAATCCTGACATCACAAACTCGTCAGAAAATAAAATCCGTTCAACGCTGCACACCAAAATGTAAAGGCATATGCTATGATTACGCAATCAGTCGTATGCTATCATAGATGGATCAGCAAAGACTCATAATATACAAAAAAACTTCTCTGAAGTAGATAGAAACCTATACAAGACCACTTTTTATTAACGCAGAATTTCCCGTTTGCAGGATACATAATCACAGAGAAAATAAACTCTTTTGCAACACTAAAAAGCTTTAACATCTACCCAATATTTCGCTGTAAAAAAGTTTTCTCCCAACTTTATGCACTGAGCAACAAAATTTTTGAACTTATTCTCATCTATTAACAAAACAAAATACAATTTGCAGATCAAATAACTGGAAAAACATTTCCCTGGTCAATTAAAGCTGCATATAAAGCTGACAAATTTGATCAGCAAGTATAGTTGACGTCAAAGATGATGACTCATATCGTCTAACATTATCCAAATAGGGCGCTTTAAGTTTAAAATGTTCACAACAGATGATATACAGTGCATTTTTGCGCAAATAAAATTTACCGCTAAAAAATTGAGGATTTTAGCCAAAGTGATTGGAAAAGACAATAGATGAAATGAACTTTCAATCTATTAGAAGATCTATTGGCAGCAGATTTTGCAGACCTCACGAGACACGCTCAATTATATTCACAGTACTCTGAACTACAACAGGATACAGACAATTTTAATATATTAAGCAAAAACGGTACAGAGCTTTTTTTCGCTTTTTTGACTGGCGTCATCTTATTAACGGATACTTTTTAAAAGACTCCCTCAATGGAGTGTCGTTTAAATCTGGTTTGTATTGAAAGAAATAGCCGTTGCATGGTTAATATTTATTTTTTTACAATGGAATGTTGCCGAGTTAAAAGCTCTTCAACGCTTGTAGTTCAACGAAAATCCTAGGACCAAATATAATACTAGCCACGTTAATTACTTCCTGATTTTTTGGTACTTTCTTTCAAACCTTTTTTTCCTGTTTGACTGGCTGATTCTGATAACTATAAACTACCGAGACTAAATAATAGAAGAAGGAGACATAGCAACTATCAATCGCTCACTGAATTCTCAAACTAAATTAAAAATAATACAGAAAAAGTTCGAAAGACTTGGCAAAAAATTTTCTCCAATTGTTTACAATAACCCAATTTCTAAACATAGAGCATCAACTCTTCCAGTCTCAATATATGATTGCAATGAGGTTTCAATGAACAGTCACGCTGAAATTTTTTTAAATCTCTTTAGGCCGAAACTTATTAACGTCAAAAACTTTGGCAACCACAAGACTCATTCGACGATGACCAACACTATCAGGAACCTCCTGATGAAGTTATCATCAGTCTACCAAGTACCCGAGAATACTTTTTGTATTTTAGTGAAACCTCAGATATCAATCCTGCAGCCAATCCTTAGAGCTCTGCCACCTCACAGTTCTTTGCGCCCATACCATTTGGTGATTTGACCCTTGAGGGACAGAGCATCTTTCCCTCGCCTCAATAAATTCTACCGTTAAACCCCAAACTTTGGAGCCAGTGGATTGCGAATTGCAGACGTAAGCGCTATGTACCTATAGCGACGGTCTCGCCACAGCATTAGTCTCTGACCTTTGCAAAATACTGGAGTGTGAATCCTTCGCCTTCACCCGCCACAACATCTTCTTCTATGAACGCAACGAATCGGCTCTCCCTTCTCATATTTAGTGGTCCAAACTCACCGCAAGAAACTCGGATTTTGCAAACTCGGATTTGGTGATCAGCAACTCGTAAGAACTGTTAGTTGGTTTCCGGGAGAGTAAGCCATCCTCAAAATGTTAGTTAGCGGATGGGTATTGGGCAGACTAATCCGAAAGGTCATCTCCTGAAGCGCTCTTTCAAAATTTTGGTTTCACAGGACGTTATCCGACGCCCTATTCGTCGCCTGTCCAACAGACAACATACCCTCCCCGACTACTACAATGATCTTCCCTACACAGTAAAACAGAAGGTACAACAGCGCATCGAGACACCAGAACTCAATTCCACATCCTCACCCAGAAAAAAAACTAAACCCAGCGGATAATTATCCTCACACGGACCAGTTGACAGCAACCTCTACCACGGAAAACATATCCCGACCGGGTCAAATTGGGCGTTCTCCAGCCTGGACGCTACAGATGTCTACCCTAGGGTATTTAGCACAAAGGCCTGGCTCTTTCCACAGACCTATGTAGTGCCCAAACAGAGGCGCAGAGTCATTATTTTAACGACCTCGGCCAAAACCCTTATGCATCTACAGAACGGACCTAGCATAGAACGATAGGGACAAATATCATCACTTCACAAATCTCCTCCGATAATATTACTACAGAGCACAATTTACAGAGTCCCCTAGGGGATTAATGAATTTGAGACCAAACCTCCGATTACACGCTAAAACCAACCGCAGACAGCTGTACAATTGGCCAGCCACAAAAATGAATACCTGTATGAAGGACGTGATCAGGAACTTGCTCTTGAGTGTATCCACTTTCTCCTCAACTTGAGATTGACATAAAATTTTGGCACAAATGCAAAAATCTCTTTTCGTTGGCCGATTGTGCAAATGATTATTTTTACCCCTGATTCACGGAGGATAAAAATCTATTTGGGATTTATCTAAAACAAAACCCTTTTGCTTGCAATTCAGAAGTCTATATCATACGCAGATGGAACCAATAATCAGTCATATTGGGCGGTCAAATTGAGAAAAGCAACACACGTTGCATAATTATCATTTTTTTCAACACCACTTCAAAAGAACGAACCCTCTTCCACATATGAGTTCCCGGCTTGATCACATTACCACAAAAACCACAATTCCATACTGAATTAACCACTTTTGTATAATAGAGCCGCGGTTTTGCGAAGGCATACTGAAGAACTTGAATCCCATTCAAAAAAACTTGTTCTCTCTAACCTTATACGCGCTAACCCATTGCCCCATACTCCGAGGAATCAACTATCTGCGCTGTTTTGAAGGAGTTGCCACGAAAAGTATGTCCGTTCATTGGTCTCCTCAACATAGTCCTGATTGCCGACAAGCTTTACAATGGAAAAGCTCCAGAGCAGGTGAAAACCTCCAAGTGAAGGACATCCTCAACCATTTCTCCGTTGCAATGTAGATCTCTGCCCTCGCGCGCTGGCGGCGTGTTGTTCTCTTGACCTAGATTTTCTCAAATTGTTCCCAGATCCTCAGAAAAGTGCTCAGATTTGTCTTTCTTGTCAAGAAACAGCTCTCACTCTTCAAGACACAGCTCTCGCTCTTCTTGTCTACTCCAGCTTTTTCAAATAAAATTCGAAAACGTATTTATTATCTTCTTTATAGAGGTTTAATACTTAAGTATACTTTTATTACTTTCCTGTTCTTGTTTCTGGAAAAAACTCCTTCACTCTTAATTGAACATTCAGGAGAGTTTTCCTTTTTCCTCTTTTTGTTATCAGAGCTTAAACAAATGGAAGTACTAAAAAGTTTAATAAGCTTAACTTTGAAGCTTAACTTAGATGAACTTAAAAGTTTAACAAGCACTAGGTAGCTCACAGTAGCTATGGGAAGTACTAACAAGAGGATGGGCTGGTAATTGCGAAAAGAATAAAATCGTACTAAAAGGGAGATGAGTTGAAAAGTCTTTGTACCACTGACAGAATGTCACAGATTACAGTGTTTTCCATCGAGCTAGCACCCCAATCTTCACTGTACGAAAGTGACAAAGAGATGGAAATCTTAACATGGCAAGAAGATATCGGCCAGTGCCCCTGTCACTTGTACCTTTTCTGATTTCTTTCTGATTCTGAGTGTTTAGCACAAAGGCCTGGCTCTTTCCGCAGACCTACGTAATGCCAAAACAGAAGCGCAAAGTCATCATTTTGACGACCTCGGCCAATACCCTTATGCTACTAAACAATGGACCCAGCATAGAACGATAGGGACAAATATCACCAATTCACAAATCTCCTCCGATAATATTACTACAGAGCACAATTTACAGAGTCCCCTAGGGGATTAATGATTTTGCGACGAAACCTCCGATTACACGCAAAAACCAACTGCAGACAGCTGTACAATTGGCCAGCCACAACAAAAGAATACCTGTATGAAGGACGTGATTAGGAACTCGCTCTTGAGTGTATCAACCTTCTCCTCAACTTGAGATTGACATAAAATTTTGGCACAAATGCAAAAACCTCTTTTCGTTGTCCAATTGTGCAAAAGATTGTATTTACACCTGATTCACGGAGGATAAAAATCTATTTCGGATTTATCTAAAACAAAACCCTTTTGTTTGCAATTCAGAAGTCTATATCATACGCAGATGGAACGAATAATCAGTCATATTGGGCGGTCAAATTGAGAAAAGCAACACACGTTGCGAAATTACCGATTTTTTCAACACCACTTAAAAAGAATGAACCCTCTACTACATATGAGTTCCCGACTTGATTACGTTACCACAAAAACCACTTTTCCTTACTGAATTAACCCGTTTTGTATAATAGAGCCGCGGTTTTGCGAAGGCATACTGAAGAACTTGGATCCCATTCAAAACAATTTAATCTCTCTAACCTTATACGCGCTAACCCATTGCCCCATACCCTGAGGAATCAATATTTGCGTTGTTTTGAAGGAGGTGCCACGAAATGTATGTCCGTTCATAGGTCTCCTCCACATACTCCTGATTGCCGACAAGCTGTGCAATGGAAAACCTCCAGAGCAAATGAAAGACATCCTCAACCATTTCTCCTATGCAATGTAGATCTCTGCCCTCGCGCTCTGGCGGCATGTTGTGCTCATGACCTAGACTTTTTCAAATTGTTCCCAGATCCTCAGAAAAGTGCTCAGAATTGTCATTCTTGTCAAGACACAGCTCTCACTCTTCAAGACACAGCTCTCGCTCTTCTTGTCTACTCCAGCTTTTTCCAATAAAATTCGAAAACGTATTTATTATCTTCTGTATAGATGTTTAATACTTAAGTATACTTATATTACTTTCCTGTTCTTGTTTCTGGAAAAAACTCCTTCACTCTTAATTGAACATTTAGGAGAGTTTTCTTTTTTCATTTTTTTGTTATCAGAGTTCAAACAAATGGAAGTACTAAAAATTTTTATAAGCTTAACTTAGAAGCTTAACTTAGATGAACTTAAAAGTTTAACAAGCACTAGGTAGCTCACAGTAGCTATGAGAAATACTAACAAGAGGATAGGCTGGTAATTGCGAAAAGAATAAAATCGTACTAAAAGGGAGATGAGTTGAAAGGTCTTTGTACCACTGACAGAATGTCACAGATTACAGTGTTTTCCATCGAGCTAGCATCCCAATCTTCACTGTACGAAAGTGACAACGAGATGGAAATCTTAACATGGCAAGAAGATATCGGTCAGTTCCCCTGTCATTTACACCTTTTCTGATTCCTTTCTGATTCTGAATGTTTAGCACAAAGGCCTGGCTCGTTCCGCAGACCTACGTAGTGCCAAAACAGAACTGCAAAGTCATCATTTTGACGACCTCGGCCAATACCCTTATGCTTCTACACAAAGGACCGAGCAAAGAGCGATAGGGACAAATATCACGAATTTACAAATCTTCTCTGACAATATTAATACAGATTACAATGTACAGAGTCTCTTAGGGGATTAAGGATTTTGCGACGAAACCTCCGAACACACGCTAAAACCAACTGCAGACAATTGTAAAACTACCACAAAAATAGAATACATGTCTGAAGGACGTGATCAGGAACTCGCTCTCGTGTGTATCCGCTTTCTCTTCAAGTTGAGATTGACCTAAACTTTTTTGCACAAATTCAAAAGTTTCTTTTCGTTGGCCGACTGCGCAAATGATTATTTTTACACCATATTTACTCAGGACATAGCTTTATTTCGGATTTATCTAAAACAAAACTCTTTTGTATGCAATTCAGAAGTCTATATCATACGCAGATGGAATCAATAATCAGTCATATTGGGCTGTCAAAAAGAAAAAAACAAGAAACGTTGCATAATTATCAATTTTTTCATACCACTTCAAAAGAACGAACCCTTTTCTACATATGAGTTCCCGACCTGATCACGTTACCACAAAAGACACGTTTCCTTACTGAATTAACCAATTTTGTAGGATAGAGCCGCGGTTTTGCGAAGGCGTACTGAGGAACTTGGATCCCATTCAAAACGATTTGTTCTCTCTAACCTTATACGCGGTAACCCTTTGCCCCATACTCTGAGGAATCAACTATCTGCGTTGTAAAGAAGGAGGTGCCACGAAATTTATGTCCGTTCATACGCCTCCTCCACAGAGTCCTGATCGCCGACAAGCTGTATATTGGAGAACCTCCAGAGCAATTGAAGGACATCCTCAACAATTTCTCCGTTGCAATTTAGATCTCTGCCCTCGCGCTCTGGCGGCGTGTTGTGCTTATGAACTAGATTTTCTCAAATTGTTCCCAGCAGATCCTCAGAATAGCGCTCAGACTTTGAGTTTGAACATCACTAAAGGACCACAATTCCGGTGAAGACACAGCTCTCACTCTTCTAGACACAGCTCTCACTTTTCTTGTCTACTCTAGCTTTTCCAAATAAAATTTGAAAACGTTTTTATTATCTTCTGTATATATGTTTAATGCTTAAGTATACTCATAATACTTTCCTATTCTTTTTTCTGGAAAATCCTCATTCCTTCTCAATTGAATATTAAGGAGAGTTTTCTTTTTCCTTTTTTTGTTATCAGAACTTAAACAAATGAAAGCACTCTTGCACTTAAAAGTTTAATAAGCGCTAGGTAGCTCACAATAGCTATGAAAGGTACTAACAAGAAGATAGGCTGGTAATTGCGACACGAATAAAATCGTACTAAAAAGGAGATGAGTTGAAATGGTTTTGTACCACTGAAAGAATGTCACAGATTACAATGTTTTCCATCGAGCTAGTACCTCAATCTTCACTTTACGAAAGTGACAAAGATATGGAAATCTTAACATAGCAAGAAACTATCAACCAGTACACCTTGTCACTTGCACCCTTTCTGATTCCACAACCAACA
Organism: Convolutriloba macropyga; assembly: GCF_964194025.1. NCBI lineage: Eukaryota > Metazoa > Xenacoelomorpha > Acoela > Convolutidae > Convolutriloba > Convolutriloba macropyga. Next base: position 31,966,289 of record NC_134476.1, on the reverse strand, counting down.
GGATTTTAATCACTTACTTTGACAAGGACCAACACATTCAATTTTTTCAGCTGCGGTCTACAGTTTGGATGAAGTTGTGTACCCCCGAGATGTGCAGCAGATGAGCGTACAGAAAGTGTGTTCTCTGAAGTTCATAAAAAATTACAGAGCGGGAAGAATCTATTTTTCTTCAAATATATCGTAGGCACTGTACTATAGTTACTCCATTAGTTAGATAGATTATGCGTATAATAATGACTACGGTGCTGTATTTTACCACCCTTCGTATTGAATTTAATCCTCAGTGTATTCCAAAGTCAGTTACTCATAAATAATTAGGTGAGACTACTTAGCCCACAAAACTAAGTAGCTCTAGCTCTACACCCCTCAGGTTTCAAAAATGAACCCAGCAAGTCATCGGCCTAATTTTATCATTATTCATTTCGTACTCCAACCATCGTGTTTTGGTACACAAATAGATTTTAGTGTTGCGCTGCAACGAATATGTTTCAAGCTGAATTTAAAATATTTGTCTTAATTGTAGAGTTATGTACACACTACAAAAACGACAAAGTAATATAAGATTTATATTAGTTTTTCCACGAGAAGGCAGTGTTATTTCTGTTGGGGTCATTGATATTTTGCGATATAAAGCCAAATAAACGTTGCAAGGCAGATATCAGGCAAGTTATTCACAAAGGTATGAGTTGGAGCTAGGAATTAGATTGAAGCTGGAGCAGGGCCGAATACGAAAAAATGAAATTAATGCCCAATGTTTAAATTTGATTGGCCAAATAATCTAATTGATTCAAATTAAGGTGCGAAAAGTGTAAGAAATGGCTATCTAATTAGTTGTCGTAGTTTGAATCCTTTTTGTGTGTGGTCGGGTTGCGCACCAGTCGGCCTCTCGGTGGTCGCAGCCCTCTGACTGGGAGAGGAGGTCTCAACTATGGATAGACCTTCATTAAGCTCCTTTGCAACACTTTGTCACAAAAAAGCAGCACAGATTTATCATTATGGTCGTGTGCAAAAACGATAAATTTTTGATGTTATTTTAATTATTTGAACTAAATGACTGAGAGAAGTAGTTTGATCCCTCCCGGCAACATATTTCCAACAAAAATATCAGTTTGTATCCCTCTTACGGGTTTCGCGTATTAAACGTACCAGTTGCTCAATTCTCAACCAAAGAGTGCTTTTGTACAATCTTTGTACAGTTTTTGACATTGGAGAGGACTTATGAAGCTCAGTTGTAAAAACATATACCAGGGCCCAAAAACCACAACTGTAATGAATTGATTTGCAAATTTTGTGTTGAAAAAAAAACTCAAAATCGCCACTCGTTAAGTATGCTGATCACCTAGGAATGACTCCACTAAGACATGACGAAGGATTTGAATAAAACCTATGGCACGCTAAAACCAAAAATTTTGTTTTTTTTTCGGTTCACGTCTCTTTTCCTTTCTATCATGTAATCTTCTTGGTTTCTGCTAATATGGACTGTAAAAGGACTCTATAGCCAAAATAATATCCAAAAAAGGTAAACAAAGATGTATCGAATTGGTGAACCTAGCTACCTAGCTCAATTTTTTACTTTGCCAAAGCCTCACCCTTGCACGCTGTTTCAAAAAAGATTGTCTCAAAAATAATTGATTCGCAGTTGAGCAAATAATCCTACAACTGCCCATCTTAATAGAGGAAATAGGTTATTTACGTGCGCTATCTTTGATAACTTCCTAGAAACAGTTCAAATCAATTGCTTTCATCATCCCAAAAGATCATGCATAAATGGAATCCACCAAAAATCTTAGTCCCAATAAACTAAATTTTTTCCTACTCTCTGCAAGTAGCTCTTAACGTTTAGCCCCACTAAATAATTTTTATTTTTTTACGTCTCAACTTCTCAAGTGTTTTCATATCTACTGCAGCTGATAAAATTATTCATCCACAAAACTGTTACCTTAAAAAATCTCCAACCTCTAAAGTAAGTACTTTTTTTTGCTTTCGAGAACTTTCCAAATCTTTGGGAGGAGCTCTTCTTACAATACAAACCAGCTATCTTCCAATTATGCTCTGTCCATCAATTGTTGTTTAACAATTGTACCACTGCACCTTTATGTAAGCAAATCAATCGCGCTATATTACATAAAGAACAGGGAATTTCGAAAACTGTTCAATTTTTGAAAATTAAACATTAAAATTAAAAACTCTTTCGCTCCATTTTTGCTGTCAAAATTGAAACCCAGTTATATCTCCGAGATCAGTCTTTTTAACAAGCCAGTCTTTACCATGAGATCTTATAGGAACAATTCAAAACCAATTTTTTTGAGAGGTCTGTTTTCCTAATTTGAAAAAGATTACAAGTGAAAAAATCCTAGTGGAAACCTAGTTAAAAACACAAAAATCCGAAACCTTGAGAATCCTCAAAACTGACCCGATGTCATACTAGTGTCAGAATGTAAACTTGGAAAAAAATATGAAACAACTATTCTTGCAAGAATTCTGTCTATAGTTGGAGCTACCAACAAACCTATAGAATCCCATTCTCTTTAAATTTAAAAAATAAAACCCCAAAAGTCGTGAAACTATAAGCACACCAACTGCAACAAAAATTTTGTGTCTCGCACTCCCAGCATGTGGTTGTTCCGTGGCGTTGGTGGTCGATCAGATTGTGGGACGGGAGTAAATGGATTCACTATTTTCAGGCAGAAGCATGGGAAGCATTTTTTTTTTTATTGAATAACTATATGCACCTTTGATTCCAATTCATTTCCACCTATTAAGTTCTTCTGAAATAAAATTGGTTACCTAGCACATGATTATGATAATTTCGATTCTGACTGACTGATATATATATGTATATATTTATATTTATAATATTTATATATATACAAAAAATATATATATACACATATAAACGGGCCCCAAATTTTTCCAACAGAAAATCAAACGTTGACAAGAGGTTCTCTCAACTTTTGTTAAACATGTTTCAAAAGCGGTCCCAAATGGTGAAAGGAAGCAATTGGATTCACAATATTTTCGTAGAAGCACGGGGAGCATGAATTTTTCTCCATTGAATTATTGAATGCACTTCTGATTTTAATTCAATTCCTCCGATCAAGATCTCTTCAAAATGAAATTGGCTGTCTAATGGATGATTTGTTTAGTGTGGACTAATTCAAATGTACATACATGTATATATATATATATATATATATATATATATATATATATTTATATATATATATATATATATATATATATATATATATATATATATATATGCATATGCATATTTATTTGTAGAAAAACAGCCTAGGAATGTTTAACTGACCGACCATATTGATGAGTATCGCTAAAAATATTTGAAAAGTGAAACTGAGGAAAGCTATTGATGCCAAAATAACCGTTGTGTCGGAAAGACAAATTAAACACTTTGGAATCATCATGCTCACTGAACGCTATGAAGGTAAAAAAAAAGGTCAAATGTTGTTTGACGAGAAGTGGCCGCCCGCCCACTCGTGCAATAGAAGAGATAATTTTGCAGGACCCTGTGCAAGAATATGTGCAGGACAAACGAGAGTAGTTTGATGATGTATGATGAAAGACATATCACCTGTTATTCAATCAATTTTTTTGTTATTTTTTTATTTTTTGCTGTTATCTGATCTGAAAACAATTATATCAGGTCTTGCACAGCAGCAAGAATTATGTTGAAAATTGATTTTAATTTAAGATAACTTGTTTAATTCGGTGTAACCGGTATTCATTCGTATTTTTTCACTCTCTGGTGAAGCCATATCTTTGTGACAAAAGAAATCGAGCAAATTCAGACTATTACAATTGAAATGGTTTTATTGTCGGAAAATATGAATGATTTGTTTAGCATGAGAATTGAAAATTATTGTCTAATTATGGTTCCATTGGTTCCCATTTACTTGGAGCTGAATAAATTTGACTCTTTTGCATGGTCAATATCATTTTTTACGCAATGTAGCTCGATTTTGCATATAATCCGCAATTAAGCCTCATTTAATGCGCTTTGAGCATAAAAGTGATTATTAAAGCTTTAATACAACTTCATTATTACTTGTCAAAGAGTTCCTAACCGGTCCATTTACTTCACACCAGTACATCAACATACCGTCATAGAAGTTTTTTATTATTATTTCACAATATTTGAAACGGAAAACATTTGAAACGGAAAAAACTTTGTCACGTTGAATTAACACTAACACAAGAGGTTTTATATCCATCTAATAGATTTGACCAGTGAAAATAGATTCGACCACTCCCAAATTAACAATCAATGCCTTTTTCGGCCGATGAAAATAGATTTGACAAGTGAAAATAGATTCGGCCACTCCCACATTGACAAACAAAGCCTTTTTTGAGCGAGGGTTTTTTTTGAAAAAAAAATCAAATTTTGTGGCACTGGGACGTACACCATATATGCCACAAAATAGATTCGCCCAGTGAAAATAGATTTGGCCAATAAAAATAGATTTGACCGGTGGAAAAAGGTTCGGCCACTCCCAAATTGTCAAACAAGGCGTTTTTTGAGCGACGGAATTTTCGGAAAAAAAATCAGCTTTGAGGCAAATTTTGTGAAACTTCATTGTCTTATTTGTAGCGTTCCGGCACAAAGTGAGCACCTCGATTACCATTTTTTTTCGTTTCTGAATTATTTAAAGCATATTTGGGATCAATGAACTTATTTTTATGTGCTCCTGCAAATCAAGCCAAAAATTATATTAAAGTTGTCAAAAAATGTCAAAAAATTTAAAAGTCCACAAAATGTTTTTGTTTCAAACATGCGGAGCTATCAATACACTGATCACCCAGGATTTAAAAATGTCTCCTTTCTCGATCAATTGAGAATTGGCTAATGCTTCGCAGCTTTTAATGCAAATTTTGAACGGAATTTATTTTTAAATACACAATTTTCTGAAGATACTTTTAATCTCCTCTATTCAACTTATCAATTGATGCATTGAAAAAATTATTCTGGCGCAAACATTTGTGGAATTTCTCCGTTTGGAAGTTGGTTTGTTTAGCGCTGTTCCGGTTTGAATGTCGAATGAAATTTGTGCTTGCTCAAAAAATTTTGTAAAGAATAATTTGGCCCATTTTTCTTTTGCTTGAAAAGACAAAATATGCAAGTTTTCACAAAATGCATTTAGCAAATAAGTCACTGAGAAAAAGGCACGCAGCACAAATGCGTCTTTAAAACAAAACGGTTGGACAAATTGCTCTCTCTCTCTCTCTCTCTCTCTCTCTCTCTCTCTTCTCAGAATACTGACAAAAAAGAAATAAGTTCAGTAAGTTTTCTTGTTTTAATGAGCGGCATGATTTTTTACAAAGTGTTTCATCGATTGATCATTGCGTTTTTCCATTCGAGTAAGTAATTGCTATTGAAATGATCTTGTAATGATTTGCATATATTAAGAAAAAATTGAAATAAATGAGGAGCAAAAGTCACGTATATGAAATATTAATTGGAAACTGCACAATTAACTTGAAAAAAATTGAATCTAATTTTCAATTTTTGAATTCAAAAAACTCTTTTAATGTGAAAAACGATCTTGAACGTCCAAAAGATCTCCTTTCATGTTCGCAGTTTGTCATATCATTGGAAACTGGCATTGACAGGCTTCAAAATCACAAACTTGTGCGATTTGATATGTGCTCTGTAGTGATATAACTACATAAGAAGATATAAAACCATATATTTGTGAGTGTTTGAACTGTTTTTTGAAAATTTTTTTGATAAATGGGAATTTGTTTAATGCCATGGTCACTCGAAAAACCAAACTTAAAGTTGTCCAAAGAGAGAAGAATCTTGGACTCCCTTGCGCACCATCAGAAACGAGATTGACCTTCTGCGAATGGTCACAGATTCGACTACTTATTGGACCCAAATTGTCCTCTTGGTGGCCATTTTGAGAAACATTGGACGAAAGTGCAAAACTTAACTTTATATAACACTAATCTTAAATTTCTTTTTGTCATAGCCAAAGTGAGCCTGACACACATTTGTCTTATCAGTTTGAAGCACCTAGATCCAATAGTCGAGAAATAAGAAGGCGTCTTACCTAAAAAACAGGCAAATTTTTTGCGTATCCGAACATTAGTTGTCAACGTTCCAATTTTTCAAGTATTGAACCCTGAGCAAAAATTTTTTGGTTTAATACAATTGATATGTATAGGAGATACGACTAAAATGTTATGAGCAACATTCAACAATTTCTTGACCCATAGGATCACATCATACTTTTTAAATGAGAGACGAATTTTAAGTAACATTTGAATCAATCGCGAATCTTGACTTTATATTACACTAATCTTAAATTTTTTTTGCATCACAGCCAAACTAAGCTTGACACACTGTTTCTTATCACTTTGAACCCCCTAGGCGCAACAGTCGAGATATAATTAGGCATTTAACATAAAAAACAGACAAATTTTTTGCGTTTCCAAACATTATTTTTCTAATGTACCAATTTTTCAAATTTTGAACCCAAAGCGAAAATATTGGGTTTACAATTCATATGATTAGAAGATACTACGAAAACAGTATGAGCAACTTTTTACGACTTCTTAACCCATAGGGTCAAATCGTATTTTTTAAATAAGAGACGAATTTTGAGAGACATTGGACGAAATTGCAAAACTCGACATTGATGTTCAGAATCTAAAGACGTGTAATTCGCTCACCAAATTAGAATCAAATACATTTTTTGATTAGTTTGCAAACGATTGTTTTTTGGTCATTGAACTAAAACCAGAAGCACAAAAAATTTGACTTTCTGAAAAATCCCTCAAAGTTTTTTGATGATATTTGTCGGATTTTCAGGTTAGTTTTCCCTTCTTGGTAAACAAAAGCAGCTTGGTTTCTACATCAGTGCCCCTATTTATAGTTCCCCTGTGTTTGCCAGTCCAACATTGTCGGACAAGCTCTTTTTTGAGAGAGGGTATTTTCGGAAAAAAACCGGTGGCTCGGCTTTCGATTTTGTCTTTAAAGTTGTTTGTATTTAAACCGCTTTAAAATTTCAAAAGCCTCATATAAATCTTCAGACTATTGCTTATTACAAAGTTTTACACCACTTTTGCATGCTCAAAATGCGCGCATTTAATTAGGCTCGATTGCGGATTGGAGATACTTTTAACGCGAATAATAGATACCTAAATTGAGCGGAAACGTGCTACAAGACATGTAACCTACTTTTCGTTCCGAATGTTCTTTTACCAAGTATTGAACCACTTTTCTATACTCAAAATACGCGCATTTAATCAGGCCTAATTGCGGATTAGAGATATTTTAATGCGAATAATAGATATCTTAATTGAGCGGAAACGTGCTACAACACTTGTAACTTAGTTTTCGTTCCGACTGTTCTTTTATTTCGCAAAATTCGTGGAACCCATTTTGCGAAAAGTAAGATACAAAGGATGTCTCCTAATTTCTTTCATTATATGTATATAATTTTTGAGCTAGTTTTACTAAGGCGGAAAATTTTTGGTATACCTCTGCGTCGTAATAAATAAAAAATGGCTGGCTATTCTTGTGAGGATCATAAATTAAAAGAGAGGAGCCCAAAAATGCATATAATTACATTGTTAACAATTTAAGTAGATCAAGCAATATTTGTATGGCAGTTCCGTTATAATCGTTTTAAAAATTTCATTCGACATTGATGTTCAGAATCTAAAGACGTGTAATTCGCTCACCAAATTAGAACCGAATACATTTTTTGAATAGTTTGCAAACGATGTTTTTTGGCCAGTGAACTAAAACCAGAAGCACAAAAAAATTTGACTGCTGAAAAATTTCTCAAAGTTTTTTGATGATATTTGTCGGATTTTCAGGTTAGTTTTCCCTTATTGGTAAACAAAAGCAGCTTGGTTTCTACATCAGTGCCCCTATTTATAGTTCCCCTGTGTTTGCCAGTCCAACATTGTCGGACAAGCTCTTTTTTGGGAGAGGGTATTTTCGGAAAAAAACCGGTGGCTCGGCTTTCGATTTTGTCTTTAAAGTTGTTTGTATTTAAACCGCTTTAAAATTTTAAAAGCCTCATATAAATCTTCAGACCATTGCTTATTACAAAGTTTTACACCACTTTTGCATGCTCAAAATGCGCGCATTTAATTAGGCTCGATTGCGGATTGGAGATACTTTTAACGCGAATAATAGATACCTAAATTGAGCGAAAATTTGCTGCAAGACATGTAACCTACTTTTCGTTCCGAATGTTCTTTTACCAAGTATTAAACAACTTTTCTATACTCAAAATACGCGCATTTAATTAGGCCTAATTGCGGATTAGAGATATTTTAATGCGAATAATAGATATCTTAATTGAGCGGAAACGTGCTACAAGACTTGTAGCTTAGTTTTCGTTCCGACTGTTCTTTTTTTTTCGCAAAATTCGTGCAACCCATTTTGCGAAAAGTAAGATACAAAAGATGTCTCCTAATTTCTTTCTTTATATGTATCTAATTTTCGAGCTAGTTTTACTCAGGCGGAAAATTTGGGGTATACCTCTGCGTCGTAATAAATAAAAAATGGCTGGCTATTCTTGCGAGGATCATAAAATAAAATAGAGGTGCCCAAAATGCATATAATTACATTGTTAACAATTTAAGTAGATCAAGCAATATTTGTATGGCAGTTCCGTTATAATCGTTTTGCAAATTTCATAACCGTCTACTTTAAAGCAATAGAGATAGGAATTAAAAGATAGATTTCCAATTTATTTAGCGGGGGTATTTATATATATATATATATATATATATATATATATATAAATAAATATATATTTGTAGATATATAAATCTATATATATATATATACATATATATATATATATAAATATATATATATATATATATGTATTTATATACATATATATATATATATATTTATATATATATACATGATTATACATACATATATATATATATATATATATATATATATATATATATCTTCGCTAAGTACTTGGAAGTCTATCTTTTAATTCCTATCTCTATTGCTTTAAATTAGACGGTTTTGTACACTGCACTGTTTTCTTGGAAACCGATCATGACGGAACTCTCATAACAATATTGCTGGATCTACTTAAATTTGTTACAACTCAAATATGTGCATTTTGGGCTATTCTTTTTCAATTTATTATCCTCCCTAAAATATCAGTCATATTATATTGTTTACTCTAATTAAAATTGACTATTGACCATGAAAAAGAACCTTATTAATTCAGCTCCAAGTAAATGTGAACCAATAGAATTATAATATGACAGAATTTTCAATTGTCATGCTACACAGATCATTCATATTTTCAGACAATAATAACATTTCTCTCTTTGTAGTCGTATTTAATCAAGTTCTTTTGTCACAAAGATAATTCTTTCGAACCCATATACTTCATCTGATTGTTCATCTGCTAGCTCCTCATTTATAAACGACAATTCAAATACAGTATATTTTTTCACGAAACTATGTTTATTTGAGTTGCAGGACAAAAAATCGCGTACAATGTTTTCTTTCTGTATGGAAGCTCTCCTTTTTTGTTCAATATAGACGAAACATCACTCAAAGTTCTGCCAGTAGAATGAAAAAATGTGTGGTACTAAAATCATTTTCACCACGAGAGAATTAAAAACTTGCCTGTCCCCCAATTGAAATCATCTTTTGATAAAAATCTTAAATTGCTCGTGATATATAATGATACATGCATTGGGTGCAGCTACATTCATAATGGCCAAACTAACCGACATGCTGCCAACAGAATTTCGGAACATCGAAAGAATGATTTCCCTGAGTACAACAAATCGTTAACTGTTGTACAGCGCATAATACTGATTGGGACATTCTTGATGCGTTTCCCGGGCTGAAAACAAATGACAATAGAACCGATCTCATCAAAAAGTTGAAATCGCGACTAAATACGCGCAAAAATTATGGGGCGGGAATTGGCATTGAAGTTTTTGTTCAAATGCAAAAAATTTGAAATTCAAAACATTTTCTGGCAAATGTTAAATCGAAACTTTGCAACCACAACTAGTAAATGATAACAACAGATAGGATTGAACGCCTTTTCAGGAATTAAAAACAAAATATCCAGGAATTTTAAAAACTCCGAAATAAAGACTGAAAATTTTTTTGGTGCATTAAATGAAAAAAATTGCAAATGTGCCTTTAACTGAAAATAATTTCAAAAATTCGTTATTGTTGTTGTTGTTGTTGTTGGGGATTTTCTTCACAGAAGGGATTTCTCCCGATGAAAACAGTTATAGAAAATTAGTCCACGTCTCTCTGCAGTGTTGACAGTTTTCTGGTTTTTACCGCATCATGGTATCATTCCACATTTGCTTTAGATTTCTGTAATTTAAGCCGTTATGATTTCCGAAGTCAATGCTGTGATGAAGTCTGTTGGCTATCCTTTGGGAATATACATTTCGTAGAATTCAATAGAAAGAGTCAATGACAAGTTTATATACTATGTGAATAATTTGACAAAGGCTGCGGTTTCTGTGTGATGAAGAAGTCAACGTACATGGAATAACTTGATGAGGTGCTGAACTCAGATCAGTTCCAAAAAATCAATGGAGCAAAAGATGATATTGTGATCAAAAATGAAAAACAGATCAATAACAGCCTGCAACAATTAATGAAGCAAAGGAAAATTAGTGACAAAATTTATCAAAGACTCTGGTCAACAGGTTCATAACCAGCGAGGCTTTATGGCCTGGCAAAGGTACATAAAAAAGATAAACCTCTCCTACCTGTTCTTTTGATACCTGGTAGCAGCTACAAAAACTTAAACAGACTTCGGACATCATTTTTCCGGAAACTACCGGGCGCAAACACTGAAACTAACACGCAAGATGCTAGAAAGGCTTAGAGTCTCTCACTCTTGAAGATGACGAGCAGATAGTATCTCTTGACACCAACGTTCCGGTTGGAGAGGCTATAGAAATTGCTTTAAGCGAACTCTATTCAAGCAACCTAGCTCCAGATATCCCAAGATCCGCCATGAAAAGATTGCTAAAGCTTGCGGTGACGAATGTTCCTTTCAAATGCAATGGAATTTGTTATGTACAATCAGATAGTATGGCTATGGGTGCATCACTGGCTGTAATACTAGCAAACGTGTGGATGAAATCGTTTGACGCATCACTACAAAAAAAGAGCTCAATGAAAATATTTCCCGATCTGACCAAAACGGAAAAATGCAAAGACTGCAACCGGAGAGTGACTTTCCGCGGAAGAGGAGTGGAATGTGAGTCATGCAAAACCTGATTTCATGCAAGATGCCGAAAGATATCGAATGAGGAATACGCCAACATGCAGGATGTTGTTTGGATTTGTACTGATTGTAACAACCAACAGATAGTGGGGCGTTTTGAGGAGATGAAATTGTTTAAAAGTTATGTGGATGATATTATCTGCACGGTTCGTGGTGACCCGGACGTGTATTTAAAATTTGCAAATTCTTTACACAACAACCTGCAATTTACCTTAGAAAAAGTTAACATGGAAGGGAATTTGGCTTTCCTTGACAAACGTAAAAGTAATATCACCTGTCATTGGTATCAAAAACCAACTGAAACTGGAATAATACAGAATTTTTGCAGCTGTGCACAGCTTCAGCATAAGAAAAATGTGATTCAAGGGACGGTTCATAGGGTTTTTAATGCAACCTCTAATTGGTTGGCCTTCGATCAGGCTCTTGAAAAGAACAAAACTTGCTGGACCAAAAATCAATATCCAGAGGTTTGGTCTTCAAAAATAGTGAACCAGACTCCAGAAAAGATAATAAGTGGTGGTAAAGACCAATTGAGAACAACACCAAAAAAGCATCAAAAAAGCAATACTAGATCTTATGATAAGCCAACTATTTTTCTACAATACAAAGGCAACCTTACTCAAAACTTTGCAAGCAAATTATGCGAATTGCAGGTGGTTTTTACATCGCGGAAATTAAGATCATGCCTGCCCACCCTGAAATCATCTTTCGATAGAGACCTGAGATCCCACGTGGTATATGAGATTAAATGTATTGGATGCGGATCCATCTATGTTGGGCAAACAAGCCGGCATGTTACCACAAGGATAACAGAACATCAAAAGAAGGATTCACAGGTTGGTCAACATCTGGTTGAATGTCGTGGCGCCACGAATGACATTGAATGGAAAACTCTGGACGCGTGTCAGACGGTAGAAAAACTAATGATTATCGAAGCTATATACATCAGCAAGCTGAAGCCGGCACTAAACACACGCGATGAATATAGGGGGCGGGAACTCACGTTAAAATATTAGTTCAAAATATAATTTTGACTAGATGAGGATACATAGGGCAAAAAACATTTTGTGCATGACAAAACGAAATTTGCAAAACCTCCACAAGAGAGATACCTAAGTTTAGGGCAAATTCTGAATAACCCTGAAAATACAAGAACATGGCCAAAATCGAAAAATCCGGAATAGGAATGTTTTTAAATAAATTGATAACGGATGTAAATATGAGTTGTAAAGAGGCTACATATGGAAAAATTTTCGATTGAATTTTTAGAATAGTTCCTAGAATTGTTTTAAGTGTGGTCTCAGACAAATGTTAATACATATTTTTTTTATCTTTTAACAATTTGTAAAACAGTTTTAACCTGACGATGAACGTAAAGTTCGAAAACGTTTGTTTGAATTAATTTTAATTAGACAAATCGGTTTCTTTTACATTTGTGAATAATCTTATTAGATTGTGAAGTCAGTCTTAAGAAAACCTGACAATGAATTCAATGTTCGTTTTTAAATTAATTCAATTTTCAGTTGACAACTCAAAACCTTATATTCAATTCCTATTCAAACTTTTCGGGCTTTGCGTGATGATGCAAGTAACTAGAAAACGTTCGTTTTCTTTAAAAAATGCATAATGACTTCAACTGATTAGAATTGCTATTGGAGTTTAGGGCATCTGAAGTAATATTGTCTTGTTGGTCCACGATACCCTTAGGTGTGCCCGTTGGGCTCTTCTCATCATAGACCCCTTATGTTATATCTTTGTTTCTAGGTTATAATTGGAAAGACCCGTCGTTTTATGTGTCTGAAAACCAGTTCAGTTTGCTGCTCAGTTGGCCCAATTAAATTTTTTGAAAATTATATATTTTGCTCATCAATCAAGTTCTTACCTGAATGACAAGTTTTTCCAGCAGAAGAGATTTTTTTCTTCAAGCAAGAAGATAGTCGTATGAATCATGCTGATCCCGGGAGGTTTTTTGTGTTGATTCACAAATTGTCTAGAGCAAACGTCACCCATGGAAGCTAAAATCGGTCCCTGAACTTATTCTGCTAATCACAAAATAATTCTTAAGTTCAAGCTTTATTGATGGCTTAAATAGATGTTTCCAAAGTTCCTCAGAAATTGAGAAAATTTCAAAGTTTCTTTGTTTGCCAATCCCATCCGCGTGAACAGTATATCTTTAGTTCAATGCACTTGGCGCATTGTATGCAACTGCGGAAACTGCAACATTAATCAGAAACTTACGAATCTGGACAATTGAATGGGAGCAATACCCTGAAGAACGAACTTCGACTACTAGTCTGTAATTGGAACAGAATCCAGCAGAAGTCATCTGTTTTCAAAGAAGTATTACATTGTAATTCATTATGTAAAAATATGGCCCCAAGGGGTTTAAATAATATGCACCCTTTAAGCTGGGAGGGGGTACAAACTGAAAAGATCCACATTTTTGATCTAGAGATGCTCTCTTACTCTTACTTGTGCAACAATCCGAGCCGCTAGTAAGACAGAGTCCATCATCGTTTGAGCGAGTGAAACTGCACCCATTCGGTAAAGCCTCGCCGGTTGTGTAGAAAAATAAGGCTGTAATGATTAAAAGAATGCTTGCTCTGTCTTGTAACTGTCTTGACAATCTGGAGCTCTTCGGAACTTGGAAGTTAAATTGATAACTGTTATATAAAATGATATGATGTGTAAGCATCTCCTCTGAAACAAGCAAGTGCGGCGTTGAAACTTTTTTTGCCTGTTGAAGTTAAATAGTAATGTGTCTTTATTTTTTTTCAGTAGCGACAGTTACTCAAAATAAAATTATACCGTCAAACGCTTAAGATAGAAGTGTGTTGTCATTGTAAATTACAAATTCAGATAAGACCACATGTAATAGAGAATAGTTTTAAACATTGAAAGGCATGCCTAATGTATTCAGACTAACGGCTAACTTTCTGCGGTATTTGATGGTTTTTTTCTGTTCAGCAAATAAACATTTTTCAACATGATTCATAATTGCCTGGCCACCATCAGTAATAACATTGAATAAATAGCTGTTCTAACACTTCGTTGGAGGCATTAAAATTGCATGTTTTATGAGATCAGTATTGACATTTTCAACATTAGTATTAAAGGAGGAAACAAAACTAGCCTTTCTTCAATTGGTAACGGCAAAGTCGCCGCAGCGTTTTAAGCAGTGAATCTTTTTTAGTTATGCTTTGCTATAGATGAAAGCATCGTGGAGCAAAGAAGTCGAAGCAGAGTTAGATGCTTGTTTAGAGCTGCAGCAAGATGAAATTGCAGCATTGGAGGCCATTTATGACACATCGTGGCAATGTATTGACCTGAACAAGTTTGAAATTGAAATTAGTTCATCAGAAAGCGCAAGATGTTCTAACACTGTCAGATTAACTGTTAATTTCACTCCAACATATCCTATAAACGAGCCACCTCTGTTCGAACTTTCAGCCCCCTGGATGAAATCGACTGAGAAAGAAGTTCTGCAGGACATTTTGATTGATTGCTATTTGTCTAATTACAAAGAGCCTGTGGTGTTCAAGTGGATTACGGAAATAAAGGATTTCGCCGAATCATGCCTTCAAAGTCGAAAAGAGGTTACTTTCCTTGACTTTTAGAAAACTTCCTTTAGTCGCTGAAATGTGCGGTGTTTCAGTACAGGTCGTTATTATAAATAGTTTCAGATTAAACGATGAAAGAGAGAGAGTTTAGGTTTTAATTAGTGAGTTTTTCACTGTGGTTTTCACCCTTCATTTACTGCTGAGCTGTCTTTCTGCACTGGATTGCATTTTCCACAGCTGCAATTGATCGCCCAGGAGCACAGATCAACCTCCGAATATTTTTTGCGAAAGTAGTTCAAGTTCGATTTTGAGATTTTTTTGCCTAATTTTTCGGAGCTTACTTTTCCTACCTTCAGTATTATGTTAAGTAAGTAACTGGCTCTTTTCCAAAATTTTTTGTCGGCTTTCTCAGTTCTGAATTTTGGTATCATGATTGGCTCGTTTTGTCTTGTACTTGGGTGATCGTCTAGGTTTTGTTTAATTTGATTGCAGTTATGATGTTGTTTCAATTTAGCGCCGATATTAGCATCAATAAATCAGGCAATTCAAAGTAGTGTGACTGCGGAAGCAGTTTCAGTTCTGTTAATTGTTCTTTAGCTTTTGGAACTGTTGCTTAGTATCCGTGATGTAGCTTTCCTTTGAATGCGCTCTAATGATTCGGTTTCGTTTGCAAACCACCTAGATGAGGCATGGCTTATGACAGGTATCGCATATCTAACGTACGCATCTATTTTAGTTTTGCCCGCTGAAGATGATAGATTTCTCTTGAAGAAAAAGGCCTTCCATGCTTTTCAGCACCTTTTATGAGCATTTAGTTTCGTTGTCAGCTCTGGGGTCACGATTGTGCCTAGATCTTTTTTTTCGCTTTGAAATGTAGAAGGCATTCGGAGTTTAGTGTAAAAATTTGATCCTTATGCTCTTGTATTTTGGGAGACTGGGAGTATATGCATTTACTTTCATTTAGTTTTTTGAGCACAATTTTTCAATGTTTAACTGGTCTTGATGAATTGGGTCTAGTGTAGAAGATACTAGTTCAAAATCATATGCATAACCGAATGCTTTGCACTCCTTCATTTTTTGGGTAGATCATTCAAACTGATAATAGCAGGGGTCTAAGCAGTGAGCCTTCAGAAACACTTCTTCGCTTTGATATACTGTCAGTGATCTGATAACTTATTATTTTCCAGAAATTTAACCAACGCCAAGTTCTGTTTTTTGGAGCAGCAAATTATGAAGCACGCTATCAAAAGCCCCTTTTGAAATCCCTTTTTAGATTTGGTACAAATATTTTTTTCCATCTATTCTGATATACAATAGGCCTAAGAACAGTTAAAGCTGTGTTATAGCAGACCTGTCTTCGGAACCTATGCTGCAGGCAAATTTTTCAATATCGTGTAAATTACTCGATCGGGACCGCAAGCTTTGTGTTATAAGCTTGCTCAGAACATTTCGTATCTTTATTTCATCAATTTCAATTCCATTGAGGCGTTTTTTCTTAAGTTTTTTTTTAAATTTTAAAGAAAAACGATTTTAAAGATATTGCTTAAAATCTGCATTTAACCTGATCGTCATTTTTTGATCATTATTTATCATTTTGGGGTAGCGGTTGCCCTTATGCGTTGATTTTAAGTATTTTGAAGATCAGAGAACCTTCTACTTCTTCTGTGACGTATCTCAGTCTTCTTCAGTTTAATCAGCTGGCTGAGGGATGTTTTAGTTGCAATTCTGCTTTGCAGAGTTGAGCCAATTTACGAGGTGAGAAGTTCCTTTCGTAACCCAGGGAGAGAGATTGGATCTATGAAAGGTCTTTTGATGGACTTTGATTTTAGTTTCCAGATCGAGTGGGACAGTAAAAGCTGTGTGGTCAGACTGGAAACTTTTGTTTAAAACATTGCTATCACATCTGTTGGTAATTGCGATATCAGAATCATAGAACTACACTGATTTGGTTTTGGCCCTTCTGTTTTAGGACTCGGTGGATATTAAGCTCCGAAAAATGTTCAATTTTGTCCAAAATTGTCCAGTTTGTGCTTTCGATTTTTATATCTCAGTAAACATAATTGTTTGCCAATTTTTGTTAAGGGCTTAATCATGGATTTTTTAATAAGGGAAGTCAATGAGTCCTCAGTCCCTCTGTATGGACTGTTTGTTGTGGGGTTGTATAGGCAATATAGTACAATTGTTACATTCTCTGGCTTAGCTTTGATCGCAACATACACTTTTTTTCAAATTAAAGATCTATTCCTTCATGAGGTATGCTTTTGACTGCCAAAAGTACACCCACATGTTCTGATTTATGGAGAATAGTTTATCTACCATTTCTATGAATTGTGTAATGTTTTAACGAGATGCTCTCATTTGGTACATCATGTTAGTTTTAACGAGATACATCATTTGGTACATCGATATCATTTTTGGCTTTAAGGGTGCGATCTTTTCTTTCACTAAATTTACCAAGCCTTTTCAAATCAGTTACGTTACAAGTCACACTTAAGTGCTTTGTGATGAGTTTCACTTTTTTCAGATCATGTTCATACCTTTCACGGCTGTTATATGTTTTCAGTTCAGGATTGCCTTGGAACCTGATTCCAACCTTTTGTTCTTTTGTTAGCTTTTTAGAATAAAGCGGAGGGAGCAGCATTAGTTGTCTTGGATTCAATCATACTTTTTACGTCTTGGAGCTGCCCATTTTTTTGAAAGATTTTTGACTTTTATATCCGCTCGAGTCTCTTTCAAATCAAGCTCTTTTACTTCTTCATTTTCTCTGAAGCTTGTAATTTGCCTGACTAGTGCATCTTTCTATTTCAATTCAACACTTTGCATTTTGGAAAGATATTGTTTTAGATTCGCCGATACTCATTATGACATATTGTGTCAAGTCAGTAGACCTTGTGATTAAAAGCATAAAATCACCAAAAACTTCACAATGGGAAAATGCCATTTTTGGTTCGGTTGAAGATGAGCATGAGTGACAACGTCGAGGCTCTTGAATTTTTATGCTTTTTAAATAGAAAAAAAAACCAGTTAATGTTAAGATAGTACCTTGATGGTGGAACAGGGATCTATGTATCTTAACTGGAATTACTGGTGACTGGGCAGAAGAAGATAATGGGATAGAGAAAAAGATACTGCAAAGGGATGCTAGAATGACTTTGGCCACCATGGGCCTATGTTCTAACCAGAGAAACAACCACACCAAAAACCGCTTCGCAGGGTACACTCAAAAATTTCATGATTGTTTCTACTCGCAGTCGTATACAGGACCTTGTTCATGAGAAGCGATACGATACTTCCTTTCCCTTTATCGTTAATGTGGACGTTGTCGTTATCGGACAATTGGGCACTCGAACAAACTGCGTCACTTGTGCCACGGAAACCCCAAAGCTACTTTTCTGATTCTTCGCATAATCGCTTGTTGAGCGTAAAATAGCTAAGCACTTCGTTGTTCTTGTAATTCGCTTTAAACGTTTCGAGTTCATTTTTTTGGTGGGAGGGGCAACATGGGTGATGCCAATGACAAATACCTTTTCAGTAATTTCAAGGTGTTTGCCAAATCGACTATCTCGTCGACTTCTTTCTGTATGGTCGAGTTCGAAGAGAGGTAGCCGTTGTACAAGTCGTTTCCTCCAATTAGCAGAGCAGTTCGGTCGTAGTGGCCAGGAGCTGGAAGAAATTGATGAACGTGTTCCACTCTGGAACCAGGCAATAATAGGATGATGGTATCCGGGTAAATAATGTTCCCATTTCTGAATCCCCAATTACAAGATCTCTGTTGTCGGATGATTTGAAAGTGTGATATATCCTTTCACATGCACGCAACTCGACGACATTTCACATCACGAATTATCAGGGCAGCCGTGGTGGCTCTTTTTGAGGTCTTTAACCAGACGATACAAAACCTTCAAAAGGTCTGAAGCTTAAAATTATTGATTGCAGACTCCGAAGCTCGAGAAAACTTTCGGGAAATTCAACATCTATATTCCTGGAGCGCGAATTCGCATTATATCCCCCAGCTTTACCCTCCCAAAGATAAATACGAGTTTTTTGGACTCAGTGTTTGTTTTGGGTATCACACATCGAGGCATCTATCGAAGACAAGCAGCAGAAGTTAATACAGAAATCCTTGCAAACTCGTATCCCCGTGTGGCTGGAATTATGGAGATCTCTGCGTTAAAGTATATAGTGAACAACGTAACGGAAGAGGTACTGTTCACCTTAACGAAGGGGGTCGACGAGGAATCCAATCAATTCTCAAGAATAAATTTTTGTACCAGCGGGTTGAACAGACAGTTTACGAGATTCCCTAGCAAATGTCAATACTAGGTGAGAATCTTAGTGGTCTGCTCTATGTTGGTCTCCTGTAGGTATCACTCAGGTTGCTGTCCGCTAGTTCGATTTCCCTGCTGCCTAGATCAGCAACCAGTGGTCTCTTGTTACCACTGGAAGCTTCTGTTCTTTTAGGTATGTGGGCTTATCGAGTCCCTGGCTCTGAGCCCCTCCCAATATAATACTTATCTTGCACAATGGGGATTCCCGAAATCGGGTAGCTCCGGATAACAACTATTTCCCCACCGTGAATGAGATGCGGGGCAAAACCGAGCAACAAGCTGACCACATTTGCCAAAACAAAAAAGTGCGCTGGAATGTCTCACGTGAGACTTCTCGCAGCTGAAGAATGCAGAATGAAAAAGCAACGACACTTTATGGCGACAACAGGAACTGCTTACAACATCTCCAAAAACTGTTACTACTGAATTTGGAAAAAATTTCCCAAGCCGTGCACTAACATATTCAGAGCCTGCACTCTGGGTAGATGTTGTCTTGAACTTCCTAGACGAAAGACTGACAGAGGCACCTCTGAGTCTGTTGTGTTCTACAATGTAGCCGATCAGTGTGATGGCATTCACCTTATTCAAAAATCAATGGATACTTGGAAAAACTAGATTTTGCACCCACTGTAATAACAAAGACTAGGTCAGTGCAAATCTTACTCAATCGCCGACCCCAAAAGGCCGCGTCCTATTGAATTCTGCCTGAATTTTCACCTTGATAAGAGCCTTGTTATGAGTAAAGTGAGTATGCTCAAAGGGACTGCAGTCTTTGTGGAACCAAAGCTGTGCTGGAAAGATCGTCTCAAGAAAACGAATTAATAAGCCAGATTTTGCTGTGCTGGAAAGATCGTCTCAAGAAAACGAATTAATAAGCCAGATTTTCTATATTGCCTTTGCCTACCCATGAAGCAACGTGTCTTTTTAATAGCCGCACAGCGATAGCTGGGGCTATTATTGGCCTTCTCTTGGTTTTTTTTTATTTCGTCGTCATGATTTTTGTTACGACCATATGACGTCACAGCCACTTTTTGTTCATTCGTTCATGCAATTTCAACTAAATTGCATGCGTGACGTCATTTTTCGCTCTTAGTGGAGCGAGTTTTTTTTGTTCATTCGCGTGATTAAGTTTTTGGTCACGCTTGACTTACCTCACTCTCAAAAATGACTTCCTCACTTTGAAATTGACTTTTCAATTGATTTTTCAAAATTGATTTTCAAAATTGATTTTTCAAAGAGATAAGGTCAAATGGGTGGTGTCACTCTAAATGAAGATTATTTGAGATCAGCTAATAGAGGCAGCAATAACTTATACAGATTTTTAATCAAAATATAACAGATCAGCCTTCAATGAAAAGACAATTTTTTTGTCTGTCTTTACTTTTTTTGAGACTGCCGATCTACGAATCTATTGCGGCTACTTTCTGGCAATCTGCCAGCTATGTTTTTGTTTGGCCAACGGTTGTTTCACCATCCGTGGAAAGCTCCTGTGTATCTCGGTGCTTTAGTTTTTCGAAATAATAAATTGACTAGATGCCAATATGCATATTTTACATGCTCCTGTCAGAGCTGCTTTTGGACGAAGATCATTCAGTTTTACCGTTCCTTACGAATGGATTAAATTGCTTTTTGAAATGAAATTAATCCACCATGAGTTTTATCGGAAAAACTGAAAATTTTTCTAAATCTTTGATTTCGAAAGCACTTTTGGGTTTGTGAATGATGCGTAAACCTATAATAATAATAATAATAATAATAAGCCAGCCAGTATACCTATCAATGCTAGTTCGGATTGACTAAACAACCCGAAAAGGTGCCTCCTCAATGCTCTTGGCTTAACTAATAATGCAAAACGCTCACATTTTCTAGATGCCTCATTACTAACGAAAGTGACGTAGCATTCATCACTGCAACGTATTTGGACCAAACTTTTGATGACAAAGTTGCCTCACTTTTTAGATGATACCTGGTGATCGGAAGACGCGACCGCTGCAACAGCACTCAAGCTGGTGTTCTTGATTTTTAGAAGGTCTTATAACATCTATGTCACCAACGTTCCTCTACTAGACTGTTTTCATTTCGACTGTGCTTCGGAGCTCAACAATCTGGGTGACTCCAATTCTACTACTGCTTGTCTACCTTTCTGCCTCGTGTAGTTCCTATAATATCCCAATGAAACATGACTGGATAGAAAGCCTTTTCAACAAAGCCTCTGTTCTTATTATTTCTGTGAACCAGCTCTGTATCCTAGGGGATATCAACACGCCGAAAATACGGTTGAAAATGTCAAGTAGCGGTGTCAACTATGAGTTACAGGTATTAGATGTACTTAATGCCTCGGTGAGCATGCTCAAAGAGACTACAGTCTTTGTGGAACCAAAGCTGTGCTGGAAAGATCGGCTCAGGGGGAGCGAATTTTATGCCAGATACACACTGGTGGAAAAGGGAGCTGACTGCATACTATTCGCATCAAGAGAACTCAAAATTTGCCTTTCCTGTTGACTGCTCCAATTAGGACAAGTTCATTGAAACAATAAATAATAATTGCCTACACATGAAGCCATGTGTCCTCTACAAATTTGTACGTTTTGGGCACCGTTTGGTTCACCATTCGTGGAAAGTTCCGGTGTATCTTGTTGAATAAGTTTTACGAAGTAATAAGTTGACTAGATGCCGTTATGAATACAATTTAGAGGCCCCTACTGTCAGAGCGGCTTTTGGACTGATCATTCAGTTTTACCGTTCTTTATGAGTAGATTAATTTGCGTTTTGAAATAAAACTAATACCCCTTTAATTTCCAATGAAATTTTTATCGGAAAAAGTGAAAACTTTGTTTTATATTTGAGTTCGAAAGCACTTTTGAGCTTATGTTTGGACCACGTTTGGACCCTTCAACGTGGTTGGACCAAACCTTTGATGACATAGTTGCCTCACGTTTTGGACGATACTTGGTGATCAGACGACGCGACCGCTGCAACAGCGCTCATGTTGATGTTGTCTTCTGACATCAATGTCACCAACATTCCTCTACTATGCTGTTTTCATTTCAGTTGTGCTTCTAGTACCAATTCTAGTACTGCTTGTCTACCTTTCTTGCGCGTGTAGTTCCTACAATGTCCCAGTGAAACATCTCCGACTGCATAGAGAGCCTTTTCAACACAGCCTCTTCTGATTGTTTCTGTGAACCAGCTCCGTATCTTAGGGGATTTCAACACACCAAAAATACGGTTGAAAATGTTAAGTTGGAGTGTCAACTATGAGTTACAAGTATTAGGTGTACCTAATGCCAATTTTCTCAGTCCGACCATAGTGAAACCCCAGAGCATCAGACCCAAAGTATCATCAGTGAAGCCCCAAATCCTAGGCGAACAGCATCCTTGATAACCTTATGGTAAGCGACTGCGCTGACGTTTTTTCGATTGACGCAGATGCAAAGATCGGTTATCACTCTCCTAGTTTTCGGGATTGTTGTACCTCAAAATGTTTTCCAATTTCCTCTCATCTTCGATTTGACTTTAACAGCAAGCGCGCTTTTGACAGCTTCGCAACTACTGGCAACTGGATGAATTCATTCTCACCTTCGTGCTGCAATGGTAGCTGACCTTGAAGAAGCGATCTAAACTTGTCCTACTTGTGTACTACTACCCTTCTTGCACAGTTCATTGTTATAATGGACTTGGAACGCTCGAACGTGTCTCCACGCAAAATCCAACAACAATAACTTGACCACTCTTGGGAACGCACAATTAAACTTCGATGAATCCTTAGAATTGGACAGAATAACTCTACCCAATGGTGTCTCAATTGTTTTGATCTAAGACAGCTTCAAATTACTGCGTTTCCTTTCTAGCCAATTTCTCCCTCATAAGTATGATGGAAAAGCCTCCTCGACAGACAAAACTCTCCAACTTGATGCAATTATTGATAACATTTTAAAAATTTAAAAATTATCTGAAATCTGCAACCCACCTGGTTTTTATTTTTCCTTATCTTTTTTGAAGCTTCACTCAGTGCTATTTTGCGATCTTTTGTATTGTCTCTGCGTCAAACTTTAACTAGGTCCTTCCCTGCAGTATAGAAAGTTCCACGCATTTTTCCTCTAGACAAAGACGGTCACAAAAACTGCTTTGAAGACTGTAGAGTTACAAGCCTCCCGCCCAAAGTATCTGATTTTCGAAAAAAATGTTCGACAACTTTTAAGTGGCCACTAAAGAGACTCCATCCCAAACAGTTCGGCTTCAAATCAAGACGTTGAGTAATTTCGTAGCTTCTAGACTAGCTGGAAGCAATTTAGCGACGACCATTATCAGATATTTTGTATGCTGTCTACCTTGACTGCGCTAAAGCATTTCCTTAAGTGCCACACCAGGTCGCTTTACAAAGACTTAATACTTTTGGTTTCAATTGAGTTTGATTTTGATGATATCATCCTACTCGGTAGACCTCAAAAAGTCTTCATCAATGGTCGTCTCTCAAACTCTCGGAGTACTAAGAGTACTCGGTGTTGGACCCTGTCCTATTTCTCGTGATCTTGAACGATCTACCAATTTTTATAGACGCCATTCCCTGGCTCTTCGCGGACGACCTCAAACCTCTCTTCATTTGATCAAGTTTTCATTATCTAGGTTGATTACACAATTGGAACCTTCTGAACACATCAAAAACAAAGTATAAGATTTAGGTCAATCACTAATGTCGAGTTGAGTGGTAGCGCTGTGACAAACGTAACATCACAAAAAGATCTAGGAGTAATTATGTCTTCCAACCTGAAGTAGAGAACTATATTGATGCCAGAATTTGTAAAGAACGAAAATCATTTTCTTTTGAAAAATACCATTCCATGGAATACACCTTCAAACAGGAACTACAACCTCTATCGCAGTTTAGTCTTATCTGTCCTTTACGGCTCTGTCTGTTCGCCAACTACTTCATCACTGAAGAAAATCGAGTCTTTCCAAAACCGCTGTTTCCTGTGGGTACTTGCAAGAAATACGAAGCCACGCTGAGAAGGCATAATGTGCTACATGTTGCCTACATGCTTGAACTGGAGTCCTGGCTGATTATAAGCTGGCTTCTCAGAAAATACGGTTATTTTTTGGGCGATATTGTGACCTACCACCCGAAGAACTCACAAAAGACTGTTAATTTAACCCTCTGGTAACCTCCTTAAGTCGAAATATTCGGTTTTCAAAAGCTTTGTAGCCTCCTGAAACTATCACCATCGCCATTCAAGAACTAGTGATCGACATCCTTCATGTATTAAAACTGTGAAATCTTTTCTTTTTAAAACCTTCGACCATGATAAAACATGTACTTACTATATACGCTGCTGCTGTACTAAATGTTCCCATGTCAAAAAATTATTTTTTTCTACCTATTTGTTTATGGGTGCATGAATAGGGAATCAAGTCTCTACATCTCACTCTTCCTCCTCGACATTTTTTACCGTATGCTCGAGTTTTGGAATGTGACCTCGCCAGTTTTTCTAATCTAGTTATATCCCACCATAGAAATTGTTCGTAACCATAACGCCAGATGAAGCAACCTTAGTTTGACCACGAATGCAAAGGTTTACATCGTGAACGTCAAGCGGCCTATGATAAATTTTGGTCTAAATTTATTACCAGAAAATTTGTCTGTATACAGTTAGAGATGAACCAAACTGTCAGATATACTGAAATATTTACTTGCAAGAAATGCGAAGCCACGCTGAGAAGGCATAATGTGCTACATGTTGCCTACATGCTTGAACTGGAGTCCTCGCTGATTATAAGCTGGCTTCTCAGAAAATACGGTTATTTTTTGGGCGATATTGTGACCTACCACCCGAAGAACTCACAAAAGACTGTTAATTTAACCCTCTGGTAACCTCCTTAAGTCGAAATATTCGGTTTTCAAAAGCTTTGTAGCCTCCTGAAACTATCACCATCGCCATTCAAGGACTAGTGATCGACATCCTTCATGTATTAAAACTGTGAAATCTTTTCTTTTAAAAACCTTCGACCATGATAAAACATGTACTTACTATATACGCTGCTGCTGTACTAAATGTTCCCATGTCAAAAAATTATTTTTTTCTACCCATTTGTTTATGGGTGCATGAATAGGGAATCAAGTCTCTACATCTCACTCTTCCTCCTCGACATTTTTTACCGTATGCTCGAGTTTTGGAATGTGACCTCGCCAGTTTTTCTAATCTAGTTATATCCCACCATAGAAATTGTTCGTAACCATAACGCCAGATGAAGCAACCTTAGTTTGACGACGAATGCAAAGGTTTACATCGTGAACGTCAAGCGGCCTATGATAAATTTTGGTCTAAATTTATTACCAGAAAATTTGTCTGTATACAGTTAGAGATGAACCAAACTGTCATATATACTGAAATATTTACTTAATTTATCCTGGAATCGTTTTCTTGACCTTAGTACTGCTTAAGATTGCTGGAATTCTATCAATGATGTTAGGGGAAAATAACATTTTACCCATTGAAAGTTCGGTATGTATATATGCGGACATAATTAGCTTCTTTTGTGTTACTAGCCATACGCGTTATACGGACAACACGCGAGGGGTAACATGTTTTTCAACAGGTTTGATCTTTTTAGGCAGTTCAGTATTGGGCAAAGTTTGTGCAACGATTTTGAAACCTGTATCGTGATATCGTGATCTATAAAACCCGAATTTTACTACTTGTGATCAATAAAACGCGTATTTTTATACTTCCGTTTTTCGCTGAAGCGTCATTGGACCAATTTTAACTGATTGGGGATTTATATGTCGAGGGGTATGAAACCACCAACCCTGCGGTTTTCTTAAATAATTATAATTTTAACGGTTGAAGTATTTAGTGTTTACCAAACAACAAAAGGTTGCCTTTCAGGGTGGTAATAAACAAGCGAGCCAAAATCGTCGGTTAAAGAAGGAGGATTCACCGGAATCCTTTATACTACCCAGTTTGACAATGGATACACTGCTCTACATTAACGATCATACAGTGTCATCGGAGATAATTTTGGAGCGGAAAAGCTATTTTCAGGGACATTGCATCACTGTCCGTTCACTCATAGATGTTGACAATTTCATGATTTATCTAAGAAGGTAACCTTAATTCACTGCTTTTCGAACTACAACTAAATGTTCAAAAGTAATTGACGAATTGCTCTGATACATCATATTTTGTATGAGACAATGCAAAAGACGAATGCAAAAAGACGAATGCAAAAGAATATAGTGAAAAGCTTAATATAAAAAAGGAAAGACGTATTGGCAGAAAGTTTATTAGAACACCAGCAACCAAAAATAGAAAAGAATGTAAAATGAAAAGGATGTCAGCACCTAAGAGTCTCAAGAAGTATAATGCCAGCTTCGGTGTAAAAATAAAACTTTATCATGTTCTAGACTCTATCAGGCTGAATTTATTTGCGTCATCGGTGATCAAATTTAACGAGGAGTGCCACATTTTTAGTGCGCGAATGTTTTTAACAAACTTGTTTTTGAAAATTTTAGTGTATGATATGCAAACTCCGTATACAGTATTTGAAGTAGCATCTTTAAATGCGATTTGTCAATGTAATACGGTCTGCGGCGGGAGACGACTTCTTTATTAACTATGAAAACATGATCCAGTTTTACTTAGTTTGCATGTCTTGATAAAATCTGTGTTTCAGTATCCCAAAAATAGCCAAGGCTACCCACAATATAATGGCCTATCGATTTACAAATGAGCAGAATGTGCTGTATACGGACTACGATGAAGATGGTGGGTGTTTTCTTTCTCTTTTAAATTATTAGTCATGATTTGAAATAAATTAACATTCTATTGTACACTACACCACTTTTGAGTATATAAATGGTGCCTGAACCAATAATACTTCTAATTAATCTGACCAGTTGAAGACTTGAGTAGTATCCCACTAAAAAATGGAATGTTTCATGTTTTCCATTGAACTTCTGGATTTTCTCAGTTTGTGACCAGCAGTACGTTATGCACCGTGCAGTTAAGCGTTGACTGCCATAATTAGTATAACGTCAAAAATTTCCTGTTTCTGATTATATAGTTTGCCTTGGTTGATATCGGCATTTGCTGCCATCAGTTTTACACGTTGCTGCTATCTGGTTCTGTTATCTCGCTTAGATTACGCGCCAAACATAGCCTGTCGCCCAGATACAACAGCAAAATATGTTTCTGCAATTGCTCGATTCTCTTTATTGTATGACCAAATAATAATTGCTGATGAGCACTAAGTGCACATCACATAATTATTGAGTGTTGCAAGAGACCCTCTGTCTCTAAGTTATCTTTCTTATATAGGAGAAACGAATGCTGGAGGACGCGTGGCCCATCTTCTTGAGTTGACCAAAGTGAATAATGTGGCTGTCGTTGTGTCTAGGTGGTTCGGAGGTGTTCTGCTGGGTCCTGACAGGTATACTAAATGATGAAAGCTGAAAAAGAAAATAATCCAAGATGCATTTGTAGCGTTCATTCATCTCCTGAATTCATCATTTCCTGTATTAATTATTTGACCGGAAATTCTCTCGAATCTGTCTTAATTTAATTTTTTTTATGACATTAGGTGTTGTGTTAATGGGATTTTAATCATGATCTATGCCGTTTTCCATCAACCATCCCTGTTGCCAGAAAGTTGCCGCCATCGATGCAGGGATGAAAACTTCTGATATTGTGTACGGGATAGAAATAGGTAGTGAAGAGTATTTGCGCATTACTCTGTGCTCTGTAGGCCTCTAGATTTTTTTACTCTTTAAGTGTACTGAGCATCGCAACAACTGAGAGGGCATAATTTCATTGTTTAAGAGGCAATTCTGGGAGTTATGGGCAATACCTCTCCACTCCCTGTTTTTCATTAATAGTCGCCCTCATCTTCTCAGCCGGCTATTATAGCGCTCCTATTTTTTTTACAATTCAATGAATTTGAATTGTATTGGGGCGCTGTCTTTTTACGACTCGAAGAGGAGTATTGGAGAAGTCCTTTTTTAATCAATCTTATTGGAGTGATTTTTGAAGCGGGAAATGAAAGGCGTGAAAAAACTTTGAGTGATTTTGGTGCTGAACAAAAGTGAAGAGCGGAGCAAAAAGAGAGTGGTTTTTGTTCATACCGCTGTTTTTGAGAGAGCGAGAAATTGATGTTTGAAAAAATTTTCTCTAAGCGAGCGAAATTTTTAGTTCACGTGCGGCTTTTAAAAGCAGTTTTTTGTTTGCAATTTTTAATGGTTATGAGGTTTGATTATGATATTGTATTAGTTTCAAGCTTATTTTGATAGGAATTGAAGGTTCCAAATAGTTATTTTGAGTTTAATGCTAATTTGGAGGTTTCTGATCAGTTTTGCTGGTTTTTAGGCCAAATTTAATGATTTTTTGCCTGTTTTTTTCATTTAATGCTCTAAGTGGTATTTGAATAGAAGCATGTTACTTGAGGAATATTCAGATACCAATTGACTAAAGTTTTCTTGGTATAAATCGTTTTTTTTTGTTGGGAAAATTGACTGAAAAATGATAAATTTTGAACAATTTTTCTTATTTTTTTTGCATTTTTTCTTTTTTTTTTAAAAATTCTTAGACAAGTTTCTTAGCATATTATGACTTGCCCATTGTTTTGCGAGCTTTCTGTGCTCTAATTGCAAAGGAACTTTACTCGGCTTTATGTTTCCCTGTACTATTAAAAAAAAACTCATTAAGTTTTTTTTGTTCAATTTGTATTTGAATGCGGTTTCTAATCTTCTTTAATTTTTTTTGGCGTTTGTGGAGGTTCAGGGTTCACAATAGCTGTTCTAGTTGCTTAGTCATAATTGTGGGCAATTTTCTCCTTCGAGTCGTTTCCGAAATTTTTCCGGCTATGTTTTTTTAGGATCTGTTCACACATTTTCATGATTTTTGAAGTCAAATTGGAGTAGTGATCTTGGTCACGCCGAAACAGAAGTGGAGTGAAAAAGCGAATGGTTTTGTGGCGTGAATTTTTTTTGTTTTAATTTGAAAGTAGAGTGAGAAAACGGTGTTTGAACAAAAATTCGATTTCTCGCTAGTGGTTTTTTGTTCACATGCGGTTTTTTTATTGATTGTCTGTTTTTTTTTTAAATTTTTTGATCTGATTTTTTTTAGAAATAGTTCTCCCAATTCACCCATAGTCCGTTCTAGGTCTAATTTTTTGTTTAGTCAATGAAAATTCTTTGAATTGTACGTCTGGACTTGTCCTGCTATGTTTTTTTTACTTCGTCAAACTTTTGTTCGCTTTACCCAATTTGCCGCTTTTTCGACTTTTTGCGTGAAATATTTTTTGAGTTCTTTAGGCTATTTTCACTCTTCTGTCATTCTCCTCAAATTCTTTTTAAACAGCAGCTGCTCAGCAAAGCAATTCAAAATAAAGAGAATCAGTATAAAAAAATCAAAGTCGGAAATAGAAACGGGATAAACCCATAAAGCCCATTTTTAGATGCCCGGTACTTGAACATCGTTCCTATGAGTCTTAGTTACGATTTCTAATGCATATTGGTTTTGATACTAGACCCTGTAGCCTCTCACCGAGAGACAGGAGTATGTTCAACTACGAAATGACATCAAAATAAATCGCACTTAAAAATGTTTTTATACAAAAATCAATTTTTGTTGATATTTTCTTCTCTTTCAATCCCAATCGAGTTATGGGAATCAACGGCGGCTATTTTTCGGCAATCTGCCGGATATGTTTTTACATTTCAATCAGAAATTTTAACCTTCGTCTACTGTGTGCGGCGTATAATGATCATGAGCAGACGTACGAAATATGTCCGCTAAATGTTTAGGGCTATTGTTGAGCTCAACTTTTTTTAGCCATAGGTGAGAAATGATTTTTCATCCTCTTCAATGATTCCAGAGTTGGAATTGGTTTTCTACACGTTTTTTGTTCAGCCGAAGCACTTCTGATGAATTATTGATCAAAAACGTGGAAGAGATTGATTACGTTCTGATTCCATCCGCTATATCTTTCGTTTTTCTTTTGTTTAAAAATGTCCATATACAACCATTCCCATATATACTGCACTCCCGCCACTGTCCTTATCTACACCTCTTTCCCCCCAACAAATCCTCTATATTTTTGGCCAAATAATTTTACTATATGAAAGAAAAGGGCTGAGTGGAACAGCATTGTTTGACTAGATTTTAATTAAGATAAGTAAAAGTTTTGAATGCATTTTTTCAATATTTTTGAGCAAGTTGGCAAATTTTTGCTGTTTTTTTTTATCTTGGTTGTATGATAATTTGAAGTTTGTTGTGGACTTTTCTCGCGATTCGTGGGTTGTTTTGGAATTTTGGAGTATTTGAGATTGATTAATTGCTCTTGAACGAAGTTCATAGCATTTATTGTAAACGCATTGTTTGACTAGATTTTAATTAAGATAAGTAAAAGTTTTGAATGCATTTTTTCAATATTTTTGAGCAAGTCGGCAAATTTTTGCTGTTTTTTTTATCATGGTTGTATGATAATTTGAAGTTTGTTGTGGACTTTTCTCGCGATTCGTGGGTTGTTTTGGAATTTTGGAGTATTTGAGATTGATTAATTGCTCTTGAACGAAGTTCATAGCATTTATTGTAAACGTGTGTTATGTCAATATTGTAAACGTGTGTTGCGTCTTTTATGCAAAATTTTTGCTCGACAATTTTGACTTTTCGAGTGACTTTTACGTCCTTGACTTTGTGCATTTCGCGTGATCT
The DNA here is from genome assembly GCF_964194025.1 of Convolutriloba macropyga. Taxonomy (NCBI): domain Eukaryota; kingdom Metazoa; phylum Xenacoelomorpha; order Acoela; family Convolutidae; genus Convolutriloba; species Convolutriloba macropyga. The sequence continues at coordinate 31,935,402 of NC_134476.1, read as the reverse complement.
CAAGTTCTCTCTCAATCACAATTTCAAACAGCTGAACTCAATTGGCGGCAGTTTAATACTAAAATTCAAATGAAAAGTGCGCCGAACCTGGAGTCATTTTTTACTTTAAATCTTATGAGTGATATATGTTAACCTCTAATGTGGTTATTTGAAGTCCACTATTGAACTTCTTAGTCCCATTTAGGCTCCCCCCGGACTGAAGCAGGCTGCAATTGACTAGAGCTCCCACTAGTCGTTCGTGAGCAATTCTTCTGACGTTTAGTCGGTTATGTTTTAAATTTTAACGCAGTTTAGAGATTTTGAAACGAAATAAAGTCTGTTGGGAATTTGTGTAAATATTATTTTGAAGCTTTTCACTGCAAGTTATTCGTTTTAAGAACCTGAACTGCAATTTTTTACTAATTTTTTGGCAGTTTATGCGAAACATTTTTTAAAAAAAACTCTGATTGCTTAGGAATGAAAGTTTTCCATTAGTTTCTAAGTTGGTTTTTATTCTATTAAATTTTTGTCTACAAGGTATTATTTTTTGATAGTAGCTGGAGAAATTTGGATGTAGTTTGCAATTTCAAAAGTTTTTCTAATTTGTCTTCTTTTGTGTTAGTTCAGTTTCTCTGTTTGATTGGTATTGGGTTTTGACATCGGTTAGATTGTGGTTATTTTGCTTGAAATGTTTGCCAGGACAGCCTTTCTTTTTTAAGGTTGGTTGGTGAAGAAAACTGACGATCTTTTAATTGAATTTTTTCCCGAATTTACACTCGTCAATTTCAGAAAAAAAGTGGTAAAGTTTTGAAAATGACGCGTCGCTTAATAATGAAAGAGTGTAAAATTGTTATAAAAAATCCTCAAAATTAAGCTTTTTTCATTTGAGCATGCAATTTTTGCTTTGTTAACAAATGTAATTTTTCGTCTCCGCCATTTTTGCTGCGACCACTTGATCCAGATTCGAAAGTTGAAAAAGTTTGAATTAACTACCTCAGTCGCTTAGAAACTGAATTTTTGTGATGGATGTCATGTTAGTCGTTTTGTCTGAAGACGTTAGGTTCAGAGAATTGATGACTTATTTCGCTCAACAGTTTTGCTCTGACTTATTTGAGAAAATTATTTCTATAGTTGTTTAATGAGTCAGAGGAAAACTTTTGAGCGAGGTAAGTCAAGAATGACCAGACGTGAATTGTCCAGACAAAAAGATTAACTTAGACATCCAGCTAACAAATTCAGTTACCAAGTGACAGAAGTAGTTGATGGCGTTGGCGTCAAGTGGCTTCAGTTATCACTTGCTCTCAAACAGTTGTTAGAATTTAGCTGATCTTTCAATTTTTTGTCTGAGCAATCTCACTTCTTTGTTATGAAATTCTTAACTTTAGCTGACAAATATTTGGTTCAGCAATTCCTAAGCGATTAAATTTTATAGTGCTTTTGAGAGATGTTACCATTGTTCTTAGTGTCCAAAAATGTTGGGCGTGGTCCAACAGCGGTTAATATGTTTCCTTGTTACAAATTAATCGTTTCACAGCATTAGTTTTTCCGTGTTTTTAAACTGAACTTTAACAGCTAATTACAAAACAATTGGGCGATTTTTTCACGTTCTTTTGTATCACAAAATGCATTATCTGCAACTGGCAAGTCACTGAATTTACACTGTCGTTTCAGGGTGACAAGTTATTTGCAGTGATAGCATTTGATATCTGTTTTCAGTGTTTTTCCCTTGAATGCTATAAAGGATACATTAGTTCTAATGGTGCATAGTTTCAATTGTTTGAGTCTTTTAACAGTATTTGAACGTTTTGATATTCTAACTCATTTCGTCGTTCTTTTTGGTGCTTTGTCACTGAGTGTTATGACATCTCGAATTGGCTTGCTAATCAGGAATTATTAGATCTGCTGAAATGGTATTTTGTAGGCATTGATTACTTTACTTTGACCCCATTTGTTTGAGAAAATTTGGAATTGATTTTTGAGTTTAGCCAGCTTTTATTCTTTTTGTTACTATGTCCTTTTTTCGCATTAAAGAGATGGACAATTTAATGATCATAGAAACTATATGACCTAATAAGGCAATGTTTGATGTTGTTCAGTTTTTCCTTTCAGGTCAAAAATTTCTTGAATTTTGAACTAATTTTTATTTCTTCTTGAACGGAGAAGTAGTGTTGTAGTAGTCTTCATAATGCAAGCTGTTCTCTTCATTCATCCTTTTGGATTTTTTTGAATAAATTTAATCCCACTTTAATTTCTAAATCTTGAGTGGACTTACTTGAATCATAAAAAAATTACGCAATATAACGCAAAAATGCTATCAGTGATAAAGATATCATATAACGCAAAAATGCTATCGTTCATTGCGGATGCCTGGACTAGTCATAGCTCTTTCAGAATAATTATGTACCAGTTAGTTACTAATGATCATAACTAACTGAAAACAAAAAGCATCATTAAAAGTGCTTTTTATGGAAGACCTTCCGCATCTTTGTTCTCTTGCCTTTGAGTGAAAATTTCGAATGATTAGTTTTAAAATAACTTTTATCGAAATTTTTTAAAAAGCGGAATAAAACAAAGAGTAATACAGATTTTTAGATAGAACAAAGTATTAGCTTTTGTTTAGATTCAAGCTGATCAATCAGGCTGCCAGAAATGCCTTGGTGAAGGGAAGGTTCATATCTTGAAGAGTGACGTCATCGGCTGTGTGGATATGAATGATGTGACGGTCTGCTGTTCCTCAAGTGAAACTGTGGGCCTTGGAGAAGGCTTGGGAGAGCTTTGTATTGGGAACAAATTCATTTAGTTAATTCTTAACCAGTGAAATAAAACTTGATACATCTTGATAAGAAACATACTATATCTTGGTTTATCTTGCCACGATCTTGCCATGGTCTTCAGGTCTTCCAAGAAAACATCAAGATATGTACGAACTTGCCAGTTCCTTTCATGGCTGTTCAGAAACGCGATCTTGGCAGGATTTCCAAGAAAGATTAACCATGGTATGGCAAGATATATCAGGTATTAAAAATTCAATAGCACCCAAAAACAAGATATAGCAGGAAATCATAAGATTGAGCAAGAATTATCAAGAATGTGGGAAAATACAGCTCCCGTTATATTTTTAACCCACAAACGAGCCGCATTTTTTCAGTATAATAAAATTTTTAAGTGGATGCTAGCTCGGTAAGTACATATTACACACCTTATACAGGACCCCCACCGTGAAGGCCCCCACAAAGGGCCAAAAAATCTAAAAATTTGTAACATAACATAAAACAGCATTGAAAGAACAAAACAGCAAAAGAGCAACACAAGGAAAATTCAAGGCCCCCACAAAGGGCCAAAAAAATCTAAAAATTTGTAACATAACATAAAACAGCATTGAAAGAACAAAACAGCAAAAGAGCAACACAAGCAAAAAGCAACTACAGTATTTAAGCATCTAACATCAAATACGGAGAACAAAAAGTCATCAAAAATTTGCAAAACCAAATTTGGTTAAAAAACTATTCCTCCAAAAGTCAAATTAAAAAAAAATCACTACGCTTCAAAAGAAAATTTATCGGTATACGCGCATCAGCACACTAAAAACAACTGGTTTTGACAAATCAGGGACCAAAAAAGCAAAAAAAGACTTAAAAGAACCTAACCAAACCAAGCTGGAGAGATTTCGACAGAAAATGGGGCTCAATTTTTGGAGACGAGGTGTGCATATTGCTTAAAGATTTTTCCAAAAAAATGTAAACCGCCCTCCAAATCATCAGTCAGTACCGTGGTCTTTTAAAATCAGTAGTGCATCAAAAAACGGCCAAAAACAAACGTTTTTTCTGTGCAGCCAAATGTAAAAGTTTTCCCACAAAAATAAAAATTTTTCATAATTTCAATCTTTTAAAAATGAATCTGCTGTTTTGGCACATCAGCACACTACATTCAACTGGTAAAAACAAATCATGGTCCAGAAGAGCAAAAAATGAAAAGCAAAGTTTTAGGTTCTGATTTGAGAAGAATTTTTAGAGGGAAGTTTTTGACAATTAAATTTATCTCACAGGAATTCATCTCATCAACGAAATTTATCTTTGCATGACCCAAACTAGAAAAAATTGCAGAACTTTTTTTTGGTAGTCAGCTTCGGAACGCTAAAAAGTTAGGAGAAAATCAAGCTTGAGAGAGCTCACACAAAGTTTTCGAAGACGAAGTGTACCTATTGATTCTAACATGTAAATCTTTCAAAAAAGTATCAACTGCCTATAGAATCAATATCGGTTAACCCACTGGGCTTGTAAAAGTATTAGTACAGCAAAAGTTGACAAAAAGTAACACATTGTGGCAGTCAAACCTGGTTAATTTCCTCACAAAAAATTAAAAATATCATCACTTCAAACAGAACAAATCTACCAATTGGCTCATCAATACACTTCATAAAACTGCTATAACAATTCAAGCCCCAAAAGCAAATATTGGATTAAAGGGTCGCAGATATTCTCAATTCAAAGAAGAGAAAAACCTTGGGTACTAAAAAACATTTTGTGAAAAAAACAATTAAATTCAATTGAAACACTATTCTGCTATCAGTCAAGTTTAATTTCTCGTCAAATAATCATACAATGTACAATATTGCTCTGGTTATACACGCCACAGGGATTAACCAAACAACTCAATGGAATGTAAGCGCGTTCTAGTTTATCGACTAACTGCACAATGAAATTTTTGATTCCCATTTTTTCAGGTTTTCGACAATATCATTGTTTACGACATTCATTGGAAAATCTTAATCATCAGATGATAATTGGAGGATATTTAGGGCTGCTTTTGATTCAGCAACATTAATGAATTTCGAGCAGATCGAATTTAATGGCATCACCAATGACAAATTTGACCAAATGACAGTAGGTTTTGTTGACGGAGAACTCAGTTTTTATCGTGACAAGAATAGTTTACGTTACTGCAAACGAAATGTTTTGAAGGCTTCAGAATCTTTGTATTAGTTAGAGGAGCAAAAGGATCTTGCCACGATCTTTCCCAGGTACTTACCAAGAAAACATCTTGATAAGATATGTACGAACTTGCCAGTTCTTTTCATGGCTGTTCAGAAACGCGATCTTGGCAGGATTTCCAAGAAAGATTAACCATGATATGGCAAGATATATCAGGTATTAAAAATTCAATAGCACCCAAAAACAAGATATAGCAGGAAATCATAAGATTGAGCAAGAATTATCAAGAATGTGGGAAAATACAGCTCCCGTTATATTTTTAACCCACAAACGAGCCGCATTTTTTCAGTATAATAAAATTTTCAAGTGGATGCTAGCTCGGTAAGTACATATTACACACCTTATACAGGACCCCCACCGTGAAGGCCCCCACTAAGGGCAAAAAAATCTAAAAGTTTGTAACATAACATAAAAGAGCATTGAAAGAACAAAACAACAAAAAAACAACACAAGGAAAATTGATTACAGACTAAGCAACTACAGTATTTAAGCATCTAACATCAAATACGGAAAACAAAAAGTCATCAAAAATTTGCAAAACCAAATTTAGTTAAAAAACTATTCCTCCAAAAGTCAAATTAAAAAATCACTACGCTTCAAAAGAAAATCTACCGGTTTACGCGCATCAGCACACTAAAAACAACTGGTTTTGACAAATCATGGACCAAAAAAGCAAAAAAGACTTTAAAAAAATTTTCAGTTTGAAATTGAGAAGCATTTCGAAAGGATAAATTTTTTGAGAACGAAAAACAATTCTTCATTTACGGGAACCAAATTAGAAGAACGTGTACTTCTTTTTAATTAGGAAACGTCTACTTTTGGTATCTATCAGGTTCTGAACGATAAAAGACCTAACCAAACCAAGCTGGAGAGATTTCAACAGAAAATGGGGCTCAATTTTTGGAGACGAGGTGTGCATATTGCTTAAAGTTTTTTCCAAAAAAATGTAAACCGCCTCCCAAATAAACAGTCAGTACCGTGGTCTTTTAAAATCAGTAGTGCTTCAAAAAACGGCCAAAAACAATTGTTTTTTCTGTGCAGCCAAATGTAAAAGTTTTCCCCACAAAAATAAAAATTTTTCTTCATAATTTCAATCTTTTAAAAATGAATCTGCTGTTTTGGCACATCAGCACACTACATTGAACTGGTAAAAACAAATCATGGTCCAGAAGAGCAAAAAATGAAAAGCAAAGTTTAATGTTCTGAATTGAGAAGAATTTTTAGAGGGAAGTTTTTGACGATTAAATTTATCTCACAGGAATTCATCTCATCAACGAAATTTATCTTTGCATGACCCAAACTAGAAAAAATTGCAGAACTTTTTTTGCTAGTCAGCTTCTGAACGCTAAAAGTTAGGAGAAAATCAAGCTTGAGAGAGCTCAAACAAAGTTTTCGAGGGCGAAGTCTACCTATTGATTCTAACATGTAAATCTTTCAAAAAAGTATCAACTGCCTATAGAATCAATATCGGTCAACCCACTGGGCTTGTAAAAGTATTAGTACAGCAAAAATTGCCAAAAAGTAACACATTGTGGCAGTCAAACCTGGTTAATTTCCTCACAAAAAATTAAAAATATCATCACTTTTCAAAAAGAACAAATCTACCAATTGGCTCATCAATACACTTCATAAAACTGCTATAACAAATCAAGCCCCAAAAGGAAATACTGGATTAAAGGGTCGCAGATATTCTCAATTCAAAGAAGAGAAAAACCTTGGGTACTAAACATTTTGTGAAAAAAAAATTAAATTCAATTGAAACACTATTCTGCTATCAGTCAAGTTTAATTTCTCGTCAAATACTCATACAATGTACAATATTAATCTGGTTATACACGCCACAGGTATTAACCAAACAACTCTATGGAATGTAAGCGCGTGCTAGTTTATCGACTAACTGCACAATGAAATTTTTGATTCCCATTTTTTCAGGTTTTCGACAATATCATTGTTTACGACATTCATTGGAAAATCTTAATCATCAGATGATAATAGGAGGATATTTAGGGCTGCTTTTGTTTCAGCAACATTAATGAATTTCGAGCAGATCGAATTTAATGGCATCACCAATGACAAATTTGACAAAATGACAGTAGGTTTTGTTGACGGAGAACTCAGTTTTTATCGTGACAAGAATAGTTTACGTTACTGCAAACGAAATGTTTTGAAGGCTTCACAATCATTGTATTAGTTAGAGGAGCAAAAGGATCTTGCCACGATCTTGCCCAGGTACTTACCAAGAAAACATCTTGATAAGATATGTACGAACTTGCCAGTTCTTTTCATGGCTGTTCAGAAACGCGATTTCCAAGAAAGATTAACCATGATATGGCAAGATATATCAGGTATTAAAAATTCAATAGCACCCAAAAACAAGATATAGCAGGAAATCATAAGATTGAGCAAGAATTATCAAGAATGTGGGAAAATACAGCTCCCGTTATATTTTTAACCCACAAATGAGCCGCATTTTTTCAGTATAACAAAATTTTTAAGTGGATGCTAGCTCGGTAAGTACATAGCACACACCTTATACAGGACCACCACCGTGAAGGCCCCCACTAAGGGCAAAAAAAAATTTAAAAGTTTGTAACAACATAAAACAGCATTGAAAGAACAAAACAACAAAGAAACAACACAAGAAAAATTGATTACAGAGTAAGCAACTACAGTATTTAAGCATCTAACATCAAATACGGAGAACAAAAAGTCATCAAAAATTTGCAAAACCAAATTTGGTTAAAAACTATTCCTCCAAAAGTCAAATTAAAAAAATCACTACGCTTCAAAAGAAAATCTACCGGTTTACGCGCATCAGCACACTAAAAACAACTGGTTTTGACAAATCTTGGACCAAAAAAGCAAAAAAGACTTAAAAAAAATTTTCAGTTTGAAATTGAGAAGCATTTCGAAAGGATAGATTTTTTGACAACGAAAAACAATTCTTCATTTACGGGAACCAAATTAGAAGAAAATGTACTTCTTTTTAATTAGGAAACGTCTAATTTTGGTATCTATCAGGTTCTGAACGATAAAAGACCTAACCAAACCAAGCTGGAGAGATTTCAACAGAAAATGGGGCTCAATTTTTGGAGACGAGGTGTGCATATTGCTTAAAGATTTTTCCAAAAAAAATGTAAACCGCCTCCCAAATCAACAGTCAGTACCGTGGTCTTTTAAAATCAGTAGTGCTTCAAAAAACGGCCAAAAACAAACGTTTTTTCTGTGCAGCCAAATGTAAAAGTTTTCCCACAAAAATAAAAATTTTTCTTCATAATTTCAATCTTTTAAAAATAATTCTGCTGTTTTGGCACATCAGCACACTACATTCAACTGGTAAAAACAAATCATGGTCCAGAAGAGCAAAAAATGAAAAGCAAAGTTTTAGGTTCTGAATCGAGAAGAATTTTTAGAGGGAAGTTTTCGACAATTAAAATTATCTCACAGGAATTCATCTCATCAACGAAATTTATCTTTGCATGACCCAAAATAGAAAAAATTGCAGAACTTTTTTTTGCTAGTCAGCTTCTGAACGCTAAAAGTTAGGAGAAAATCAAGCTTGAGAGAGCTCAAACAAAGTTTTCGAAGACGAAGTGTACCTATTGATTCTAACATGTAAATCTTTCAAAAAAGTATCAACTGCCTATAGAATCAATATCGGTCAAGCCACTGGGCTTGTAAAAGTATTAGTTCAGCGAAAATTGCCAAAAAGTAACACATTGTGGCAGTCAAACCTGGTTAATTTCCTCACAGAAAATTAAAAAATTCGTCACTTTCCAAAAAGAACAAATCTACCAATTTAGGCTCATCAATACACTTCATAAAACTGCTATAACAAATCAAGCCCCAAAAGCAAATAATAATGGATTAAAGGGTCGCAGTTATTGTCAATTCAAAACACAGAAAAACCTTGGGTACTAAACATTTTGTGAAAAAAAAACAATTAAATTCAATTGAAATACTATTCTGCTATCAGTCAAGTTTAATTTCTCGTCAAATACTCATACAATGTACAATATTAATCTGGTTATACACGCCACAGGATTAACCAAACAATTCTATGGAATGTAAGCGCGTTCTAGTTTATCGACTAACTGCACAATTAATTTTTTTTATTCCCATTTTTTCAGGTTTTCGACCGTGTCATTGTTTACAACATTCATTGGAAAATCTTAATCATCAGATGATAATAGGAGGATATTTAGGGCTGCTTTTGTTTCAGCAACATTAATGAATTTCGAGCAGATCGAATTTAATGGCATCACCAATGACAAATTTGACAAAATGACAGTAGGTTTTGTTGACGGAGAACTCAGTTTTTATCGTGACAAGAATAGTTTACGTTACTGCAAACGAAATGTTTTGAAGGCTTCAAATGGTCCAATGGCAGCGAACTAACAGTTGGGCAGTTTCTCAAAGAGGGGTCACCGTCAGATAATTTGGGGTTATTTTTGAGACAAGTTTTCTTCAGAAGCCCTTTAGAAAACGTTTTGCCACCACATCTGTGAATTGGACCGGAGGAACTTACGTGGGTGATTGGCTCATCAAATTGTGATGTGCTGCCTCAACAAGAAATGCCGAGTACAGCGTGAGAACCCTGAGTGCGTACCTAAATTACATATCAGGAGGTAGGAGTCGGAAGCGACGGAAAAGCATTTCACAGAAACTGTTGGAACTGACAAAATTTTGAGCACTTTTTTAAAGAGTGTCACAAAGCACGTACTTAACTTTGAGAAAATTAACTTTGAATTAAACTCTACACGAAAATTAAATTTGAGAAAAAATAGAAGGCAAGGTAAACCTCAGCAACACGAGATCCATGAACAAAAAGCAACAAAAATTAAGTTGTCAATAGTTGATAGTGACAAAGAAGAAAAATACTTAAATCTTCTATGTGTAAAAGGTCATGCATATTAAACACCTCTGAACCCGCGCCGTATTATTTTTTAACATTGCGGCTGAAAGTGGCAATTTCCCTGCAGCTACACGTTTCTTCACATCAGATGACTCCTCGACCAGAGCTCTTATTGCCAGAGACAGGCAAGAGAAATGAGAGATGTAATGGCTCAGACAACCTGACAACATAACATAACCGTAAAACAAAAAGGATTTAAACTCAAAAGCTTTCCAATGCTTCAGAGTCTCTAAGCTTCTGGACTGGCCGAAGACGGACAGTCGGGAGTTTGCTCGGGGCCTGTTTCTCTTGACAACATGCTGTTGCGTGTGGTTTGGAGAAGAGCTCTGACCACACCCAAAAAAACTGGTGCATGTAGAAGAGAATGCAGTCGGGCGAAACCACCACAGGTTTCAAGCACGGGTAGCCCGCAAAAGATGCTTGCCTGCAATAACCAATGATTGCAACAGAACGAAAAATAATCTAGCAAGTTTATTCTGAGTCCTCTCAGTTTCAGTATATCGATTGCGTCAAATTGAAAAAATATCTTGAAGGCCGCCAATAGGTCCACTAATGCAGTCAATCAACTTCAATGAAGTCGACCTTTCAGCATTTGTCCTCAGAGATCTATGCAACCCGTATCTGTACACCCAAATTATTTTTTGTGAGCCGTTTCTCCATTTAAAAGTCACTTGGGACAACCATGTCTGCCATTAAGCTGAGTTTGATTGACTATTTGAGCTTTAGAAACTATGTCGAGTACCAGTAGCTCAATTTCGAGTTTCAACTGAAAAAATGCTCTATTAGGCCCCCAAAAATTCTCGCTGAACTTTACCTAAGCGTTACTGAAACATCAAAAAAGAAGGGTGGGTATAGCAACAGAACTTGGCTTGAAGTTCTCAACTTAAACCGAAAACTAAGATATGTTTATCGAAAAGAGGCAGGTACTCACTGTATACTCGCAATTCCCGACACTTACACTAAACCATCTATGGTTTGAAGGAAGGCTTCATCGAGTCCTCCGAATAGTTCGTCAAAACATGGTTTCTTGTTCCTTCGTACAGGCCTGCAAGAACCATACTGCTGTATTTGACTCGCCTCTAAGAAGGCAGATTTGCAATCAGTAACCAGATCGGGTAAATTTCAAATTTGCCGGAGTTAACTGGAGAGACGCCCTCCTTGTTCAAAATAAGGCGATCTGTTTTGAAAATTTTTTAGCTGAAGACGACGAATTGCTAAGTTTTTCAGATTTTTTCTCCAACAAGAAAACCACTTAAATTAAAAATGACCCGATTCGTAACTCCCATATTCTGAAGTTGATGAGCGTTTTCGTTTGCGATTTGTTTGATGCGTTGAAACCAGGGCAAATTATTTGAGAGCGGAAACGAGTCGTTAAACAAACACATAATAGCTCGGTCAGATAGGCTAAAAACAGACGCAAAATTCAAAAAAACGGTTTTAAAATGTTGACGTTGAAATTTTACTGTTTTCGCAAACACCATCAATGCTCTCAGAATTCTCACCAGAAGACTTGGCAGAGCTTTTATCGGACTCTACATGAGCGGATATAAAATCTCAAAAAAATCGGCAACAAATTCTTCACGTAGAGGAGTAGAAATCCTATTATCCCTTTCAAAAAAGAGAATGATTGGGACTAGCAGTAGAGAATTCGTTGCTCTCCTTTTTTAACGCAAGAGGGAGAATGTTAACCTCTAAAGTAGTTTCCTCAATAAAAGAGCAATCAGAAGTAAATACCGACAAGTCGGAGCCCGATGAACTCTCTAGTGCTCTTTTACGATAAAACCTCTTTGATGCTCTTGTTTTCGCTAGTTGTTCTCCTTTCCTTTGTCTACGTTTTGATGCTGCTGGTTTTTAAAGCAGTGGTAAAGGAGTTTAACTTAGTTGGAAGGGCGTTTTCACTTTCAAGAACAGGATTAGAAGCTATAGTTGTTCGTCGGCAACCTGATCTTGTCCATGAATCGTATAGACAAACTTGTGTCCTATGGAACTCTTAAATGAGGGCATTGGCAATCTGCTGTGTTTCCCCCGAAATACTCAGCACCGTAGAAAACAGTGATTACTTCCCCAATCTCAATTTTGTTTTTTTGCAGTCGCTGTTAGTTCCATCTTAAAAAATCAGGAGCGTACTTGCAATTCGGGACACATGGAGAGTTTACTAAAGATAGTCCCCCAACATAATCTTGCAAGCCTCTTTGTGCCAATCAGCAGAGAAGTCGTTAATTTTCGGAATGGCTTCACTCCGCGGCAAATTCGAGAGATAACCAGTCAGTCTTTCGACTGTTGTTCCACAATCTAGCTTCTGTTTTGTAAAAACGCCAACATTGGCCGATACTCGGCAAAACCAAATGATTTTATCTAATCGTCTATCGTTTTACTCGACAAAAAACTGATTTTGAGGGGATTTATTTGTCTGACTCTTAGAAGTATCTTAAGATAAGGACGAAGATCTGTTATCAGCAAAAGCTAAATCTTGCCTAGTATAATCATTTTAACGCGCCTCAGCAATTGGACACGAAATCAAAGACAGCAAGAAAACTCAAAAGCAATCAAGTCTGAATCTTTTAAAAAGTATTTTTTTTCGTAGACCAACTACATCAAAAATTAGCTCTGTTTCGGAACCTACTAGGAATGTGACACTCCTACGCGGACCCACAGTTCAATTGAAGAAGCCCTTAACTAGACTGAAAATCACTTTTCATGAAACTGCACAAGTTATTTTGTGCTCAAAGTTTGACAACATCTGGCACTATTTTCATCTCTCAAAAGCACTCATTTCCTTCATTTGTGCTTCGATTGAACAAGCGCTGTCTAATGACAAGTATGTAGTGGCTTTGGGTACTCTGAGTGCAAAACATTTTCAAAACAAGAGAAATTTGATCAAACCGCGAACTTGAGAGAAAAGATAACCTCATTCAGCATCAAAATGAGAATCAAAATTTGAGGCCTCAGATTTTTTGTGCAACGGTTTCCGAATGCCTAACGAGCATTTAGAAACACTAAGAATCATCAGTAACCAAAATATGTTTCTCCAGTTGGTCGAAAAAAGGACACCAACAGCCCTTGATTACTCATGCCTTCTGTTAGTGCTTAACCAACAAGTTCTGGTGCAGCAGCAACGCCGCACCCTTATCGCATAAGAAACACCACACAGTGAGTGCCCACATGGCTCAAATCATTGCTTCACCTCACTGCAGGAGGCTGAAAAAGCACTCGGTGAGTGTTAACACACACGACCTAAATAATTGCTGCGTTTGATCACAGGCGGCTTTGAGCAAAAGAAAAACACACTCATCGCTCAAGCCGCTACTGTGCGCCCGAGAAAAAGCGTTGGTACCCATTACTGCTACAAAAAAGCAAGGCACTCGATGAGTGCTCACAGGACTCAAATAATTGCAGCGCTTTATAACAGGAGTCTCTGAGCAAGACAAGAAAAGGCTAAGGCCATTACTGAGCGCTAAAAAGCAAAGAGAGCACAACGTGCGATGGTTGAAATCCGTTGTGGCAGCAGATGCGCCAAGGCAAACAAACAAATGCTCTGAAAATGTCCGCACATGATGTGCACAAAGACGCAGCCGGGGAAATCGACTAACCGGCGTCACAACGGGACAGGTGGGGGGAATGCACCTGACCTTAGAATAACAGAATACGTAATAAGGGGGTAAGCGGGTATTTTTCACTCTTACAGCTGAAAATTGGAGGAGAGTTCCCTAGCCATCTATGGGTGTTATGGCAGCCCTGGTGATTCATCTGTTTTAATTTGACTAGTGGTATAATTTTTGACTTCTGTTAAAATCACTTAATATTTGACTACTGTTATAAATATCTCCTATAGTTAATGTTATAAATACAAGCTAATGTAACCAAAAGTTATGGGAGCAACCAGAAACATATTGGGTCTATGGAATCACTACCAGGGACCAGAAACGATAGTTTTACTTATCATTTTAAGGATATAATCAGGGGAAAGGGGAGGTCATTTCCAGAGTGAAAAATGACCCCTGGATCGGCTAAAATACTGTACAAAAATATGTGGGGGTTTCACCATTTCAATTTGGGTCTGGTGAACCTGTTCTATCAGCCCAAATAGCCTTTTTTGCACTTTTTCACATGGAAAACCTGATCATGAGCTGGGTCCGGGGGGTTGGGGGCTCATCTGCAGACCCAAACTTGACCTCCTGAAACCCGGAAAACCATGATGAAACTATATATGGGGAGCTTCCCCATTACAAAAGGAGTTCAATTCATCTATTCATGCAGTCAAAATCAACAATTTTTCTCGTTTCACAAGTCGAAACGCGAAACTTACAAGACACTAAAAAGTCAAAATGATCGTATGTGTCGCGGCCCATTTCTTGAAAATGGCTGAAAACTAAACGCCATTTAGAAGAATTAAAGTAGGGCTCGAGTTGAGTTCAATTGAACAAAAAGATTGCAATCGCTTCTCTCTACAAGCAGATATTCTACTATAAATCTACGGTACCAAATGCCTTTTCTTTGACTCCCGAATTTCACATTCGCTAAAAAAGCCATCATAACGTGGGAAAAGGGAGACAATGTGTATAAAGGGACACTCCCCATTTTATGAGCAATCTAAAACATTATAATTTGAACAGAAAAATTCAACTTTATTAGATCAACGTCGAAATAGCCCAAAGTTGGACAAAATCGAGGTTTGATTCATACAGAAAAAAATTGAACCCCTCAACTCAATAAAACCACATAGAAAATATATGGGGATACTTACCACTAAATCAGGAATCTAAGAAGCCCATATATGTGTTTGTACTCTTGTATTTTGGGATACCGAAGTTTAGGTGACACCAATTTTACTCGAAAATGCGGTTAATTTGAAATCTGCATTTAAAAATTTTTTGATCAGGCAGATTTAAGGAACAAAAAGGTAAGTCGAAGGAAGAGGGGATTCACTATCGACAAAACGCGACTCCGATTAGTTTCAGTGATATTAGCAAAAGTTCGAAGTGAAGCCCTTTTTTCGGTATCAGAGCAGTGACCTAGATCTCCACAACGTGCGCAAGAATAGCCCCAGAACGTGCTCTAATGATCTTCTGGACAGCAAATATGTTAACAATGACAATATTGGTTGCACCGATTTTTTACCACGACTTGGAAAATATGTTTCACAGCTCGCAGTAGAGGAAATATGGTTTTAGATGTTTCAACAAATACCACTTCCTCAGAATTTCCTTGATTTAGAGAAAAAAATGTTATGTTTTTTTGAAGAAGCAATGATTCATTTCTATTAACAGGCATGGGTGCTGAATGGAAAAGGTTAGTTGCACTCGTACATATGAGTATATGACTCTATCATGGAATTTTGGAAATTAAGAACTTTGTTTGTTTGTTCTATTATCTTTAATTACTATTTTGAGCAAAAAGTGTCCATCAAGACATTTCAGTAAACGAAGTGATCTATGGGAGCAAGAACAGTTTGATATCTACCAAATGTGACTATCGTACCTCTATTGGATGTAGTAAGTAAGAAGCTACAAAAACTGAAGCAATCGAGAAATATATATACATATCAAATGAAAAAAATCTGGGAATTTGCTAAAATAATTTTAGGAAAATAAACAAATATCTAACTGCTAGTTGCGCTTAACGCGTAGCAGTACTATATAGATTGAGCTCAATCAGGAACATTGAAAACCGTTTTAAGCCACCAAAGTTTGGATTTCAATGTTTCGACCATTTTTTTTAATCTATCAATTCCAAAAAGCTAACAAACAGCAAAACTATTAATTCCGTAAGAGATTTTCAATAAGGGCTCAAGATAAGTTCAAAACAACCAAAAACTTTAAAAGTTGGATAATTTTATTGGGAGATATTTCATAAAAAGAACGGTACCCTGACCTTTGACTCCCTTGTTCCACGTTTTGCTAAAATACACCATCAAAGCAAGAAAAAGGGGCGAAATATGTATATGGTGAAATTTTATCAGTTGGCCAATCTAATACACCATAATTTACTGGACAAAAAATTCCACTTTACTATGTCAACGTCGAAAAAGACAAAAATTGGCCAAAATCGAGGTTGGAAGCATAGAGAACAAAAATTGACCCCTTCAACTAAATATAACCAGATAGATATATATGGGGTTACTTCTCACTTTCTCAGGTATCTACGGAACCTATTTATGCAGAAATAATATGGTGTGTTGGGGTACCCACTTTTGTAGAGATAGAATGGTGTGTTGGGGTAGAGATAATATGGTGTGTTGGTGAACACCAATACCACCTAAAATGGTGACTTTCAAATTTATCAATCAATAACTTTTTCACCACGCGGACATAGGGTGGCAATTACATAGGGAGAGCAAGACAGCTACAATATTAACACAATGAGCTTTTGTTGATACGATCATTAGGAACTTGACTAGATATCAACCAAACAACAAAGTGTACCTCTAACTTTGGGCTAAGAACACCAAAGTTTCTGTACAGGGAGTCATCGATTTTAGTCAGATCTCTGCTAACCTTTATGGCATGATGGGAAAAATTTCACAGCTGGCAATAAAGGCAATGAGAATTCCCACGTTTTGACAAAAGACAACAGAAATTGGATGGTTTCTGGAAAAACAAAGAAAAAATTGGTGGAGACTGATGGTTAAAATTAGCTTCATATGCCAACTTAGAGAATGGAAAATCGAAAACGTAAACAACATTTTGGCTTCTAGGAAAATACAAGTACAATATTGTGAACCCAATAGATCAGTATGTCTTACAAGTTTGGACTCATACAAGATTTTAATCAGATCGTTTAAGGATGAAATGTAAAATAGACACAGAGAAACTTTTTTGTATCTAGAGAAGAGGACTAACATCCTTAGAATTGGTTCAATAATTTGGAAATATTATCAATTCTTTAAAAGGTGGCAGTAATTTTGGTCAACGTCGACTGACAAAATTGCACTAATTTCACCCAATATATTGGAAACAGAATAACAAGGTATATGTTAGGAAAAATGTAGTCATCGGGGTTCTCTAGTTCTCTAACAATTATAGTTGTCTTTGAAGGAAACTTTACAGAGATGTTAACAAGCATCGCAAAATAAAAAAACGCATCTTCAAGCAGCACCTTGTAATCATTAAAGCAGTAATCGGGCTAATAGTGATACAAAAACGCAAATAAAGGCTAGGAGGAAAAATCTAAAATTTAACACCTACAATTGAGGTGCAAACTTCCATTGATTAGTTTCAAAATTTCTTGTATTTTCTGCTCAGACTGGCTTCAGTCTTCAGTATACTTTTTATTTTTTTTCTGCAAAGCTTCTCATCAGTGAGAGCCCTAAGCTTATTCATATTTCTGTGCAGATGACATGGTGTCACCGTTCAACAAAATTGAACTGTTTTACCCCAATTTACCCCAAAAACAAATCTGTTTCGGAAAATTTTTGCTGAGTAAATTTCATTCTATCACTCTGCTACGTCGTTTGATAATCCAAGAATTTCAGTTTTTTTTCTTCTGCCCATAGTTTGTGTTTCCGCCTATTGTAATTCAGATTGCTTTGATATACAACTCTGGCATAGAACTTAGTTCGGTTGTGGAGTTTTGGACAAAATCTGATGGTCATTCAATTAATCTAACAGTTTTCCGATGACTACTAGAAAATTATACAATTAAGATCCAGTCATTATTGAGTCACCTAGCACATTTTTGATGGTCGCAAAAGTGTTTTTAGCCGCAGCGATCTCGATTCTGTTCGACTTTGTGGGACTATGCAAGATTTGCGCCTATGAGTTTTTTTTCTGTCTGATCATAATCCCGTTTTTTAAGTCAAATTCGCGTTACATCGAGTCATCGCCTTGTGGAGTCATAGTTGCGTAACGTTACAACGCGTTGCTCCGCGCTGATTCTCACTAATTCGAGTCATAGCTAGGTTTTTGTCTGAATTGCCTGGTCATGACCATTTTTTTCTGGTTGACTGGTTCCTCCACCTCACTCCAGAATGCTTTAAATTTTTCTAAGTGTCAAGAATTATCAGGATCCTATCAAGTTACACCCAGAAAATTTGGCATATCTTGGTAGGATCATGTCAAGATCTTATCAAGGTGTTCCAAGAATTATTTGTCTATCAAGATCTTGCCAAGATGTTTCAAGTTTCGCAAGAGTTATCAAGATCTTGCATGACATGGCAAGGTGTATCAGGTTTCGTTTCACTGGGTAGGAAATCGATCATCATTTGTCGAATTATATGAAAAGATTTCTAATATTTGAATTTTGGCTGATTTAGTTTAGTTTTGTATTATCCGTTTTATACTTGGCAAAGTAAAGCTCAAGGCAGATAATGAATTCAAAATGATCATCTCTCACTGCCCCGAGGTTATGAAGAATGTGCATTCTGCTCTCCCGGAATTTTTCTTAAATTTTGGAGCAACAAGTCATTTTAGTTGGCACATTTCAGAGGTTATCTCTGCATCTTTTGAATTTGATTTTTCTTGTCTTTGTGAAAAATGCTGTTGTGAAATTAAGCATTTACGAAACTAAAAAGAGTTTAAATGCTATATAAAAATTATAGTCGCTGCACGAATGTTTGTTTATAGCTGCGATAGTTTGTAGTTATTATTGACGTTCGCGTGGGTTTTTAAGGGCCCGAAAGTGAAACGAAGCCCTGATTGGCAACATGGCATTTAATTGTTCTCGCCTGAGTTCTAGATGAATTTCTCCGACAATCGTCAGAATGTCTGGATACAAATATTAAAGGAAAAAATGGGCGTCATCGTAACTGTATAGAATGTCAACCAAAACATAAAATGTGGAAAAATTATCAACCTAATATATATCTTTCCTAATTATTACACGCAACCACTGCCCAAGACTGTTACAGCTTTCCAAAGCAATTCAAAACTAGAGCAAATGAAAACTTTTGAATTTGTGCAAAGCAGTAAAAAAAGTTTCATCGCGACCACATGACTCTAGGATTGATTATGCTAATTGCACAAAAATTGGTTATCACCGTTTGGGAGGTTAAAAAAATTCGTAGGCAGTGAGAATTTAAAAACTTTATTTTATATTTTGTTAGGAAACATCAACAACTGTGTGTTGAACATCACCTTCTAGTGGGCAGTAATTGTAGCTTGAAGTTCTGCAAATACTATTTGATTTTGAAGTCATCTTCGAGATTGAAATATTTGTTCCAACATTTGTTTCAAAACTAGGGGAATATATTAGCGGTGCTGGTTTTTTTCATCAGTCAAGTTTTCACTTTTTGTTAACGCATCGTAGAGTAAAGAGAACAACACCGATTTGTAGCCCTTGCCATCTAGTTCAGTTTTCGAAGATCCGAAATTTCAAAAACGGAGGAACTGTGAAATTTTCGAAGGAAAAATTGAGAAGGAAAAACGGTTGCTCGGGGCTGTACAGGGGTGGGGGGAGGGGTATGACAATAGAAACAAACAAAAAATTTTGCAGGAAACTTAGTTGGGTCCAATGAAAATTTTTTAATATTGCTATACATTTTCTAGCCTAAAAAATGAATAAAAATAAAGTGAATTTAAAAAAAACACATTTCTATCCGTCTTTGTATCCAGCTGGTTCAAAAATATAGTGTGAACCCGTTTTTTTCTCTATGTCGTAATTTTTTTTGAAAATTGATTACTGCAGGCATTTTAGAGCTCTCAAAGTACCAAAAGTAAACTTTGAAAATTTAAAAACTATTAACATAAAGGTGTATTCTTGTCTAAATTCTAGAGTTGATTTGCAAAGTTTCTTCTCGTTTAATCCAAACAAAATGTTTGAATATTTTCAAAACCTTGGAAACTTAAAAAAGACAAGAATCAACCTGATTTAAAATTTATTATGCTAATTGCACAAAATTTTGTTATCACCGTTTGGGAGGTAAAAATTCGTAGGCAGTGAAGGTTTAAAAATTTTATTTTTAATTTTAACGGGAAACGTCAACAACTGGGTATTTAACATCACCTTCTAGTGGGCAGTAAAGGTAGCTTGAATTTCTGCAAATACTTTTGATTTTGAAGTCATCTTTTTGATTGAAATAATTGTTCCAACATTTGTTTCAAAAAGTGGGGGAATATATATGCGGTGCTGGTTTTTTTATCAGTCAAATTTTCACTTTGTTCACGCATCGTGGATTAAAAACAAAGCCATTGTTTTGTAGCCTTTGCTATCTAGTTCTCATTTTTATTTAAAAAAATTATCTGAAAAATTTTTTAATGCTACACAGTTTCAAACCTAAAAAAATGAAAAATGAAAAGTTAATGTTTTTTTAAAAAGCCTTTCTATCCGTCTCTTTGTTTCCTGCTGGTTAAAAATTTTTCTGATCCCTTTTTTCTATATCAAAAAAGTTTTCAAAATTGAATACTACAGGCAATTTAGAGCTCTCCAAATAGCAAAAATAAACTTTAAAAATTAAAAAACTTTAAGGAGAAAGTTTTTTCTCTATGTCAAAAAAAGTTTTTTGAAAATTGAATACTTCAGGCAATTTGCAATTTGGAGCTCTCGAAATACCAAAATGAACTTTGAAAATTTAAAAACTAGAAGCAGAAATTTGTATTCTTGTCTAAATTCTGGAGTTGTTTTTTTGCAAAATATCTTCTCATTTAAGCCGAACTAACCGGTTGAGCATTTTCAAAAACCTTGGAAACGTAAAAAAGAGAAGAATCAACATGATTTTAAAATTGTTTTGCTAATTGCACAATAATTTGTTATCACCGTTTGGGAGGTAAAAGTTCGTAGGCAGTGAAGGTTTAAAAACTTTGTTTTTAATTTTAACGGGAAACATCAACTGGGTATGGAACGTCACCTTCTAGTCGGCAGTAACGGTAGCATGAAGTTTTGCAAATACTTTTCGATTTTGAAGTAATTTTTTGATTGAAATAATTGTTCCAACATTTGTTTCAAAAGTGGGGGAATATATATGCGGTGCTGGTTTTTTATCAGTCAAATTTTCACTTTTTGTTTACGCATCGTAAAGAGAAACACCGATTTGTAGCCCTTGCCATCTAGTTCACAGTTTTATAAAAAATGATCCAAAATTTCAAAAACGGAGGAACTGAAATTTTTGAAGGAAAAATTATGAAGGAAAAAGGAGGATAGCTTTGGGGCTTTGGGGTATGACAATAGAAACAAACAAAAAATTTTGAAGGAAACTTAGTTGGGTCCAATGAAAATTTTTTAATATTTCTATACATTTTCAAGCCTAAAAAATGAATTAAAAAGTGAATTTTTTAAAAAAAACATTTCTATCCGTCTGTTTCCAGCTGGTTCAAAAATATAGTGTGAAGCCGTTTTTTGTCTATGTCAAAAAGTTTTTTGAAAATTGACTACTGCAGGCATTTTAGAGATCTCAAAATACCAAAAATAAACTTTGCAAATTTAAAAACTATAAACAGAAAGGTGTATTCTTGTCTAGTTTCTGTTTTGCAAAATTTCTTCTCATTTAATCCGAACTAACCGTTTGAGCATTTTCAAAAACCTTGGAAACGTAAAAAAGAGAAGAATCAACATGATTTTAAAATTGTTTTGCTAATTGCACAATAATTTGTTATCACCGTTTGGGAGGTAAAAGTTCGTAGGCAGTGAAGGTTTAAAAACTTTGTTTTTTAATTTTAACGGGAAACATCAACTGGGTATGGAACGTCACCTTCTAGTCGGCAGTAACGGTAGCTTGAAGTTTTGCAAATACTTTTCGATTTTGAAGTAATTTTTTGATTGAAATAATTGTTCCAACATTTGTTTCAAAAGTGGGGGAATATATATGCGGTGCTGGTTTTTTATCAGTCAAATTTCACTTTGTTTACGCATCGTAGAGTAAAAACAAAGCTATCGTTTTGTAGCCCTTGCTATCTAGTTCGCATTTTTATAAAAATGTTATCTAAAAAATTCTTTAATGGTGCTACACAGTTCCAAACCTAAAAAATTGAAGAAAAGTGAATGATGAATGTTAAAAAAGCTTTTCTGTCCGTCTCTTTGTTTCCTGCTGGTTAAAAATTTTTTTGAAGCCGTTTTTTCTATATCAAAAAAGTTTTGAAAATTGAATAGTACAGGCAGTTTACAGCTCTCAATATACCAAAAATAAACTTTGAAAAATGAAAAACTATAAGCAGGACGATGTATTTTTGTCTAAATTATAGTTGTTTTTTTGCAAATATTCTTATTTAATCGGAAATAACCGTTTAATAATTTTTGAAAACATTGGAAACGTAAAAAAACAAGAATCATCAAATGAACATCAAATCAATCAACTTCATTATTGAAAATAAATTTTTTCTTTTCTTCTTTATTTGTATTTTTCATAATATCAGATTAGATAGTTCGAACTAAACTTCTCTTATACAAGGAAATACAGATGAAATTCAAAAGTTTGAGAGTTTATAGATTGCCAGGTTGAAAAATTTACTACATGTGCTTAATTTTTATGAAGTTATTTTTCACTTGTATTTTGTAATTGCTCTTCGATCTCATGTTTTCCTGTCTTTTGGTATTTCTTGAAACAGAAGAACCAAATTTGTTATTCAATGCAAAACTCCTCATTGTAAGTTTATTAAAAACGAAAGTTTTCCTTTTAATTCTCATAAAAATTATTTTGAAAGAGCCATAAAATAAAATTTATTGGTAAACAATGTTCCTCACAGCTGCTAAATATGAGACGTTATGAAGAGCTTTCAATTTTCCTTTACATGTTAAAAACAACTAGAGGCAGGCAGCAAAAACACCTAGTTTTTGAGAAAAAACTAGTCATATTAGTCAAGCCATATATGAACTGTGATTAACGGTGAGTAATGATTAGATGCCAAAAAGAAAATTTCCAACAGATTTTGGTGGTGAGGTTTGTATTTTTGTTTGCTCGAGCGCTTGTGTGGTCTGTTTTAATGGGTGTGCGTTTTTTATGTGGTAAGCGTGTATGAGAGGGAGAAAGGATAGTTTGTGTGAGAGAGATAGTGTATTCAAATGTTAGACACAAATGGAGGCGGAGTACAAAAACTGTCAAAGAGAGTTGGAATAACTAATTGTATTTGCTAGAAGTTGTGGCCTTAATTGATTCAAATGCCAAAACTATTTTTTGAAATCTTGCTGATAGCACTTATGTGAGATTTTGAAAATTTAATTGTCCCGTTGTGCTTATGAAATATCAAAATTGAAAAAAAGTTTCTTGATAATTTCAAGAAAGTTACGTTTCAAAAATGTGTCAAAACTACAGTTACCAATACAATTACCTCAAAAAGTCCACATATAGTGTTTTAGTTTGAAAAAGAAGACCTAAATTAACAAAAACACAAAAAAGAGCTTTTTCTAGGTGTTGGGCTTTGTATTTGTTGGTGTTTGTTTGTTTAATGTGTTCTGTGTTTGTTTGTATGGTTTTTCTTTGTCTTTCAAATTGTACTACAATTATATGTCTTTGTTCTTTTGTAAACAGACGGCATATTTTTTGGTCTAAACCGTACAAGTAATTTTCTACAAGTAATTTTCTTCAGTACAGGTAATTTTCAATGCATATAAGTTGCTTTCGGATACCCCCAACGGTATCTCTGGCAGAGTTTAAAAGTTGTTTTTGCAGAGGTATGCTTAAACATTGTGCTACGCACAGACTCATGCGAGCCGTCTTGTTAAACATACGATACGTTTAACTGCCGGTACTACCGACATAAATCAGAATTTAATTTTGATGGAAGTTTCCAAAACTTTTGCTTTTTGTCCAAACAAAATAGCATTTTTTTGTATCATGTTTATCTACCTGTGGGTAATGTTCTGCTCACTGTTCAAAAATTGGTTTGCACCGTTTCTGCTGTGAAAAGTAAGTAAAATATTGAAATTTATTAAAGCTTCAAACTTAAAAGGAAGTGTCTACCAAGAAATGGGTCACCGCACTAATTTAAGAAAAAAACGTTTTTCTTAATACATAATTGCCTTCATATTTTTTCTTAATGTTCAATTTTTCTTAGTAGCAACTCTTCGATATCAAAAATGACCTTCGTTTCATGGCAGATATTGAAAAAGAAATAAATGATAAGGCATTGGCGATCATGATGTTTGGCTGGAATTGTCAAGAATCTGCTCTGGGTAGATCCATTTGAGCAACTGAATTTCCTTGATGCATAAATCAAATCCACTTGTCAATCTAAAAATTTAGAATTTTTATAAAACTGGTGAATTTTTATAAAGATTCTCTTCTTAGTATCGCTGGGGAAGTCCTTGCCTCCTAGCTAACGACCAGTTCCCTCTAATAAAAAGCAAACGATTCAAATAATGAGGAAAGTTTGCGAACCACGCTATGATTGGGCGACATTGTGAAAAGCAGAAACAATGTAAAGGACAAAAGAGGCAGCAGGTCAGCCCAAAATTGATATTGAGGAACTATTGCACGAAAAGATTTTGTTCGAGTAATCCACGTGAGTGAATGCACTGAACTTTTTGACATTTTGGTTGAGCAACTGGAACTCCCAGCTTGTGATCCCTGCTTCTCACGGACTGAGATTGGTATCCCAATAAAGTCTAAGAGTAGTTTCCAGAGTGTTTTTCTCTGGTGTATTAATTGGGTGCTCTTGAGCCGCTGAAACCGACTCGAGGATTCTTTTTTATAATTGTGAGCTGGATAAATTACGATCTCACTGAAATTTGCTGGATGCAGGAACTGAAAGCAGAAATTTCAAGCTCTGAAAGATGAAATTTAATATAAGTGGGAAACGCGTTTATCTTTTCGCATTATTATCCAATAAGCCTTGTAACGTCGAGACGGTCGAACCATCGAAAAAAGCATCAATTGGGCATCTCAAATGTGATAGGACAACTCTTTCTGGCGTTGCAAGCCGTGACCGAACAATATAGGCGAATAATAGGACTCACCAGTTTTAAGTAGTAGCCAATTTCTAGGCTCAACTACACGCATTAGTGAATCTTCTTTTCATTGAGTGATTTTGAGGCTTCTTTAGAGTACTTGATCTTGCAACAATAACAGCCAGTCAGCCTTGTGACTACAGAAACTAGTATTGTATTTCTAACTATTGATTTCGCCTGTTTCTAGGAAGTAGACTGAAGATTGAAGCGTGATTTTCTCTTTTTTCTGAGCTTGTGATACTTAGTTAAAAACCTAAGGTTGAAATGGTTAACATGATTATCAGGGAGTTCTAGTTGGGAAAATTGGTTGACGATGTGCAGGATCCAGTTCAAACGCAAAACTCCTTCACTATGGAAACAAAGCCTTGGCTATGAGCAGAACATTCTAAGTTCAACCCAAACCGCCACTACCTAGTCCAGACATAACTGTTTTGGTCCAATGCAGCGAAAGCTCGTGACTGAACCATGTGTGACTGCTACAGAAAATTCTATTTGCAAAGTTCTGTGTTATGTTTAATAGCCGCGTCCTCAATTCTAGGCGGCTATTATAGCGCTCCTAATTTTTTTTACAATTCAAAGAATTTGAATTGTATTGGGGGGCTGTCTTTTTTTTCAAGATCTGTTCACACATTTTCATGATTTTTGAAGTCAAATTGGAGTAGTGATTTTGGTCACGCCGAAACAGGAAGTGAAGCGAAAAAGCGAGTGGTGTTGCGGCGTGAAATTTTTTCGCTCTAAATTTAAAGTAGAGTGAGAAAACGGTGTTTGAACAGTGAGTTCGCTTTCTCGCTAGTGGTTTTTTGTTCACATGCGGCTATTAAACATGACACAGAACTTTGCAAATAGAATTTTCTGTAGCAGTCACACAATTCAAAGAATTTGAATTGTATTGGGGCGCTGTCTTTTTTTCAAGATATGTTCACACATTTTCATGATTTTTGAAGTCAAATTGGAGTAGTGATTTCGGTCACGCCGAAACAGGAAGTGGAGCGAAAAAGCGAGTGGTGTTGCGGCATGAAATTTTTTCGCTCTAAATTTAAAGTAGAGTGAGAAAACGGTGTTTGAACAAAGAATTCGCTTTCTCGCTAGTTGTTTTTTGTTCACATGCGGCAATTTCACTTTGACTTTTACTGTTTTTTCGATTTTTTGGATCGGAATTTTTTCTAAATGGGTTTTCCAATCCATTCATAGTCCGTTCTAGGTCTAGTTTTCTGTTTAGTCAATGAAATTTCTTTGAATTGTGCGTCAGGACTTGTCCTGCTATGTTTTTTTACTTCGTCTAACAGATTTTTGTTTCGTCTTACCGTGACTTCTTGGAATTGACTTTTTCAATGACTTACCTCACTCAAAAAAATGACTTCTGAGCTCACTTATGAATCTTTAAATTTTATGAACATTTACTTGTTAAAGGTCAATAGTGTGCATCTAAGTAGTGCCAAACATATGCCCTAATTCTTAAATATTAGAGTCTTGAGTTTTTGATTTCGAATATTAATTTTGGGATCTTTTCCGTTTGTGCCCCCCCCCCCCCAATATTGCACGTGCATCTGGGGGGTGCAAATAATATGCGCCCACTAAGCTGAGGGGCACAAACGGAAAAGATCGTAATTTTGAAAAGCCCTATTAGGGCTTTCTCCTTATAGAGCTTAAGTGTCTCATAAAAATGACAGTCCGAAGTTAACCCAAAAAGTCTAGTGGTCTATTAAAGGACTGGTGGTCGATCTGTCTATTTTATTTCTATAGTTGTTTCAATTCATGTAACGCCACAAGCGTCTATCGCGGCTATTTTCCGGCAATCTGCCGGCTATGTTTATTGGTAAGCTACACTTTGTGATATCAAGGGTCTACCGTATACCGAGCTAAATGGTGAATAATAATGCAATTTTTTTTAAATTGTTCGCAGCAATGACAATTTTTTTTAGTTATGATGAAACAGTATTATAAAAAAATTGCACAGTATATTCGGACAATATATCGATACTCCTTGTGGATCTTTTTTGGATCCGTCCAGCTATTTATAGCATTCCTTATTGTTTTTCACCTGAGACTAAGAACAAAAAATATTTCCATTTCTGTGCATATTTTTACATTTTAAATTACAAATTTTCAAGAAGTCAAAGCAAAGGAGCTTAGAGGAATTCGGTGGACCAATTTAAATCCAGTTTGCCGGTTCTCGTACCACAAGCCCAGCGTTATTTTAAATCCTCTGAGCTTTTCGAATCTAAATATTGTCTGCAGTAGATACTGAATTGTTGGGAGCCTAAACTTTAATTTTGTTACGTTCCCTTTTTATGAAGCGATACAGAGAGAATAAGATCAAGGAAAACAATGGACTTTTCTTAACTGCTCTCAAACAAATTTTGTAGTAAAAATATAGTCTTGTTGATCATTTTTCGCGTGATAGATTTTCCGTTTTGTTTATCGCCTCAGAAATGGGATGACCTGATGTACCCCGAGGATCTTAGGTCTCTGTTCAGTGCTTTTCGAGCTCTACTAGTCGAATCTGCTGAGGGGGTATAATTTTACGATTTGGGGTCAAATTGAGGATGTTTGGACTGCAATCCCCCATCCGTGAGCATAGCTTCCTTATTAGTTCGCTGGCTGATACGAAAAGCAACACTCGCCAGTCATTTGAGAGCAATATACCTAACGTTAGTCGGTTATGTTTGCTCTCTTACTTCACAAATACATTGACATTTTATTCTTGGCTGAACTGATTTCGTGTTTTTGTCTTTGTTGTTTTTGCTCGCATCTAATGCTTTTGCGTGACTGCTTTCGAGAGTAAAACTGTTTTAAATCAAAATTCTATTGGATGAAAAATGGTTCGAGCTAGAAATTAAAATTAAATACATTATACAATTAGAAGCTTTTGAATCGCAATTTATTGTCCTTTTTCCCGAAAAGTAACGTGACTATATATAAATCTTTCTTGCCAGATTTCCATGAATCTCATTCAAAACACAATTTGGAGACTTCAACTTTGACTTAGATTTGGACCATCATCCTGCACGATGTTAAGTTCGCCTTCCAGTGACAAGAACAAATTTCCCATTTTGGAAGTTCTGAAAACATTTATCGAACCTGACAAACATCCCAAAACAAAAATCAAATCAATTTTAGAACTGGCTTCTGGTTCCGGTGTGCACGTCTCATTTTTCGCCCAACATTTTCCCAACGTTCATTTTCAGCCTTCAGAAATTGAGCCCAAAAACATGGAAAGTATTAAGGCCTACATCGACAATTACGAATTAACAAGCACCGTCAGGGACCCAATTGTGATTGATTTGAGTTGTCCTGAAAAATGTGACGTCATCAAAGAAATAGACATGGTTTACGCCTCAAATTTCACGCACATATCACCCGTAAAATGTACATACGGAGCGTTTGATATTGCATCACGGATGTTAAAACCAGAAAGTTGGTTTCTTATTTACGGTCCATTTTCAATAGACGGAGAAATTTCACCGGAGAGTAATCTGAATTTTGACAAGCATCTCAGGAATCAGAATTCAGAGTGGGGCTATAGAGATACGTCACAGCTAAAGGAAATAGCGGAAAATAATGGATTCAGCTTTGATCAGAGAATAGCCATGCCATCAAATAACTGGATTCTGGCCTTCAGAAAAATTTGAGTATCTTAGTTTTCCTATTTTAAGCTATTGTCTATATACTGATGCGACAACCTTGTGGTTTATTGTTTAAGCGACATGCATTTGAGAGTAGAAATTGTAATCTGTATTGGCATTTTTGTTTCATACCGAAACCAGCCTAAAATTATTGAATTGTGTGTTTTAGTGAAGCATGGCAAGTTTTCAAGAGCTGCACTAATAATTGGAAAAGATAATTTAGGTCCTTGAAATTTTTAAATTACTCGAAAGCGCACTGTGATATGTGAATAGCATTTTGAATTTTTTCTGATAAATCTTAGAAACTGTAAAGGTAAGTGAAAGTCTCGTGCATAATTGAGTTCTTATAGCATCATAAACATTTTCTGTTTAACATTTTGTTGAGAAAAATGTCCAATTCTTTTCTGTAAAAAGACAAATTTAATGAGATACGTTGAAAACTGTGATGACAAAAATGGATCAATAATTAAAAAATTAAAATGTCAATTGTGTAACCGTCAACAGCGTGTAGAAGTAAATGGACTATCGTCTGTGTGGTTGGACACTAGTTAAGGAGTACCTCGGGGATCAATGTTAGGATCATTGGTTTTTATTAAATAGATCAAATACCTGCTAAAATCTCTAACTCAATCGTTGTGGTGTTAGACATTTTGTATAGCCAACAAGCGAGTTTGTAAACTTTTTTTTCAAATGTCTGACCTATGTTACAATATTGTCTTTTGGTATGAATGCTGTAGCTACAGTTCTTTAGAGCCACTCAATTGACAAAAAAGATTCTGATCTTCATTTTTTTCCGAAATGGTTTCTTTTGCGAACACGTTAATGTTGCTCTTTATTTTCGTTAATGTTGCTCTAACGGCCCTTATCCAAAAATAAGAGCCTTTTTCCAATAGAACGTGCAAGTATGTTATTTAATTTACTGTGCCTTAAAAGTGGTTTTCCATATAACATAAATTGCTTGGTCAAATCTGAAGTATCTTCCTTTAATCACAAGTTTAAAGACGCCCTATTGAAAAATCATGATCTTGTTAAACTCATTTATACGTTATCAAATTCCGTGGCCAATCAGCCAATTCTGAATACATGGTTTGATCATACCATCTAATGTAATAGATTGTTAATGTACACTTCCTATTATGATGGAGGTAGATTCCCAAGTCTTTTAATTGGACACGTTGGGGTGTTTCATCTCCAGCGTTTGCACCCCCAGTGGGTCGGAACTTGCACAAGTAATGCCCTCGGGGCTTTTGTGAATGGGGTAGATGAATCCTTCATTCGTGTTCGGGTAATGGACTTGGATATTACAGGTAATTTGGGAGTATAAAATTTGCTCTCTAAAGAATCGATTTCCTTTCTCAAAATTTGGGTTACAATCTTCTTAAAACTGCTTTTTGCCTAATTTAAATGCCTTCTAGTCCACTCGCCTGAGTATGATACATCAAAACGACTCACGACCTAATGCAACGGCAGATCCATAGACCACTGCTATCAAAAAACATCACTTTTTAGTAGAAAATAAGGTTCATTTATTTGTGCAAGAAAATCCCGAATTACCTAAGGCTTTGCCACTGTAGGCCAGAAGATTAATAGCTTAACAGAATGAAGAGAGAACTACAAAGGCATTTAGCAATTGCGTCGATATGTTCTGAAGCAACATAAGTTTCAGAATGATTGGCAAGTTTAATTTTGAGAAACGCTTTTTTACTGTTTATTAATTGCTCTTGAACGAAGTTCATAGCAATTATTGTAAACGTGTGTGTCTTTTTTATGCAAAATTTTTGCTTGACAATTTTGACTTTTCGAGTGACTTTTACGCCCTTGACTTTTCGCATTTCGCGTGATCTAAAATTCTCTCTCAATCACAATTTAAAGCAGCTGAACTTAATTGGTGGCAATTTAATACAAAAAGTCAAATGAAAAATGCGCCGAAACTGGTGTCATTTCTTACTTTAAATCTTAATAGTGGTATATGTTAACCTCTAATGTGGTTATTTGAAGCCCACTATTGAACTTCTTAGTCCCATTTAGGTTCCCCATCCCCCCGACTGAATTAGGCTGCAGTTGATTAGAGCTCCCACTAGTCGTTCGAGAGCAATTATTCCGACGTTTAATCGGTTATGTTACTTTTAGCTGAGAATTGACCGCCATGCAATTTTGAGGCAACTATTTGTCTCCTGGATTTTTTTTATTTCGGGTTAATAACCTTTCTATTCTTTCTAGTCATTTAATTAACAGCTGCGGAGCGATAGCTGAGGCTATTTTTGGCCTTATCTTGGTTTTTATAAATCAAAGAATTTGAATTGTATTGGGGCGCTGTCTTTTTCGTTTAAGATCTGTTCACACATTTTCATGATTTTTGAAGTCACATTGGAGTAGTAATTTTGGTGGCGCCGAAACAGGAAGTGGAGCGGAAAAGCGAGTGGGTTTGCGGCGTGAAATTTTTTTGCTCTAATTTTAAAGTTGAGTGAGAGAACGGTGTTTCAACAAAAATTCGCTTTCTGGCTAGTGGTTTTTTGTTCACATGCGGCAGTTTCACTTTGCTTTTATTGTGTTTTTTATTTTTTGGATCGGATTTTTTTCTAAATGGTTTTCCCAATCCAGTAATTTATCATTCTAGGCCTATTTTTTTGTTTGAACGAAATATCTATTTCTCACTAGTGGTTTGTTGTTCACATGCGGCATTTTGACATTGATTTTCTGTTCTTATTTGTTTTTTTTATCTGATTTTTTTAGAAATGGTTTTCCCAATTCACTCATAGTCCGTTCTAGGTCTAGTTTTTGTTTAGTCAATGAAAATTCTTTGAATTGTACGTCAGGACTTGTCCTGCTATGTTTTTTATTTCGTCATGATTTTTTTTACGACCATATGACGTCACAATCACTTCAAATCTGCTTTTTGTTCATTCGTTCATGCAATTTCAACTGAATTGCGTGCGTGAAGTCATTTTTCACTCTTTGTGGAGGTAATTTTTTGTTCATTCGCATGATGAAGTTTTTGGTCACAAGTGACTTACCTCACTCTCAAAAATGATTTCCTCACTCTAAAATGAACTTTTTGTTTACTTTAATTCAAAGAGATAAGGTATAAAGTGAGTGTATATAACTGTAATTGAAGAGTTTTCAAGAGCAGCTAATAGAAACAGCAATAAGTTATACAGATTTGTAATCAAAATTTAACATCTCAGCCCTTAATGAAAAGACTAAATTTCTTTTTTAGTTTTTTTTAAATCTTTTTGAGACTGCAGATCTACGAAGCTGTTGCGGCTATTTTCTGGCAATCTGTTAGTTATGTTTTTTATTCAATTTTATTTTAATGAGTAGACTTCTCAAATTTTCATTTTTGTTTGTTCGCCCAGAGAAAAATTATATGAAAGAAAGTAAATTTTAAAAGCATTTTTTTTATTATCAAAAATTTATTTGTTTGGAACAGTTTTCAAAACATTCAGTTTGTTAAATTAAATATAAAAGCGGAGAATGAGAGGTGGAGGAATGTTGTATCAAATAAATTTTAGGTTTATACATATTTTTGCAGGCTTAGTTTACAGACTCTTTGGAGAAGTTCTGATTGCGTTTCCATTGTACAATTTCGTGACCAGAAATTGTCAGCAAATTAGAGCGCATCTTTGCAGGGTGGTCCTTAACTTCAAAAATATTTTTCCAATCGTTTCTATCTGGAAACCCAGTTTCTCCGAAAAAAGATCTTAAGTTGTTTTCTGCTTTAAGAGATCTTCGAAAACTACTTCTCTCCTGCGGACTTTGTTTGTTGCTGTTTGTTTATTTGAACACCTTTTCTGGTTTATAAATTTATAATGGTTGCAACAATGTGCTATAATGTCTCAAAAAACGATTACAATTTCAAAGCCGAAATGAATAAATTTCAAACAATATGCGTTAAATAAATTTTTTTCTCAATTGTAACAAAATTATTGTTTTTATTCCTCAAAAAATTGATAAAGTTAATAGTAATATTTTGAGAGTTGTTGGAGTGCCAAGATTTTGCTTATGGTGACATTTAAAGTTCCTTCTGCCAGGAAAGAAATTCGAAGATTCCTACTGTTCTGTCGTATAGATAATTGTTCTTCGATTAGTGAACCAATGCAAAAGTTTTTTTCCAGTCAATGAACAGGTAAGAATGCAAACAAGGAGGATCGACAATGTGCGTTTTAAAATCTAACTCTTAATTAAAATCTCACATACTATTAGAAAAATAATGAGAGTGATAAGAATCAATACATTTTCAAGGTACGAAATGAATGAAAAAGAAAGGCAAAGCACCTAGTAGGTTGTTGAGACCTACCATGAATAGGACTACGAGACGAGACAGACAAAAAGTAAACAGAAACAATAACTTTAATATCCTCAAAATAACTTTAATAACGGCAAAAACTCAATATCCTTTTTTGAAAAAGCTCAATAGCTAAGACAAGTTAAGGTCAAATAAATCCTAAAATGCACAAATTCACGTGTTTTCCACTAGAATGCAGATGGACCTGTTCTTAATGACACTCGGCAACAAGTCGACAAAAAGAAGAAAACTGGGTGAAGTCGAATTTAGCGGAGCCGAATAATTCCAAAAAGTTAACTACAATTAGTTCAAAAAATGCAAATTAAATTAAGATATAGATCCTCGGGAAGCCAGAGTTAACTGTCACTAGTGAGAGGAAGTCATAGCACTACAAACGGACAGCAAATACAGGCAACTCTCAAAAACTGGCTAATAATTTACGAAAATAGTTAGTGAAGCCTTTTAAATTTTCACTTGTTGACTGCAAAGATTATAGTTTCACGTGGGCCTCGATTGAACACCAATAGCTTGTATTATCATACAACAAAAGTAACCACAAATTTTGACGAGTAGCGAAAATTCCCAAAGCTTTTATGAAAACACCTTGTGCCCGAGTCATAAAACATCTGTTAAAACAGAAACCCAATCAACAGCGTAATGTTCTCTATTTTAAATGGATGTGAGCTATCACTGATGAAAGAAAGGTAAAGTTGGCCGAGAGAAAAACAAAAAGAACCCCGTTGAAAAATACTCTGACATTTTTTAAAACAACATCAAAGTCAATAAGAAATACAAGAACTGAGGGAGTTAAGTAGGTCTGTGCAGACCACAATAGGATGCCAAAGGGACCTATCTTTAATAAGGTTAACGACATCAAAGAACAGCAAATAAAGGCGAAACACTGAAGTTTATTAAAATGTGCGAGAGAAAAATTGTCGAATCATTTAATCGTAAGCTATTCACTGCAAACTTTTAAATTTTGTGAATCGTCTACGCGTCAATGGGACCATAGCGATTATTGGGATTATGACAAGACTTTAAAATAAAGTACAAATAACGAACTTTCAAAAATCTATTTGACTTCCCCTAGTATCGAATTCAATAAAACTATAAACTTTCAACTGAGGGCAGCAAATATTTTCTCTAACAACTCAATAGGAAGACAATTGAACATGTCCTTCGTCAGAAATAGTCTTACTACTGCATAAAAATATCAAATCCCAGAAAAAATCAAAAATACAATTAGAAACTCTTGTAAAAAAATTGTCCAAACCCTTGTAACCATTATTAATCACTGCCATCTGTTTAATTGTTTAATTGCGCCTTTTGTGAACGCCAATGGAAACTGACGTTATTATGATAATGTGATGAGACTTTAAAAAGTGCCGCAAATATTTATCTGGAAATCAGAAAAGATTTACGAAACTCGTAGTATCGAAGTCATTAAAAATGTTACCTATCACTAGAGGGCACTATATACGTTAGCTTATTCTCAATAGGAAACCAGTTGGTTCTGTGATAAATTAGATTGCGTCTTCTGTCTGCATGAAGAACAACAAAAACAGCAGAAACTAAAAATTGGGTAAAAATGCGAGGAAAATGATGTGAGGACGTTAAAACCATCAGCTGTTCATCGTAAACTTTATACAAGCTCAAATGAACATAATGTCCACGCCGATGTTAACTGTCATTTTTGTGAGAATACGGAAGGCTTGGGAAAAGATTTAAATGATTAATTTTCTAAAAAACGTTAAGCGATTGTAAAAAATGCTCGTAGAACAAAAGCCAATACAGTTAGTGGTGTATAAAAATTGCAATTCCTGGTTAGTTTTTTTCCACTAGAAAGACTATGTTTCTGTCTTAAATGAGATCGAGCTACACGTTGACTGAAATATGATTAAAATGGCGGTAAAGTTCAAAAATTTTGCTTTGAAAAAGTATTCTGAAAGTAA
Source organism: Convolutriloba macropyga (assembly GCF_964194025.1). Classification (NCBI taxonomy): domain Eukaryota; kingdom Metazoa; phylum Xenacoelomorpha; order Acoela; family Convolutidae; genus Convolutriloba; species Convolutriloba macropyga. Next base: position 31,900,843 of record NC_134476.1, on the reverse strand, counting down.
CAACACGAATTTGGTATCAACTCAATGCAATAGGTAGGTGCAATTTTAGCTTTTTAAGAAAGTAAATGGAACTTTTCTCAATGAGTTTGAGTTGTTAGACTATAAAAAGTGCATCAATTTCAGGCACAACTGAAAAATTCATTTTGTTTTAGCAACACATACTGTCTAAGCCATAAAAACTGTTAGCCATAAAAATTGTTGAAACGAATTTTGGTTGGTAACGAATAATTTTGGTTCTAAACTCGAAGATGAGACCGAACAAAGTCTTTCTACAGCTGCACCTCTGTTACAAGTGGGCAAGTGTTTCAATTATTAGAGTACTTCATCAATTGAAACAGCAGTTTGAAACAAAAAATCTTAAAGTGGACAAAATGACGCTAAAAATGAACAAAATCCATTGACAAATCATATGTTTACAAAAACTTCAAAGCTCAATGAATCCTCGAAAAAAAACGAAATCCACTCTTCAATGGCTTTATAATGATACTAATGTTTTTCAACAACAAATATATTGATCTTTGAAATATATTGGCCAAAAATGACTGAACAAAAAGGGAAACCCGGTTGAACATATAGTTTCTTCCCATAAAGTGGGGTCGGAACAATAATGAGGCAATTTTGTGCTTCAATGCAGCAAACGATTAATCGATTTGTATTCGAGGTTTCTCAAAATTTAACGCCAGTAGCTTTGCTATAGATTGCCTTAAGCTTTCCAAATCCTGATGTACCCAATTTGTGGGTACCGATCAGTTTGTCCTGTCAACAATAGAAAAAATTGAGTTTTCAACTTTTTAGTCTCAATTTTTTTACCTTCATTCAATTTGAAAATTGGATGAAAAAATTGATTTTTCATTTAAACAGCAGTTGTGGCTCGAAGAAAGAAATTGTTTACTAATTATTTTAAGGGATGTTTTAAAATGAGATTAGAAATTATGGTTATCAGAAATTATTAACTTTAGCTTTTCTTCAATTTACTGGGCATTTGGCGATAGTTGTCTGGTTTTTCCCATTGCCAGGTGTTTTTAACGATACGTTATAATATTGAAATCGTAGTAGTACTACTAAAGAAGAATTTTATTCTGAAGAAATAATACAATATTGAGGCGCACGAATTGTTGTATTTTATCAGGCGGGGTATGATTTGATCAGTGTGTAAATCGGATAAAGTTGTGTAAATCAGGGAACATTTTCCAGAGAAACCACTTCAAGTTTTAGGTTAATGCGAAAAAATTTTTCTTATAAGAAGTGAATTTTTAAAGAGATTTTTACATACCCTTCCTTAATGTGCAAAATTCTTCGAAATGCTACACAGGCAATTTTTGGTATCATGTTTTAACTAATCATTTGAAGTAATTAAAATTAATGGGAAGGTTAATTTAATTTTGTGCTGATTGGACCTATCTTTAAGGTTAACCACATCAACGAACAGCAAATAAAGGCAAAACACAGAAGTTTATTAAAATGTGCGAGAAAAAAATTATCGAATCATTTAATCGTAAGCTATTCACTGAGAACTTTTAAATTTTTGAGATTCTTTTGCGCGTCAATGGGACCATGGCAATTATTGGGATTATGACTTTAAAAATAAGTACAAATAACGAACTTCCAAAAATCACTATTTATGACTGCCCCTAGTATCGAAGTCAATAGAACCATGGGAAAGTCATTTTAATTTTGTGCTAAATTATGTTTAATGAATTCAGGGAAAATTTGGAGCTGCTACAGCTAGCTTATAAGAATTCTTTTTGTTTATCAAAGTTTCAGAGTTTTGGCACTTAAGCTAATACTGAGATGTGGTGGAGCATTATCAAGTCGACCATTTCGTTGCTATATTTGGTAAGAGGACTATAGTTATTACTATATGGTCCCAGAACAAACAGTTGTCCCAGAGTTAAAAATTGATTGTTTGCGCAAAATTTTAAATTGGTTTTTGAATAAACGACAGCTTTTTATCTGTTCCTGATAAGCTATATCAGAAATTTAAGCTATATCTGATTTAATTGACGGACGAACGAAAGGTCAAAGTTTGAAAAAAATGCTCTGACTTCTGTTTTGGGCATATACTACGTAACAGCATAAATGCAAATTTTAGCTCTTAAGTAAACAAAGCTGTGATCCTCACGAGAGTTGCTTCTTTTCAACTAGTTGTTTGCTTTTTCAGGTGCAATGAATAAAATGCAATTGTTTCTACTTTAACTAAATTGTCACAATGTTGAAAAGAGGAATAAAAAGCCTTGCATGTGATCAATTATATCAGTCAGCATCGAGGCGCTTGGCGACTGTATCGAGAAACCAAAAGGAAACAGCGCGTAGAAGTTCCCTTCCTGGACTTACTAAAGTAAACCATTTAAGATTTCGAAGTGTCGACTCTGGGGGGAACCAAGACGGAAATGGTCACGATAGCGAGTCAGTTCGAGCTCTATCAGTTAAAGACCAGGAAAATGCATTCTCGATTTCCAGGCGACGAGAAGAAGAATCGAGTAATCCAGACTCACGGCCGAGAAATAATAGCTTCATTTATCATTCTCGGCCACAGAATATGTTGGTTGATGCGAGTTCCTCCGGATCTGTTAAAGCGTTCTCACAGACCTCGGTGGATCGGTTGAGTCACCTGTACAATCAGCCGGAGGTTGATCACTACGCGGCGAGGGTGAGTAGATCTGAGAAGTAACAGATCAAAATATTCGGAGGAAGCTTCCATTACAAAGCACCCTTGAATTATTGAGAGCGTCATGTTTTTGCCTATACATTTTTTCATGTTCCTCATTCTAATTTTTCTTGAAAGATTTTGAAGGAATTATTGTAGCCGTGTGTGTCTTTTATCCAAAATTGCTTGACCGTTTTGATCATTTGTTCTAAAATACTCTTTCGCTAAACTTTTTGTCGAAACTTGGATAAACTGTTAACCCAAGTACATTAATTCCACGTGTAGCTCTTGTGACGTCGATACATGAAACATTATGAAACTTTCGTTTTTATGATTTGAGACATGTCAACTATAAACTATTTACTCTCAATGTAAACAAACTTAACCTCACCATCACACAATAGATTTTGCTGGATTCTAACAAGTTGCATTCTGATAAATAAAGTTTTGAGATATACTTACTCAATATCTGACATAGCTTGAATCGTTCCTTTGATGTTGTCAGCCCATACATCTGAAGTTGACCATCCTAAACAGCTATATTAAAATATAATACATGCACATGCAATAAACAAGACCACGATTTTGGTATATACCTATAACAACTAGAAGACAGATGTAGCATCACAGCTCTCGAAGAGTTTTAGTACGCTCTAAGAGTGCGATTTACCGAAGCTTCCGAGGACACAGAAGTTCATTTTGCGAAGGTCATTTTTGAGTTGTGAATTTTACGATCTTTACAATTAAAACAACTATAGCAAATGCAGCTGTAGGATATCAATGCAAAATTTTGCAATCGCTAGCTTTCTAGTATATTGATCTCTTCATAGGCAGTCACACAGGCTACGTATTTTTAAAATTCCAAGCTAGCTTGGATCTTGAAAAATGTAAATATGTTGATGGATAAAAACTTTTTGTCATAAGATTTCACGCTTTCATTTGAATACATTTTTGAGAGAAATAAACAAACAGGGCATATTTGAAAAGCGCGCGCAACACAACACACGATGAAGTCTCTTGAAATTGCCTTCTGCATTGTATAATGTTGGATTCCAATTGAGTATTCCTCATATGACATTCTTTCACTTAAATTATCCAATCAGTAGATTGTGGCTCAAAACATGTGTCCTTTACGTTTCTGAGGCCAATTCACATATTGGAAAGCTTTCAGTTGTGAATACGTGGGGGACATAATAGTAGGTAGCTTGCGATAAAGATTATCAAAAATGAGGTGGCGAAAGTCATTCAAAAAATACCAGAAAAATTCTCGAAAACGTTGAGTACATAAATTAAAATTGGGCGACTTCGGTCAAAAATCAATCCAGTTAACTCTTTAAGATTGAACAATGCTCTCAACTTCACATTTAGTGTTCGTTATAAGTTACGTAGAAGGATTGAAACTAATGGAAAAACGGGATTTATTGTATAGATTACATGACAATGTACCCAATGTTAAAGTATCCAACGCCATAGTACGCAAGTAATCCTTATGATATTTAATTGATCTTGAACGAAGTTTGACGCTATTAATTTTACCGAGTGCGTGTCTCTTTTGTGCAAAGTTTTTGTTTACCGTTTGTTTCAGCACATTCTTTCGATTTTCTTTCTCTAGTGACTTCTTCACGCTTGACTTTTGCGTGACCTAAATTGCTCTGATTCAAAAATTAAGATTGCTGCTAAAACAAAAGCAATTGTGAGATAATCCAGCACAAGGGCCTAATAGCCGATTGTCTAATGTTCGATTCTATTATGCCGGTGGGCGGGAGTTCGAAATTTTTTGCACCGTTTTCAAAATTTCTTGCACCCATAACAAATTATCTGCTACAGCCTTCTCTGAATTTAATTGCGTCTCTTTTCGTGCGAGAGCAATTTGTCTGGCGTTAGCTGCTTTATTTTTTGAATAATTTTAAACTTTTCATTTTTTTGTTGTACTTAATTCCTTTTATCAAACTTTTTTCTACGCAATCATATTTTAGCTGTTGATGGTGCAAGCAAATTTTATCAAACTTACAGCTCGTGCGTGCATTAGTATTTTTTTTCACATTGGGCAAGAAACACAAACCGAGTTCAATTTAAAGCTTTACATTGGCGGAGGTACTGACTTCGTTTTGTAGTCTAAATAATGTGGAATACTTTTCATTATGTGATAATCTAATTATAACTATAGAGTCAAAGATTACCAAACTTCCTCATAAATAACCAAAATCTCAACAAATATTCCTTGAACCTTAAAAAATGTGAGAGCTTTCCTAGATTACTAAAAATTGTCCTTGATTTATAATAGTTTCGGAAGTCTTAAAAGCTATCAGAATTTGAGCACAAAAATTGTCCATGAGTACAAGCTTTTTATGTCTTTACATTTTTTTTATTCAAAAAATTTTTGAAATTTTATTTTTAATGCAATTTCAAGTTAATGATTATTTTAAGTCAATACTAAACATATTGTTTCAGCGTGCATGCGAAAAAGTTTATGACCTATATGCCGTTCTGCATATTCTGAAAAAGTCAATATTTGTGTGAATAAAAAAGTCTGGCACGGATTTCTCCCAATAAGTTTTCAAAATGTCCGAAAATTAACTATCAAGAATTGTCTGGTTCAAATTAGTGGAATCCAAAAAATATTTGGCGTCAGAATTCAATTTCAACTGACACAGAAAGTGAATCAATAGCTTTTTAGGGAAAATTTTGCTCAGAGCATAGTTTGAGAGATGACATTTGATTATTAGTTCTCAGTGCTAGCCTTTGAATAATTGTTTAAGCTTTTCGTTTTTTAGCCCTCTGTTCGACTGACACCAAGCAGCATGTTGTATACAGGAGGCAGCTCAGATGGTCTGCATTTACTGGTGAGTAAGGGAAAGACAATTAGTTTAGTGTTGACAAAAGAAAATGGGAGCGTATTATCTGCTCGTATTATCTGTTCTTGCTTTTTAAAGAGCTATTATAATGTTAAAGCGGATATGAAGACTATTGTAGTAATTGTTTTGAGATTTCAAAAAGTATTTCGATCAATTGAACTTAACACAATATCAATTCAGTAAAAGGTAAAAGGGATATCAACAAAATAAATAGAAGGAAAGAAAAATTGATCCAATTTAGAAAAGTTATTTAGAAGGAAGATAATCCCTATGTTTATGTGAGTAATTTTTTTCTGCCACGTTTAGAAAAGCTCCCAGTATCTGCAAAAGGAGCTCCCGGTGCGTGTTGCCCACAGAATAGCAGGATTCCGCAGGTTGCCATTCATAGTGGCCATCAACCCTATTCTTCTAAGTGTACATGAGCTGTATTTGAGGACGTTCAAACTGTTGATACAAAGTGAACCTGTGAAAGACTCAGAATCCGAGCAGAGGTTGGTTGTTTTTTTCCAAGTTTTTTTCTGTTTTCATAACCCATATAATGGTTTGCATAGACTAATGGAAGGTTGGAGTAGCCATTGCATGTTATACATAAACAGTTGTAAAGGGTTGAACGTGTCAGATATAGCTGGTCAGATTCGAACGGAAGAAAGGAAATAGTTCCTGATCTCTGCATTTTTCATTTTTGATGTGTCAAGTTTGATTTTTGCAGATATTTGTTCGCATGAAAAGTATTTTTCATTGGTTCCTTTTTCGTTATGAGGCATTGTTTTTTCTGTTAAACTAATAATTCTTCAATCTATTCACGTTTGCTCTCTAGAATTCTGCTATGCATTGCTTTCACTCATTTCGTGCATGCAATTTTTTTAACAAAATCTTGTGAAAAGCACAATTTGGAATTTGGTTCAAATTCTAGTACCTCACGAATTCTCAATTAAACCATTTATGGAAGTGTTCCTATCTTGTTAGGATTTTAAATTTAATTTTCATAAGGTGGGCTGAATGTCCCCTTCTCTGTCCGTGCGTTGTTTGCCCTTTTGAATTAGCCAAATGGCCATCAGACGGCCTTTATCTTCACGCCACCTCTCAGACAAAAACCTTGAAATTAATGGAAATGGTTAACCTCACGCCTTCCCTTGAAACAATGCATCATTTTTGGCTGTGCAAAAACCGATTAATTGTCCTGAATTTTTGGGGCCCAGAAAGATGAGTCAAAAGTATAGTTGCATTTTTAGGCCTTCAATTTTTCAGGGTGAAATGGCTCAAATGGCTACAGTCTTAGTAAGTTATATCGGGTTTTGAGGTAATTTCGGTCTATAAATTATTATTACAAGTATTTTCGTTCCATCCCCCCTCCGCCCTTTCATTCCTGTTGTGCTATGAGGTTTGCATTTCTTGTGATACAAGAAGCCATAGATAATAAAAAAATGTGCCATAAAAACGGTAGTGTGATCCACGGGGGAAGAAGGGAAAGCTGTTATTTTTTCATCGGGATTGGATGAAAGCAGAATTTCTATTTAATGAATATTCCGCAAAGCGTGCTGGGGAAGCAACTTGTATGCAATGGTTTGAGGTGAATTTTTCGAACTGATAATTTTGTCTTATTGTTGGAAGAAAGATATGTTAAGAAAAATATTTGTTTTGAATCGAATTAATGATAATTTTACCGCAATTATGTTGAGATTTCTTGATGGTTTTTCCAGGCCCTTTTTAATTCCTTGTCGTGTGGTTATTTTGAGTATTCGGGGACAAAAAAAATCGCGTGGAAATGCGTGGTTCAATTTGAGATTTAATTTTGACAATTTTGATAAATTATTTTAAGTAATAGTTGGACACCGATTAAATTTTTTATCGAGGGCCCTAACGACACGAAGATTTCACCCAAATACGTTACTTTGTTTGTAATAATCAATAAATTTTGGGAAAAAAGTATTTTAAATAATCAAATTTGAGTGAGTTAGAGATTTGTCTTTTCACTATGAAAACGAACTGAAATGTATTGACAGCATTTCAAGTCTTTTTGTGTGTTCGGTTGACCTTCCATTTTAATTTAAATGTTTTCGGAACTTTTCGGAGTTTTTACCTGTTTTATCAATCTTTTTTGTCACACAAAATGAAACGGACAACGATTGGTTTCGATATCATCAAATTTTTTAATGCATTTCATGAAAGCGTGAAGTTTTTCTGGTGAATATCTTTTACGTCAACGAGAAGTGAAATTAGAGTAGCAATTTAAGTCGCGCTTCACTGGTAAAGGATGCGACAATCAAGTAGTTTAAAGCGTGAACACAATGGGTATTAATGGTTTTTGACTTTTGTGCTATGTTTTCATGAAATATTGTTGAGTATTTGAGTTTCGCCCGTGTTTTTTTTATATTTTTAATGTGTTATGACGAAGAATCATTAATGATTATTATAACAACGGCTTTCTAATAATGAATATTATAACAACGAGGCATAAAAATTTAACATTACTTGTTTTCAAAAAATATGAAAGAATTTGCGCGTATCCTTTATGAAAATTCTTACCAGCTCTTTAGATGGTATAAATGAAATTTAGTAAATGGTTCAAGTTCTATTATTCTTTCATGCAACTTCAACTGAATTGCATGCGTGACGTCGTTTTTCTCTCTTAGTGGAGATAGTTTTTTCTTCATTCGCGTGAAGTTTTTGGTCACAAATGATTTACCTCACTCTCAAAAATGACTTGCACACTATGAAATTGAATTTACTTAACATTCTGTACTTAAATTCAAAGAGATAAGGTCAAGTGAGTGCGTGTCACTCTAATTGACGGGTTTTCGAAGGCAGCTAATAGAAGCAGCAATACGTTAAACAGATACTTAATCTAAATGAAACTTCTCAGCATTTAAAAGCATTTGGTCTTTCTTTCACTATCTTTTTGAGACTGCAGATCTACAAAGCTATTGCGGCTATTTTTTTGGCAATCTGTCAGCTATTTTATTACACTACTTGTTTTCAGAAAATATGAGTCAATTTTTCAGTTTTCTTTTAAAGTCGCAGTTTATCATTTTTTTTGCAGGCACAGTGAAGTTGATAAATGTTAGGATGTTGAAGTAGGTTTCAATCATGAAATTTAAAAAAATGCTTCCAGTAATACAATGAGTGTACGCAAAATACCATGCCTATCTTTCAGTATAATTAAGAAAGAAGTTTTTGCTAAGTGTTTTGGTATTAAGTTTTGCTCAAATTGTTCCAACGTTTTCTTATGTAGTCTTTTTGCTATGTAAGTTATTAATCTATGATCTTCAATCATCTTTTTTCAAAGTTTTGAAGATCTTGTCATCTGTTTTGAAGATCTTGTCTGCTTTGTTTCTCTTGTAACAAGCGTTGTCTTGAAAGATTAAAATAGAGGATTAATTCTAATTACCAGATGGCTTTTAGTTATTTAATTTTAGCAATTCAATAGTACAAAAGTGATTAGAACCACGTTTTTTAAAAAGATTTTAGGGGGGAAGGCGCTAATTTTATCTCAAATCAATACAAGCATATGTTCTATTGGCGATTGCTGTCGTTTTAAAAACACCCCGTTTTGCCTTTCATTTTAATCGTTTTTTGTTAGTGTAGTCTTTGCTCACAAGATTTGGTACTGGTTTAGAAATCTAATAGAAGAATATTAGAGTTGTTGTTATCATAGTTGCTCTTAGAAATTTTTTAATTAATCATTGTTTCTCCTCTTAAATTGTTTTTTTCCGCAAAATTATTGGAAACTGGCTTTTGTTGCAGGATTGTAAACAAAAATTTAACTCACCGTTTAACACTGCTTGTCTTGAGGTGATGCATATCAAAGATAATTGTTTATTGTGGTGTTTTTGATCAAAGTGTTTCTCAGCTTTCATCTTAATCCTTGTGTTTGTCTCAGTTATCAGCAATGGTCATAAACTTAATCATATTTTGCAAGATTTAGTTGAAAAAGTTTAGTTTAATTGTAGTTGGAATTGAGGTCATCGAAAAAGCTTTGATAATGATTGAGAACCGTATAATCTTCGGCTGATTAGCTTATGGGCTTGAGTTTGGTTTAAGTTTATTGTATTTGAAAGCCATAAGACTATTTCTCAAACAAGTTTAAAGAGCAATTCAAACAAAGTGAGCGACCGATTGTTTTTTTTTGCTAAATGTTTAATCTGTAAAAGTAATTTATTGTAAAGATCGGGATGTCAGGTAGTTAGTTATGCTGATTTTCCCCTGAAAACGAGAAAGGAATGCTCACTGCTAGTTTGTATTAATTTTGAATAATTCACAATTTGCAATTGTCAATTTTTGTACGGCAGGTTTGTTTTGCCGATCTTCGCATGATTTCAATTGCTCGCCTTTTTTCTGCTGAGCCACATCGTGTGCCCTAACTTGTGGCTTTAGGCTGAAACTCAAAGAAATGGTTCTGTACGATAACTTGACTTGAAATCTGTAAAACAATGCTAATCTATAATGCCCCGGGTTGAGACGACTAAAAAAGAACCATTTTTGGATAAACTGTATGGATAAACCATTTTTTGTCGTTTTATTCGCTTCTTTTTGAATTCGAATACTGAGCAAGTCTTTTTCTACCTTCTTTTTTTCTTTTTCGTTTTTTGTTATTTTTAATTGCTCGCAAACGAAGTTTGTAGCAATTATATTAGTCCTGTCGGTCTTTTTTATGCAATTTTTCACTTGTCCGATTATTCGTCTGACGCTTTTGACTTTTCAGCCTCAAAAACGGGATGAACAGGTAGCGCCCAGTGGGCATTAAGTGCTCTTGGAGCTTTTCAACTATGTTTCAGCTCAAACTGTTTTGGAGACTTACACTTATGGTTTGATGTGCGGTTCTTAGAGGTTGAAGAACCCTCCACTATTGACAACCCCCCACTAATGCCCTCACCCCCTGAGCGCTGTTACCCCCCACCCACCCTACTGTTGCCCCCACCCCCCACGTTTCCAGCTACTGATGAACAACCGCTCGCTAAAAACACTCAAATTTAGACAATTTGCACAATTTTCAAGCTTTTTGAAAATTTTTGACATTTTTGATTTTTTTGGCCCTATGTGTGCAGGAACCTCTTCTAGGTTTTAACAATAGGTTACTGCATAGTTTCTAGTGATAATTGAATTGTTTCAACATTTTAAAATCACGAATTAAAGCATTTTTTTTGACAAAACGTGCAATTTTCGATTTTTTTGACATTTTTCCTTATTTAGGTCTTTTTAGACCCTGGGGCCAGAAAACATCCTAAGGGGTTTGATTTTAAGTTACTGACAAATTTTTTTGGCCATGAAATAGTTTTTCAACTTTTAAATGCCACAAACTTTGGCATTTTTTTTTTATAAAACTTGCTTTTTTTTCCAAGTTTTTAAAATTTTTGTCGATTTTTTTCTAAGTTTTTCAGGCTCAAGAGCTACGTTAACTCCTCTAGTGAACAAAGAGAACCTCCTCTAGTAAAGTCCTATTTGAAAATAGGTTACTATATAATCTGTAGATGTAATGGATTGTCTTGCAAGATTTTAACATCATGAATTTTAGCAATTTTTCGACACTTTTTGCCATTTTTGTCAGTTTTTTGACATTTATAGACATTATTCAGGTTTTTTGAGCTTCAAGGGTCAGAAAACAAACCTCCGTTAGGGTTTATAATAAGTTACTGGAAGATTTTTGTTGGTCATGGATTATTCAACTTTTTAATATCACAAGTTTTAGCAATGTTTTTTTTTTATAGAACTTGCCATTTTTTTAAGTTTTTTGAAATTTTTTGTCTTTTTTTTCATTTATTTAGGTTTCTCTGGCCTTATGAGCCACAGAATTTCCTCTATATTCTGATAGTATGTTATTGCATAGTTTATAGATGTAATGGAATGTTTTTCAAGATTTTCATATCACGAATTTAAGCAATTTTTAAAAAATATTTGCAATTTATTCATGTTTTTGAATTTTTTCCGGCACCAAGGCTCCTGGGACCTTCTCCAAGCTCCAAGCTTTGATAATAGGCTGCTGCATAGTTTTTATTTAGAGTTAAATGGATGGTGATCATTTTTTTATGACTCCAGTGTAAGTAGTTTTTGGATGAAATTTTATTTTTCCGAAAATTTTTGTTCCAAGTGTATGGATCTTTATGAGCCAGTGAAGCTGTTTCAGGCTTGAAACAGGATTACCGGATAGTCTCTCGATACAATGAAATGGTTCTTGAAATATTCATATCTTGAATTTCAGCAAGATTTTGTTAAAATTTGTAATTGTTTCCAAAATTGTTCAATATTTTTTGTCCTTTTCTGTTTTAACGACCATTATTGGCCTACGAAACGTTTTAGGTCTCGGAGATGGGTTACTTGACAGAACTTTTCAATCCAAAACAATCCAAAAAATGGTTTTAAACTTTTTTTACTGCGAGTTGAAAACTGTTTTAATTTTGCCTTTATAAGTTTTTTCTATATGATTTGTTTACTAACAAGGTTTGAAACTAGAAGTTGCAGAGTCGAATCCCATCATGGAATATATTCCTATCCCTTTTTCTCTCTGTCGGTTGGGGTTTCTTTCCTTCTCGTTACGTTTTATCTCTCTCGCTCTCTCTCTCTCTCTTTGTTGATTCCGCACTTCAGCTGCTGTTATGTGGCGTAATGTCAGCATCTCAGATCCTCATTAACAATGAGTTATAGTAGAAATGTTTTTATCATAAATGACCGAAAAGGCTCTTTTTGAGAAATAATTGTTAATTGCTCTCAAAAGCAATTTGTAGCAAATATATTAATCCTGTTTGTCTCTTTTATGCAAATTTTTGCTTGAACGATTTTTCGTCTGACCCGTTTGACTTTCGTTTTCAGAGACGTCATAAAGAGGTAGCGCCCAGTTTGCATTAAATGCTCTTGGGGCTTTTCAGCTCAATGGTCTTCAAGTATGCGATTTTCGGAATCTGTTTCGGAGACTTATACTTGTGGTGCGAAGGGCGGTTCTTTGAGATTGACCCCCCCCCCCCCCCCAGTTGCCAGCCCATCAGCCCTTCGGTGCAACCCCCCGCTGCGCTCACTTTGCCCGTTCAATTAAGCTAAAGCTAGCCTCACTAAACTGTGCCTAGCTACAGACGAAGCCAACTGCTCGCCGGTCGTTTGAGAGCAATTTGCCCGACGTTAGTCGATTATGTTAGTCTTTGCTCACAAGATTTCGTACTGGTTTACAAACCTACAAGAAGAAATTTAGCGCTGTTGTTATCAGAGTTTCTCTTAGAAGAAATTTTTAAATTAATTATTGTTCCTCCGCTTAAATTGTTTTCTCCGGAAAATACTCGAAACTGGCTTTTGATGCAGGATTGTAAACAAAAATTAACTCACCGTTTTACACTGGTTGTCTTAAGGTGATGCATATCAAAGATAATTGTGTTGATTTTGGTGTTTTCGATCAAAGTGTTTCTCAGCTTTCATCGTAATCCTTGTGTTTGTCTCGGTTGTCTGCAATGATGAAAACTTTATCATATATTGCAATATTTAGGTGAAGTTTAGTTTAATAGTAGTTGGAATAGAGGCCATCGAAAAAGTGTTGATCAAGATTGATAACCCTATAATCTTCTGCTGATTAGCTTATGAGTTTCAGTTGCAAGATTGGAAATGGAAGCAAGAATCTATGGAAAAAGTGAAGGGAAAGGCGGGATGAGCACAAATGTATGTCATGAATGAGCATTTGAAAATTTTATTGAAAGTTTATGGCCGTATTGCCTTTTGGTGTTGCTAATACTTTACCTCATGTTAACAACAAGGTTTTCTCATCTTTGTGATGTTTCAATTTCGTTTGAAGTCAAGAAACCGATCTTGGTTATTTTCAGACCCTCTGACAGTTGTTTTCTCATTTGATAAAGATAAAATGTTCTGGTTGAGATTAAAAAAAACATAACTTTTTGGCCTGCGTCTTGATCCAGTTTCATTCAGAGTCATTCAGCTTTTTTTTAATGTTGGTAATCTGAGCATTTTTGTGAAGATTCTGCCAATTCCTGAGAGGAGTGCTGAATGATCACAAAGACGTTGTGACAATGTTAGCAAGTGGATTCAAAGACAGTAGCAGATACCTGAATGTGGACATCCCCAATGAGACAACCAACTTGTACAGAAGTGATGCTGCAATGGTTGGTATTATAAACAATTTTTTCTCCAGTCAAAATTGTCCCTGTGTTATATAGAAAAGAAAATGAAGTAGTTTCAGTGGGTTGCAAATTGTTAAAAGAGCGTTTTCTGCTGTCACAATATCCAATTTTTGACAAAAATTGGTTTTGCCCAATAATACTAATTTTTTTAATGGTTTCCATATTAAGTTCTTATTGCAAGAAGGCTTCGGCGAGCAAGATATAATATGATTTAGAAGAGTTTGTGTTTTTTATAAAAACTATATTTAGAAAAAGCTGAAAAATTAATTATTTTTTAAATTTTAGATATATTTGAGCTTCCCTGTATACATAATAACGAAACTATCATAAAAATTACGATGTTTCAATAAAGAAAGGAATAATGGGTCAAATTTATTTTCTATAGCTTTTTTCCATTGTCAGTCTTTTTAAAGCTGTAGGCTGAGTGGAGCCATATTGCAGTGAGCTTGATTTTTTTGTTTCGTCGTCTGATGCTCTTTTTCGTTTTACATTTGTTCTAGAGCATTCTGTCGCTTCATGTTTTGGTCACGTTTTCACGCTTAATTCTTTGCTTGATTCCGAGTGGTTAATGCAGATGATTCTTTCGCCGGAGACTGGGTTTCGAACCTCTGTGTTGTCAATACTTTTTTGCGCCCAAAAATGTTCTCAATGATCAAACTAGAGTTTTGAATTAAAGTTTTTTTGCGTGGCCGCAATAACGTTTTTTTTAACTCGTATCTGTATCTGTTTCTATCTGTATTCTAAAGCACGCGAGTCTATTTTGCAACTATTCCGGATTCTGCCGGCTAAATTAAATTATTTTCTGTTTAAATTGTAAACGTCGTTTTGGATTGTGGCAGTATAATTGTTAGTCAAAATTTATAATTTTTTTCTGCAAACGTTGATTTGTATATTCTTAACTGTTTTAATTATAACATGTACGGACTGCGTTTACTTAGATCCTAGAATTTGCTGTTCCTGTCCGAAGATTTTGGATAGATTGTTTTTATGATGGATAGTTGACTTTTGCTTTTGATTGGTTATAAAAATAGAAATTGGAAATTATTTCACGTTATAAAATTGTATATTTTCGGTTACTACCATTACGGTACTGCCGTTAAGTGTCTTATATAAAAGTTTAGTAAAATAACCCGTAAGTTTAGTTTATTAGTAGTTGGAATTGAGGTCATTGAAAAAGTTTGACCAAGATTGATAACTGTATAATCTTCTGCTGATTAGCTTATGAGTTTGAATTTGTTAGAAATTTATTGCATTTTAAGCCATAAGGCTTTTTTACACCTTTTCAAAAGTAAGTTTAAAGAGCAATTCAAACAAAGTTAGCGACCGAGTATGATTTTTGCTAAAGGTCTAATCTGTAAAAGTATTTTATTGTAAATCGAGACGGTGATGTCAGGTAGTAAAATATGCTGGTTTTCCTTTGAAAACGAGAAAGGAATGCTCACTGCTAATTTGTATTGATTTTGAATAATTCTCAATTTTCAAATTTCAATTTTTGTACGGCAGGTTTGTTTTTCTGATTTTTGTGTGAGTTTAATTGCTCGACTTCTCTCTACTGAAACACATCGTGTGGTCTAACTGGTGGCATTTATTTAAACTCAAATTAATAGTTCTGTGTAACAACTTGATTTAAAATCTGTAAAACAACGCTAGTCTAAAATTTCCCTGGTTGAAAAGTCTCTGGTTGTTCTGATGGTTAGAGAGCAGATAGTTTGAAGACATTCAGTTATGTTTGCTTCAGAGTTGTTTCGACAATCTTTCCATAATAGGAGGAGGTTCTCTTGGTAACTCTTTTTTGCGGAGTGATTTTAGTTGAGCTTCATTAGTTCTAGGAGCAAGAAGCAAGTAGTTTAAAGCTCGAGCACACAATAGTCATCTAATGGTTTTTGACTTTTGTGCTATGTTTTCATAAGATATTATTGAATATTTGAGTTTCGCACGTGTTTGTTGATAATTTTAATGTGCTGTGACTCAAAAATATTAGTGAAAATTATGACAATGGTTTTTTAATGAGGCATAAATGACAGTAGTTAATGGTTTCAGTTCTTTTTTTGTTTATATGTTTAACATTGCTGGAGATATAGAGCCGCAATTTTTTTGCAGTTGTCGCAAAGTTGATAAATGTTAGAATGTTGAAGCATGTTTCAATCATAAAATAAAAAAGAATGCTTCCAGTAAAACGATGAGTGTTCGCAGAATACCTTGCCGACCTTTCAGTCTAATTTTGAAAGAAGTTACTGGTCAAAATCTTCTTTGTATTTATTCAGCTGTTTTAGAATTCAAAACTACATAAGTGAAACCTGTGTAAATTATTAGTCAATGAGTTTCAATTATCTTTTTTCGAACTGTTTTGAAGATCTTGTCTTAATTGTTCCTCGTGTAACAAGCGTTGTCTTGAAAGATTAAAACAGAGGATTAATTCTAATTACCAGATGGCCTTTAGTTTGGTTTAACGATTCAATAGTACAAAAGTAATTAACACCACGTTTGTAGAGATTTCAGGGGGGAAGGCGCCAATTTGAACTCATATCAACAAAAGCATATGTTCTATTGTCAATTGCTGTCGTTTTAAAAACGCCCCGTTTTGCCTTTTATTTTAATCGTTTTTTGTTAGTGTAGTCTTTGCTCACAAGATTTGGTACTGGTTTAGAAATCTAATAGAAGAATATTAGAGTTGTTGTTATCATAGTTGCTCTTAGAAATTTTTTAATTAATCATTGTTTCTCCTCTTAAATTGTTTTTTTCCGCAAAATTATTGGAAACTGGCTTTTGTTGCAGGATTGTAAACAAAAATTTAACTCACCGTTTAACACTGCTTGTCTTAAGGTGATGCATAGCAAAGATAATTGTTTATTGTGGTGTTTTTGATCAAAGTGTTTCTCAGCTTCAGCTTTCATCGTAATCCTTGTTTTTGTCTCAGTTATCAGCAATGGTCATAAACTTAATCATATTTTGCAAGATTCGGTTGAAAAAGTTTAGTTTAATTGTAGTTGGAATTGAGGTCATCGAAAAAGTTTTGATAATGATTGAGAACCGTATAATCTTCGGCTGATTAGCTTATGGGCTTGAATTTGGTTTAAGTTTATTGTATTTTAAAGCGATAAGACTATTTCTCAAACAAGTTTAAAGAGCAATTGAAACAAAGTGAGCGACCGATTATGTTTTTTTTGCTAAATGTTTAATCTGTAAAAGTAATTTATTGTAAATTGAGATCGGGATGTCAGGCAGTAAGTTATGCTGATTTTCCCCTGAAAACGAGAAAGGAATGCTCACTGCTAGTTTGTATTAATTTTGAATAATTCACAATTTGCAATTGTTAATTTTTGTACGGCAGGTTTGTTTTGCCGATCTTCGCATGAGTTCAATTGCTCGCCTTCTTTCTGCTGAGCCAGATCGTGTGCCCTAACTTGTGGCTTTAAGCTGAAACTCAAAGAAATGGTTCTGTACGATAACTTGACTTGAAATCTGTAAAACAATGCTAATCTAAAATGCCCCGGGTTGAGACGACTAAAAAAGAACCATTTTTGGATAAACTGTATGGATAAACCATTTTTGTCGTTTTATTCGCTTCTTTTTGAATTCGAATACTGAGCAAGTCTTTTTCTAACTTTTTTTCTCTGAAGTTGTTTCATTACTGGATATTCTTTCAAATCTCACAGTTACTGGGTATCTTATCAAACGACGATCAAAAAATCTTTTGTTTTTTGAATTCATCTCGAACATTTTTCGTTTTTTAAAGACATCAAAAGAAGATATAAATTTCTTATTGGGTATTCTGCCTGCTTCATCACCGGTGAGATTTTTCCAATCGTATCCCTACTCACTTTTTTAATTTCATTTTCAGGTCACAAACGAAAATTAAAAATGCCTCAAATTTTTTTAAAGTCTCAATTAGAGCAAATACGCGTTATCACCATGTTTGCAAAGAAAGTTTTCGAGAAATGCAACAAAGAAGAATTAATTGCAAAGGTTTTGGAGACCTATGAAAAAATACAAGAAAAAGACAATATCATAACAAAACTTGAAAAAGATCTTGTTAACTATGAAATGCAAAAACTAATTGTCGGACATCAAAAAGAAACTATTGATCGCATGGAAAGATATCGAATTTTTCAAAACACAAACTTCTTAAGTTATTGGTAATTTACTTGAGAGACAGGAGACGTCAAAAAGCAACAGTCGTGTTGATCCTCCACTGAAAATTTATCAACCAAAAATGGTACCCCGATTTGCCAAGCAATTAGTTATATCTGATAGTACTTTTTGGAAATTAAATCAGCATGACATTTCGCAGCAGACTGTAATCCACTCATATTCATCTGCAACATTAGGAGACATTTCTAATGTAGTTGATTGCTATTCCCCTGGAGCCAAAACGGAAACATTAATTGTCGGTCATAATTCAATTGACAAAGGTGTTTCTGGACAGGAGGCAGCGACTCAACTCAAAGAAACAGTGGACAAATGTATGCAAAATTTCAAACCTCGTCGTGTTGCTATATGCAAAATTGGCCCGGCAAAAGATTGCTGCTATGGAAGGAAAACAAACAACGAGGAAATATCGAAATTCAATGACCATCTAGAAATGATAAGCCTAGAGCTTGATGGATCCTATCCTTGGTCACGGATTGAAGTTTTGGAAAATGCGCTATCAAATGATGAATATTTTGATGGAGTGCATCACAATAATGGCAGTATAAAAAATCTGGTAGAAAACTTACGTCACTATGATAAGCTACCACATAAGCTACCGGCATCACAGAATACAGTTCAACCACTGAAATTTATTAGAAATTTGAATTTTGCTTCAGTTGAGTAACTTTTTTTGATATGATAATTTTACCGTTTGTTTTATCTTTCTCGTTTTTTTGGAAATGTGAAAGGCCAGGTATACATTAAGCAACGTTACTTAACTCAAGTAAATAAGAAACATGATAATTTAGAAAATGTGCTGATTTATTTCCAGAGAAGGCCGATTTTATCATTCATTGCGGCTGTTCGTACTGTTTCACTTTTTTCTAACAGAAGTTTTTTGCTTCTTTGTGGTGACATAGAAAAAATTCTAGACTCTTTGATGCTTCAAAACTTTCTACTTTGGATGATGCTATATTTGACGCTCAAAATGGCATTAAATTTCAAATTTTCAACGCTCACAGCATACAAAATGAGTATCAAGATATATCAAACTTGCTCCAGCAACTTGATTCGGAAACTACTGTTATGGTAACTGAAACTTGGATGAGCGAAGAACAAAGCTTGAATATAAACCTCAGCGCTGAGCACAATTTTTTGCATATAAACTGGTCACATCAAACCGGAGCAGATAAGGGTGAGGGTGTAGGAATATGGATCCCTAAGAAAATAAATTTTAAACGCAGAAGAGAATTTGAGTTAGCGGATCCACAATTTTTTGAAAAGTTGTGGCTGGAACTAGGCAACCCATTAACTGAAAAATGTCTCATTAACATCTATCGTCCACATCGAGGCCTGGGTGACTTCTTTTTAGACGAATTAAGTGCAGATGTTTCTAATGCGTTCTCAGCTACAGATAATATTCGCTTATTTGGTGATTAACATTGATATGTTGAGTGTAAATGGGCAGAAAAGCCGTCAGAATTTTGCGGTGGGACTAAGATTACAGTTATCTAACATTGATATTCTACACGCATAAGCAACAATAAAAGAAGTTTGATAGATCACTGTTTTTCGGCTAATTAGCAAATCACTAGTTGGAAAGTCTGCTTACCTCCTTTCAATATTGATCACAATGTATTTTTTTCCAGAGCAAACTTTTTTTGTTAGAAGAAAACCAAAATTATTTTTATTAAACGAGATACCAAAAATTTTGTCGATGAAAAAAAAAGAGATCTGGCTCTTGCAGATTGGAGAACAGTTTATCATCAAAGAAACTGAGATGAAATGTTTGCAGAGTTTAACAGATTTTTTTGACAATACTCGAGAAAAACGCACCAACAGAGAAGAAATTAGTTTCCAATATAAAAAAGACTACTTCAGAAAAACCTTGGGTGACAAAAAAACATTTAGTTGCCGAGAAACATCATTACTCCAATGACTACAAATTGACACAAAGTGCTGAATCATTTGTGTCATTTAAAAAGTATCGCAACCTTGTACATCGAAAGTTAAAAGAAGCACAAAATCAATTTTCAGAGGATTTTTTGTGAAATTGAAATCTCAAAAGAGAAATGGAAATTCATTAAGAAAAAAATTGGAAAAAACAACAGTCCAAACATCACTGAAATTGATGAGAATGGTAAAAAAAAGAAAGACAAAAAATCAATATGTAACGCTATTAACAGAGTTTTCAGCGAAATGGGCATCTACAGAGGGCAGATTGTTCCATTGAACGTCGAAAAATTAGAGCGACAATTTCAAGAGTTTTACTTTAGACCTGTTACTTTGAGTGAAATCTATAAAGTTATTGACATCTAGACAACAACAAAGTACCATGGCGGGATAAATCAATGCTTGGCCATTGGAATCCAGAAAATATGCTATTGGGACACATCTTCAGATTATATTTAACGATTGTTCAAGAGAAAGTTTTTCCAACAATTCTTAAGGTTGCACATATCACACCAATTTTCAAGAAAGGAGATGTTTCTGTTTTCACTAATTATCGTCCAATTTCTGTAACACCAACTCTCGCAAAAGTTTTTGAAAGGCTTTTACTTGATCAGCTAGTAAAATATCTTGAACAATTTGCGCTCTTGAACAAAAAACAATTCGGTTTCCAATCTCAAGTCGTCTACTGATACTGTGCTTTACTTTATTGAAAAAAATAATAGGAAATATGGAAGATAACAACGACACAGGTGCTGTGTTCTTAGACCTTGCAAAAGCTTTTAATTCAATTTCACATGAGATCTTTCTCAAGAAAGCTGAAAATTTCAACCTCTCTCAATCAACATTTTTAGTTCTCAAATTTTTTCTCAAAATCGAGCAATGCCTAAAACTGGGCATTGACTTATCAGATAAAGTAACTATTAATCATGGTGTTCCACAAGGAACTCTGTTAGGACCTCTTATTTTTCTGTTATAAATCAACGATTTTTCTGAAAAGCTGGAAGGTGAAAATGAAAAACAGATATTATTCTTTACAAATCATACTAATTCGGATCCAGAGTTTTCTTTTAAAGGCGAAGTTATCAAACCAGCTCGTGCATGTCGTTATCTGGGAGTACAAATTGATTCAAACCTAACCTTTGAAAATCCCCTGAACTCAGTTTTAAGCAAAATGGCTAATGCAATTCGTTCTTTGTATCTTGTAAGAAATCAAATACCTTTGAAAGCAAGAATTGATGTTTTCAAGTCAGTTGTACTCTCTCATCTTTCTTTCAGTGGAGTATTCCTTCAAACTCTTACAGTGAAAAACATAAACTGCATAAACAGGCAAATTAGCTGGGGAAGAAAAATTTGTGATTTTCGTCAAAAATTTGACCACTCCATTGATCTTCTCATTAAGGATCGTATCCTGCCAGCCGAATTGTTTATCTCAAAAGTTAGCCTAATGAAGCTACAAACAGATATAAGACAATGGGAAACATCCGAAAATTTTAAGATGTTTACTAGTGACCATAACGCTAGACAGAACAAGAGAACAAATCAAATTATTATAAAAAAGAAAACGAAAACGAAGTGGACTAACAAATCTTTACTCTTGAAAAGCGTTCAAAAATGGAACAAATTGCCTTCTTCAATAAGAACTTTTTGCAGTGAAACTTGTTTCAAAAATGTTTTAACCGAGTTTTTGCTCGATCAACACAAGAAAGTACCCGTTAATAGACAAATAGGAGCATTCAAATCCTATTTTTACCTATGAAAACGAACTGCCACAATTTGAAGATTATTATATTAATATTAATGCTGATTAATTTATTTAACGTTTTAGAGCATGTAGATGTCTAACCTTAGGGTTATAGTATGAGTAATTTACATGTTTCAAAAAAAAGTCTCTGGTTGTTCTGATGGTTAGAGAGCAGATAGTTTGACACTATGCAGTTGTTTTCTTCAGAGTTGTGTTTTTACAATCTTTCCATGATGGGAGGTTCTCTTGATAAGTCATGTTTGTTGGATTTGATATCCTTTTTTTACAATCCAAAGAATTTAGACTGTATTGGTGCTCCTTTTTTAAAAGATGAGTTGACACCTTTTCTATGGTGTACTATAAACTGCAAGTTTTCTTTCGGTTGACATATTATTTTTAATTTGGAAGAACAACAAAGATCTGTTCTTTTTGTCCTGATAAAAATGGGACTTTGTTTTATGAAGTTATCTTTATTCAAAAGGTTTGCTTGTGTATCTATGTTCAATTGCTATTTCCTTCCATGATTTTTTTGCGTTTTCATGACTATAGGAGTATTCTTGTTCTCGTCGCGACTGTAAATAGTTTATTGTCCTGTATTGAATTCTCTTCTCCGTCGTCTTGTATTTGAAACTCTTCTAATAAGAAAGTTTCTTTCATAATTGTTTTTTTTAAACTACAGATTGCACATTTGATGAGTGAAATTGGGTTTATTTGAACTGAGCGGTACATTTTTACAGAGCCCTTTGCATTGCCGATTTAACTCTTCGAATACCAAAGGTGGTACGCAAAAAAGTTGGGATTGAAATCCTCATTTGAGATTTTCCCCCTTTTCAACATTGTTTTTAACTCGGTGCACTTCTGAAGCAAGGAGGACCTTTTTTCGACTATTTCAAGTTTGTGATATCCCACTCAATCGCCTCTACTTTCGACTCTGAGCCTCGAAAATCTCTAAAGCTAGGATTGGTCTGGGGCTCATTTTTTCACTCAATGCAAAAAAGTGCAATTTTTTGCGCAGAAAACGAACGTAAGTATGCGTGTTCAGCAGAAAAACAAAATCAGTTTTTCAAGTTTAGCCCTTGAAATAGATCCGCTTTTTAAAGAGTGTGCCGGATCACAGCAGACCTAAATTCGACGGTTTTATGGTTGAGCGATAGAGTACTAGAGTACCAAAATTAATGTGCGCTGTAAAACTCCATCACTTTTCCCCACATTTTTAATAGCCGCGTCAGCAATTCCAGGCGGCTATTTTTGCGCTCCTATTTTATACAATTCAAAGAATTTGAATTGTATTTGGGCGCTGTCTTTTTACGACTCGAAGAGGAGTATTGGAGAAGTCCTTTTTTTTTAATCAATTTTATTGGAGTGATTTTTGAAGCGGGAAATGAAAAACGTGAAAAAATTTGGAGTGATTTTGGCGCTGAACAAAAGTGAAGAGCGGAGCGAAAAGAGAGTGGTTTTTGTTCATACCGCTGTTTTTGAGAGAGCGAGAAATTGATGTCTGAAAAAATTTTCTCTAAGCGAGCGAAATTTTTTTGTTCACGTGCGGCATTTTAAAGCGGTTTTTTTCATTTATTTTGGTTAACAGGTTTGGTTATGACTAATAGCCGCCCTCATCTTCTCAGCCGGCTATTATAGCGCTCCTATTTTTACAATTCAAAGAATTTGAATTGTATTGGGGCGCTGTCTTTTTTTTTAAGATCTGTTCACGCCGAAACAGGAAATGGAGCGAAAAAGCGAGTGGTTTTGCGGCGTGAATTTTCTTCGCTCTAATTTTAAAGTAGAGTGAGAAAATGGTGTTTGAACAAAAATTCGGTTTCTCGGTAGTGGTTTTTTGTTCACATGCGGCAATTTCACTCTGATTTTTACTGTTTTTTCGATTTTTTGGATCAGATTTTTTTCTAAATGGTTTTTCCAACCCATTCATAGTCCGTTGTAGGTCTAGTTTTCTGTTTAGTCAATGAAAATTCTTTGAATTGTACGTCAGGACTTGTCCTGCTATGTTTTTTTTACTTCGTCGAACTTTTTTCGCTTTACCATTTTGCCGCTTTTTCGACATTTTGCGTGAAATCCTTTTGACTTCTCTAGGCTAGTTTCTCTCTTCTCTCATTCTGCTAAAAGTGAATTTGAACATCAGTTGCTCAGCAAAGCATTTCAAAATGAACAGAGTCAGTATAAAAAATTGAAGTCAGAAATAGAAACGAGATAAAACCATAAAGCCCAATTTTAGATGCCCGCTATTTGAACGTCGTTCCTATATGTCTTAGTTACCATCTCTTATGCTTATTGGTATTGATAGTAGCCCCTATAGCCTCTCTCTAAGAACAGAAGTATGTTCAACTACGAAGAAATGCCATCAAAATAAATCGGACTTAAAAAATGTTTTTGAACAAAATTTTTTTTTCAATATCTTCTATTCTTTCAATCCCAATCATGCTTATTGGAATCAACGGCGGCTATTTTCCGGCAATCTGCCGGGTATGTTTTTGTTTTAATTTTAGGCTGGTTTTGGTAGTGCTTTGAAGGTTTTTGGAAATTTATGTATTTAATGTATTTTGCTGATTTTCGGGCTAATTTTTGCGTTTTTTGACGAATATTTTGTTTTACTGGCTCAAATGGGTATTGAAGAAACGCCCTCTACTTGAGAATTTTTATGATAACAATTGGTTCCAGTTTTGTGGGTATGGACCATTTTTTGTTGAGAAATATGACAAAAAAATGGCGAAAATTGGAACTATTTTTCTCAATTTTTTTTTGCAGTTTTTCGTTTTTTTTTTTCTGTTTTTGGCGAAGTTTCTTTGCCTATTATGACTTGCCTATTGTTTTATGGGTATCTGGATACCATATTGATTGAAGGGAATTTTTCTTTGGATTTATATGTTTTTGAAATATTAAAAAATTTAGAAACTTTTTCCAGTTTCTCAGTGAAAGTTGTTTTTAAGAACTTTTTTTTCTTAATTTTAGCCTAAAGTATTTTTTCAAAATTCAAGTGGTTTTTGTAACTACTAGTTGTTTTATTGAAGTTATTTTGGCAGAGATAGTTTTTTCGGGATCTCAATTTATAACAATATTTGATCAGATTTGTTATCATATTTTAACGGATTTGATTTTATTGTTTTTACATTTTTGTTTCATGACTTTGTTTCATGATAATCATAAATTAATGAAGGCACGTTTTGTTTGATGAGTAGTTGGATGGCGTTTAAATGGTTTTGCGCTTCGAGTCGTTTCCGGAATTCTTCCGGCTATGTTTTCTTTTAAGATCTGTTCACACATTTTGATGATTTTTGAAGTCAAATTGGAGTAGTGATTTTTGGCACGCCGAAACAGGAAGTGGATTGAAAAAGCGAGTGGTTTTTCGGCGTTAAATGTTTTTGCTCTAAATTTAAAGTAGAGTGCGAAAAGGGTGTTTGAACAAAAATTCGCTTTCTCGCTAGTGGTTTTTTGTTCACATGCGGCAATTTCACTTTGATTTTTACTTTGTTTTTTCGATTTTTTGGATCGGATTTTTTTCTAAATGGTTTTCCCAATTCATTCATAGTCCGTTCTGGGTCTAGTTTTTTGTTTTTTCAATGAAAATTCTTTGAATTGTACGTCAGGACTTGTCCTGCTATGTTTTTTCACTTCGTCTAACAGATTTTTGTTTCGTCTTACCGTGACTTCATATCTGCTTTTAGGTCAATTGCGTGACTTACCTCATTCAAAAAAATTATTTCTGAACTCATTTATGGTACTTTATTTTTTATGAACATCTACTAGTTAAAGATCAATAGTGTGAATCTAAGTGGTGCCAAACTTTTATGCCCTAATTCTTAGTATTATTCTTGAATTTTTGTTTTCGAATATCAATTTTGAGAAAGCTCTTTTAGGGCTTTTCCCTATAGACTGTATATGTCATAAAATTGACAGTACGTATCTAACCCAAAAAAAATCGAGGGGTCTTCTAAAGATTTTTTGGTCAATATGCCTATCTTGTTTCTTTAGTTGTTTCAATTCATGGAAGGCCACAAGCGTCTATCGCGGCTATTTTCCGGCAAGCTGCCGGCTATGTTAACATTTTCCCACTAAATTGTTTTTTAAGTCTTCCAATACTTCAAAACTGAACGGCAGCAGGAAAATTTTTGTCCGTTTCGAGAGATCTAAAAATTCATCCTGTGAGAAAAAAATTGTCACGGTATTGAAGTAGGGAAATTACAAGGAAACTGAAATCTTTTTTAAATTTATCCTCTCACGAGACGAGTAAAATTGTGAAATTTTTATAAAAGTTGCTGGTGAGCGCTATCACAGCTTGCTATTGAAATTTAACCAGGAGGCTCGTTAATGTGCGTTTGCACATGATGTTCCGACCCGCCCTCATCTACATTTTTGACTTGTCTGTCTTTTGACTTAAATTTTTGCGAAGAATAGTTGTTTGAGTTTAAAAAATTCGTTACATAACTAAACTAATAACTGAACTAAAAAATGCCCACTTCTCATTACAACGAGATCTGCCACTGAACATACTACGAGAAAAAAATAACAACAAAAAACAGCAAAAACAAAAACTTCTCGGCACGGCAAAAACTCAATATCTTAATTTAAAAGCACCTAGTAACAACGTTAAATTACAATCAGACAAAACCCTGGCTACACAATTTTACTACTCTTTCCAACTACACATCAGATGGGATTTTTTCTTAATGAGATTAGGTAAAAAGTCGACAAAAAAGAGAAATAATGAGGCGAAATTCAAAAATCAATCAGCATTTTTAAACCAAATAATTTTAAAAGTCTTAAAATAATTAGATTTTAAGATAAATCTTGATAAATTTGCTAAAAGGTCATAATGAAACCAATAAGAACTGTCTCTGATTGGACTAAGCCACAGGAACGGACTACAGATGCAGAAAAGCTCAAAAAATACGAACAGCAAATTACAAACATTTCGAAAACTCAAATTAGTGAAGCCATTAAATTTATTAGCTATTAACTGAGTGTTATGTATTTTTATTGCAATTTCTGTTGATACTAATTCAGCTAGAGTTATAGTGAATAAATAATTTCCATTGGGCCACATTAGAAAAAACGCAAAAATACCAAATTCAAATAAAAATTGAGCGAGAAAAGTGTCACAACCATTGAATAATGACGTTTTCCAATAAACAACGTTTCTACTGTCAATTAATTTTTACAACAATGGGATTGGATTTTTCTTTTTAACAGTTTGACTCCAATAAATCAACAAACATGAACAAATACATTAAAACCACAAATTTTTGAGAAAACCCGTAGTATCAACGCCATTAAGTTCAATAGTTTTCAACGAAAGCTAATGAATACGCAAAGTTACGCCTCAATGAGACAACAAGGATGCTTGTCATTCATAAGTCATCAAAAGGACATTATAATAGACTATGAAATGACTATGAAAATAACAATGAATACAGGCCAATTCCAAAAATTAAGTAGATAAGTGCGAGAGGAAAGGGTCGTTTTTCTCTGAAAACTTTATATATGATCCATTGAACGTCATCTCTTAACCAATGCAACTATCAATAATGTATTAAGATAAATAATTAGTAGAATAATGTGTTAAGATGCCAAAAGGAACCGAAGTCAACACCAATAGACAGAAGATAAAACCGCTAAATAGATCTTGGTTGAAGTAGAAAAGAAGGGGGTGCGGTCATAACTGAGATTGACTTACAGGCCACGAAAATAAGTTTAAGATCGGTTAATTTTCAAAAAAAGATTTCGAAAATTTTATCTTTACAGCCATTAATTTCAATAGCTTTCGGCGGAATTCAATAAGTACGCTGAATTGGAGCGTATGCCTCGATTGGAGGACAAGGATGTTTGTCATGCATAGGTTATCAGTAAGACATCACAATAAGTCTTATGACTATAGAAAAAACAACAAATACAGGCAAAAACAAAAAATTCAGTAGAAAATTGTGAGAAGAAAGTGTCAAAGCCATTTAAACCATGATTTTTCTTAAAAACTTTTTTGATGATCCACTGAAAATCTTCTCCAAGCCAATCGGAGATATCAATATCAGGATAATAAGATAAGATTTCAAGAGGAACGAACAATAGGAAAATGTCCAAAATTTTTTAAAATTTTTTTTAAAACTGTGGCATTTAAGTCACATAAAAAAATGTTTAAAAAATCAAACCGCTAACCAGAATAAATTTGGTTGCAGTAGAAAGGAAGGGGGTCCTCTCGTTACGGAGACGGACTTACAATTCACGAAAATATGTTTTTTATCGGTTTATGTTTAAAAATTCTCGGAAAAGCGTTTTTGAAGTCTTAACAACCATTAGCTGTCCACTGAAAGCTCTGGATAGGTTCACTTATTGCGCAATACGAAACCTAATGCACTGTTAGTCAACAAGACTATGCCGTATGACTCCAAAAATTTAGTAAAACTTCAGAAAGATTTAAAATTACGAAAACTCAAGAGTCGAAGCCCAAAAAAACACGAGGGATTCCTTGACTACGAATTTTCATTTTTAATGGGTTTCATCTGTAATTTTTTCTTTAACTGAACCCAGATTTGGAAGAAGACTAGCCTCTATGTGACCCAAGAAAACAAAAAGAAAAGTTTTCTAAAAAAGCTCTCAAATAGAATTCGAATTGTTTTGATAGTAAATTTTCTTATGAGACCAGAACTAGTATTTTCGTCGCCTTTCGTCTATTAGGAGCTCAAAATTGTTTCATTTTGTGGCGTGAAATGTAATTTTGAATTAATATTTCAGTAAAAAATATCTGAATTTGAAGAAAAATGACACAAAATGAACAAAATCATGCTAAATATCCCGTGTTCACACAAAACTTCAATCCTCGATAACTCCTCGAAAAGACAAAATTCAAAAAATCTTTTAAGTTTTGATTTCTATGCTGGACGAGCTTTTTAATGTTGCCACTCACATTTTTCTACGACGAATATATCGATCGGCCAAAATTGTCTGAACAAAAAACCATTTGAGTATATAGTTCCTCCCCCAAGTGGGGTCGGAACAATAAATGATATCTAATGTTTTCAGCAGTGTTATAATGTCCACATTTTCAGATTTTAATGCAAAACTTGTGTTGATCTGTCTACGTAGCTCTAGAAACTAATGCTTGCAGTTCAAAAAAATGACTTGCAGTTCTAAGCCATAATATCGAAAACTGCCATTTATGCAAATTTTGCAGGAAACCCTCAATCTTTTTCGGTTTTGAGAAAATTTGACTGCTAACCCTATCGAATTGCATTAATAATAATAACAATTCGAAATCGGTCTTGTTGTTGTTTAACAATGGTATTCGAAACCTTTGAAAAATTGTTTCAGTAACATTTAATGAAAGTGAAAATTATTTTTAATTGCTCTCAAACAAAGTTTGTAGCAATTATATTAGTCCTGCCGGTTTTTTAATGCATTTTTTCGCTTGGCCAATTTTTCGTCTGACGCATTTGACTTTTCGTCCTCGAAAACGCGATAAACAGGTTGCGCCAAGCGGGCATTACGTGCTCTTAGAGCCTTTGAGCTCACTAGTCTTCAAGTATGCGCTGTTGCCCCCCCCCCCCCACACTGTTGCCACCCCATCAGCCCCCCGGTGCCACCCCATAAGCCCCCCATTGCCCCCTCGCTGCGCTCACTTACGCCCCTTCAATTAAGCTAAAGCTAGCCTCACTAAACCGTGCCTAGCTACTGACGAAGCCAACCGCTCGTTGGTCGTTTGAGAACAATTCTTCCGACGTTAGTCGGTTATGTTTGAAATGTCTGCTCAGATTCGGATTGTGTTAAACCAAGTGCGAATTAGTAGACCAATTCTGCAAGTTGCATGATTTGTGTGGTAATTGCAGGACATGCGTGACGTAAGGAAGTTCTTGGACAGAATGTTGACCAGTCGGCTGGGTTTGAGGATGTTGGCGGAACATCATCTAGGACTTCATAACCATAGGGTGAGTATAGTCTGCGTTGCCAGTGCATTAGAGTTTAGATATAAAGTAACTTTATGCCTTAGTAGATTACGATGCTTTGAAATAAATTGGTTGGCTGTCATAATTCAGTGAACAACAGGCAATATTTTGCATTAATGCATGAAAGTATTTATAGGAATTAGTAGTGCATGCTGTAATTAATTGAAAGGGTCAGCATGTATTTGTTGAGTTTACAGGCTAACATCAGAAAATCAGATTTTTCGCAAATGGTTTGATGGTTCTCTTACTTCATCAATTTGTACTAATTTAAGTTCCTGAAAGAAATTATCATCCATCCCGATTGTTTTGTTCCTCCCTCCCGCAAAAATTGGGGTCAGAACAAACATTTAGAACGGGATACTACATGCTGCTTTAATGGAAATTGTTATTGATTACACATCAAATATCTTTTTTATCTCAGCATGAATTACGAACCAAATATCACTCAAATTTAAGTTGGCGATAATGAACTTATTTCCCTTTCTTAGGATGGGAATCTATCCGCTGCCTATCACTGCAGACTGTGCGCTGTAAGGAGAACTCTATCCGCTTTCAATCTTTTATTGTGCCCCTTTTCCACCCCCCATCACACCCCTACCCCAAAAATGAAGAGAATACATTAAATACATTATAATTAGACGCATCTATATCGTCAAGTGATTTCTGCTCCAGGAACACTCATATATTCGTTTCCTCATTTTTCTGTCTCTCTTTCGCCTCTGATCATAAATATCTAATCAAGCATCAAGCTTTCCCTCCTTTGAGTCTGCGAGCGACTAAGACTGATGTACTAATTGTTATCACAAGAGCATGCTAATTGAGTTAGCAGTGAACATAATTCAGTTCAAAATGTCTCGCAAAGTGACGGCCTTCTCAGCGCTGTATGTAACGACTTATCGATACTGTAATCACCACTCTTGATGTTTGAAGACCGTAATTAATAATGACGTATGACGTAATTTAGAAAAGGTGAATTGTGTTGTGTGCATGATTTATGTACCCGAATATTGCGTCTGTCTGAGTAGGCGAATACTCGTCCTGAAACAATGTCAAAATTTTAATTAGATTTGAAGAAATTTATGTGATCGACTACTTAACAATTCACGACAAAAACCATATGGTGAAAACTACATTATGTTAATAGTACTGACATAGCATTTTTTAGGAACTATAATTGCTTGATGAGTTTAACACTTTCTCGATGTCCAGCATATGGGTATACGTTAAACCCCAGACGAACTCCAACGGTTATCTTGTAAGATCTTGCAAGATTCTTGCAAATAACGTTTATCTTGCAAGATCTTGTAAGACTCTTGCAAACAACGTTTATCTTGCAAGATGCAAGATCCGGACGTTTATCTTGCAAGAATCTTGCAAGATAACCGTCCCAAAAACTTGATCTAACGGATCAGTTTTAAACCTGAAGACAGTCAGAAACGTTGATCTAACGTTTTCCGTTGCGATAAAGCAAAGTTTTTACTGATTGAATGTGTACATAGCGAAATAAGACTTTTTCACTGACTTCAGTCACATTGAATTAAAAATAGGGTTCAAATACCATAGAAACTAATCAATGGCTGTTCGTTCGAGTTGACTATACACGTATGGTAGGCAGAAAAGGTGATATTACGTTTTGCGTGGCGGTTTGGTTGCGGTATTTTTTAACATTTGTTAGCACATTGACAAACACACTTGTCAGTGCTGAGTCAGCCTATCGGAGTATCTAGGCGGAATAATCTGGCTGAAGTTGAAAAATTATTTAGGTTGAAAGGATTGGGTTAATCAAAAACTGGGCCGCTGGATGTGCGTCTTGCTGACGCTTTCAATTCTGTTTCTCCAAATGTTGCAAAGTTATACTGTCAATAACAGCAGTTTCCAGTGTAAATGATTGATGACGAGGACTGATTTCTTAAGCCTGGATTGAAAAATTTGGAATTTGGAAACTCTTAAATGTCCTACTTCAAAATCTCTTAATTCTACTCCTAAAACTTAGCTAACTTATCTACTAAAACCCAATATTGCAGAGATCAAACTTTCGGTGTTTGGAAGAGAATTATTTTTCACGCGCATCAATTTGATTTCTCTTGTCAGTTTTTCTTCTCTTGGCTGCTATAAAAACGATACATATACGACTTTGACACTATATAAAGCTAACGCTTTATACGACTTTGACACTATATGTTATCGTAAAATATTAGTGAATATTGATTTTTGCCCTTTTTTATTTCTGTTGTCTTATCACTAAGTATCATTAATAACAGGCCCCCATTGATTGCTGAAGATGCATAAATTAACCTAGCTAATGGTTCAAGATCAAAGCTGTTTGTTTTCTTGATTTATACACTATTTGACTGAGTGACTTTCACATTATTTGACACTTTTTTAAATGAATTTTTGAGTTTTGCGAGTATTTGTTCACGTTTTTGTGGTCTTATATTAAAATATCACTAGGTACAGATCACATTGGTTGCTGATGGGGATTAAATTAACCGATCTAATTGTTTGGTTTAAAGCTATTTTTTTCTTTTACTTTGATACTAATTGTTTTCGTTAAAAATTGTCGATTTTTTTTTATTTTCTTGTTGTCATTGTGTTCGCTTAAACTCATTAACGAGAGGTCTCATCGGTTGCTAAAGACACCTCAGTTAATTAAATAATCGTTTCAGATAATAACTGTTGCTTTCTATGACTTGTATGCTGTTGGTTCGCAAATTTTGAGGTTTCTAGTTATGTTGTTATTTTTGTACTTAATGATGTTTTATACCTTAATATCTTCAACGACCGATCTCAGCGGTTGCCAATGACGATTTTTTTTAAAAAAAAAATCCAAATAGCTGTTTCCATCCGTAGGTAATAATTTCTGTGACTTTTACCTGATTTGGTATCAACAGCTTTTTTTGCTAATGTTTTCTCGATAACGTTTGTTTTCGAAATGTGTTCTACTAAGATAACGTTTGTTTTCGAAATGTTTAGGTGAATTGGTAAATCTTGCCTTTATTTGTAGTTTTTTCCCCTTTTTTGAGCCATTAGAACTGCTAAAAGATTTATTTTGCTTCCTTTTCTTTTTGCAAATATGGTCGTGGGTTTTATTGACTGTCTTATTTTGCTGTTGCTGAAGGAATGGTAATTTTCAGGTCAATAGTCAACTCAATTCTTTGTATTGTAATTCAGGACTCGTATGTTTTTGTTATTTGGCTTTAACTTCAATCACGTTTTTAGTTTGACATAGGTCATAACTTTACCGTTTGACTCCTGACTTACCTCACTCACTGAAAAGATTTTAGATTCTTTCACTCATTTGATAACGCAATGTAGTGATTATTGTCGTTGTCAAAATAACAAAATGAAAAGAAATGGGTTAAACTGATAACGCCCTGTCATTGCGTCGTAGTGCATTAGGATATCAGAGAAATTACTAGCTGGAATTTGTTTTAAGCCTGATAGATTTGAGTTTAGAAGCTGAGTTAAGTTTAATTTCAGAATCTTTTTAGTAATTTTTTTTCTAAAATTAGAACTTTTTTGACATTTAGAAGCAGTTTCAATCAATTTTTATCTTTTTTATATAGGTGCGAGGCGATAGCCGAGGCTATTGTTGGCCTTCTCTTGTTTTTTTTCGTCAAGATTTTTGTTACGACCATATGACGTCACAATCACTTCAAATATGCTTTTTTTTATTCGTTCTTCCAATTTCAACTCAGTTGCGTGCGTGACGTCATTTTTTGCTCTCATTGGAACAAGTTTTTTTGTTCATTCTCTTGATTAACATTTGGTCACACGTGACTTACCTCACTCTAAAGAATAAATTCCTCACTCTGAAATTGACTTTTTACTCTAATTCAGAGAGATAAGGTAAAGTGAACGTGTGTCACTCTAATTTAAGGTTATTTGAGAGCAGCTAATGGAGTCAGCAATAACGTATACAGATTCATAATCAAAACAACATCTCAGAATTTAATAAAAGAGACATTTCTGTTTTGGTCTGTTTCTTTTACTAACTGCCGATCTACAAAGCTAATGCGGCTGTTTTCTGGCAATCTGCCAGCTATGTGTTTTTTTGTATCAATCCCGATGTGTGTCAAGTGGGTCAAGGGAGGTTATTTTTCGGCAATATGCTGGCTTTGTTTCAAAATGGTTTTGTTTACTGGTTTGAAATGCTGGGAAATGTCAATGCCATACTGGAAAGTTTGAGATTTTATTTTCTGAGAGTAGAGTCAATTTTTCACTACTGTTAAGGATAACACTGATTGTTTTTCCGGCGTATTTTATGTTCGGTGCCGTGCTTTCAGGCTGTGTCATTTTTCTTCAAAGTCCTGTTATAGTTGGATACTTGTCGTGTGCCTAGCTTATGCTGCTTTTTATTGTAGTTAGGCACACTTTTTTTCATATTTGTGGATTAATGCAGAACTTTATTACTTTGTGGGTCGGAACTTGCACAAGTAATCCCCTCGGGGCTTTCAGCTGTAAGTGCCGCAGCTTTTTTGTGAATGGGGTAGATGAATCCTTCATTCGTGTTCGGGTAATGGACTTGGATATTACAGGTAATTTGGGAGTGTAAAATTTGCTCTCTAAAGAATCGATTTTCTTTCTCAAAATTTGGGTTACAATTTTCTTAAAACTGCTTTTTGCCTGATTTAAATGCCTTCTAGTCCACTCGCCTGAGTATGATACATCAAAACGACTCACGACGTAATGGAACGGCAGATCCATAGACCACTGCTTTACATTTTAGTAGAAAATAAGGTTCATTTATTTGTGCAAAAAAAAATCCCGAATTACCTAAGGCTTTGCCACTGTAGGCCAAAAGATTAATAGCTTAACAGAATGTAGAGAGAACTACAAAGGCATTTAGCAATTGCGTCGATATGTTCTGAAGCAACATAAGTTTCAGAATCATTGGCAAGTTTAATTTTGAGAAACGCTTTTTTACTGTTTATTAATTGCTCTTGAACGAAGTTCATAGCAATTATTGTAAACGTGTGTGTCTTTTTTATGCAAAATTTTTGCTTGACAATTTTGACTTTTCGAGTGATTTTTTACGCCCTTGACTTGTTGCATTTCGCGTGATCTAAAGTTCTCTCTCAATCACAATTTCAAACAGCTGAACTCAATTGGCGGCAATTTAATACTAAAATTCAAATGAAATGTGCGCCGAAACTGGTGTCATTTTTTACTTTAAATCTTAATAGTGGTATATGTTAACCTCTAATGGGGTTATTTGAAGCCCACTATTGAACTTCTTAGTCCCATTTAGGTTCCCCATCCCCCCGACTGAATTAGGCTGCAGTTGATTAGAGCTCACACTAGTCGTTCGAGAGCAATTCTTCCGACGTTTAGTCGGTTATGTTACTTTTAGCTGAGAATTGACCGCCATGCAATTTTGAGGCTACTATTCCTCTCCTGGATTTTTTTTCGGGTTAATAACCTTTCTTTTCTTTCCAGTCATTTAATTAATAGCCGCGAAGCGATAGCTGAGGCTATTTTTGGCCTTCTCTTGGTTTTTTATAATTCAAAGAATTTGAATTGTATTGGGGCGCTGTCTTTTTCGTTTAAGATCTGTTCACACATTTTCATGATTTTTGAAGTCGACTTGGAGTAGTAATTTTGGTCTCGCCGAAACATGAAGTGGAGCAAAAAGCGAGTGGTTTTGCGGCGTGAAATTTTTTCGCTCTAATTTGAAAGTAGAGTGAGAAAACGGTGTTTGAACAAAAATTCGATTTCTCGCTAGTGGTTTTTTTTCACATTCGGCAATTTCACTTTGATTTTTACTGTTTTTTTTCGATTTTTGGGATCGGATTTTTATCTAAATCTTTTTCCCAATCCATTCATAGTCCGTTCTGGGTCTAGTTTTTTGTTTTTTTCAATGAAAATTCTTTGAATTGTACGTCAGGACTTGTCCTGCTATGTTTTTTCACTTCGTCTAACAGATTTTTGTTTCGTCTTACCGTGACTTCATATCTGCTTTTAGGTCAACTGCGTGACTTACCTCATTCAAAAAAATTATTTCTGAACTCATTTATGGTACTTTAATTTTTATGAACATCTACTAGTTAAAGATCAATAGTGTCAATCTAAGTGGTGCCAAACTTTTATGCCCTAATTCTTAGTATTATTCTTGAGTTTTTGTTTTCGAATATCAATTTTGAGAAAGCTCTTTTAGGGCTTTTTCCCTATAGACTGTATATGTCATAAAATTGACAGTACGTATCTATCGTTTGCTATATCCCTAGATTTTTTTTGTTTGAGCCAAAGTTCATTTTATCGCTAGTGATTTTTTTGTTCGCATGCAGCATTTTGACATCGATTTTTTTTTATTTTTTTTTTAAGTTTTCGATCTGATATTTTTGGAAATGGTTTTCCCAAATCACTCTTAGTCCGTTATGGGTCTATTTTTTTTGTTTAGTCAATGAAAATTTGTTGAATTGTACGTCAGGACTTGTCCTGTTATGTTTTTATTTCGTCGTCACAGTTTTTGTTAAGATCATATGAAGTCACAACCACTTCAAATGTGCTTCTTGTTCATTCGTTCTTGCGATTTCACCTGAATTGCGTGCGTAACGTCATTGTTTGATCTTAGTGGAGCGAGTTTTTTTGTTCATTCGAGTGATTAAATGTTTGGTCACATTTGACTTACTTCACTCTCAAAAATGGCTTCCTCACTTTGAAATTGACGTTTATTTACTTTAATTCAAAGAGATAAGGTCAAATGGGTATGTGTCACTCTAAATGGAGGTTGTTTGAGATCAAACAGCTTCTACGAAGCTATTGCGGCTATTTTCTGGCGATCTGCCAGCTGTGTTTTTGTGGTTTGGTAGATATATTGCTTTTAGTGCTTGACATTTACCCCCCTCCCCCGCCCGCCGTTTGTTGAGTGGAGCATATTGTCGGACATTATTCGGTTATGTTAGATCATATGTGACCGCCCAGTTCTATCCAAAATACTTTTATCACGTAAAGTTATCTTAGTTTATGACACTCCATCCTTCAAGTTCAATAAAGGAACTTTTTGTAATTAATGCTGTTACTAATATGATTTTTCAGCTGAAAATCATTGTAAATTAATATTTGTTTTTAGCTGCGTCGGAGAAGTTCATCAATTTAGTAAAACTGTTTCTATCTATGAACTACGGCAAGTGAACGTTTTTTGCAGTTATTTTCAGCAATCTATCTACAATGTGTAAATGTAAGGGGTTTTATTAGTTGTTTTGAAAGTTTTATGTGTGTAATTTTTGAAAGATGTTTGGAGACATGTGAATAGTGGTGAACCAGAAAAAAAAGCAATAAACCGGTCGTGTTTGCTTTGACATGAAAATCTGGTAAATTGTGTTATTGAAAATTGGTCTGTGTACTCTTTAATGTGGGCTGGTGGGAGGCGGGGTATTAGGGATGCGTCTACTCAGGAAATAAAGCTGTAGAAAATTCTAATTATCATTAGCAGGTCAGGTGTTTGTGAATTACAGCCTGTTCAGAGAAGCATGAAAATAGTGAATAGTGAAGATACTAGGGGGAAAGTGGTTCAAGAAGAACATGATAGCGTGTGCGTGTCTTGAAGTAATGAACTGAATCTGGTGTCAATTATTAGGAGACAGTGCGCTTCCTTTTGTTTTCTCTTTTACATCGTCTTCATTTCTCTCTCCTCATCTTGAAAGCATGATGCCCAGCAGTTATGTCTTGAGATAATCGCTCCGTGTCTATGTAGTAACCCCCAGTCCCGGTGTCTGTGACAGAAGGTGTATTAACCTTTAGGGATTATTGATTGGACATTCGCTGCGCAGAGAGAAGAGCCTTGAGGCTAAGAGGGATAACAAGACACGCCGCGGGGTAATCAGGGCAAAGTTATTCAACCGGAGTCTCTCGCTGGGGGAGGAGGGGTATAAAGGGGTTTGATAACTGGCGTGCGTGGGCGCACGCACGTCTAGCTGTATGGCATACCATTTTAAGGACTTCAAATGACTAATAGCTTAAGAGGTCGAATTTCAAAGAGGTACACTATGCCTGTTCCACTTATTCACTTGGAGTAATTTGTTCAGGTCTAATAGTATATATATATTTGGATTCTAATTTTTTCACACCATTTCATGGAACCGCCTATATTTTAGCTTTACATAGTTTCACCCCTAAGTCATTTAACCCCTCACACTTTTAACCCTAAAACGCTCCTCTAAACCCTACACATCCCTAATTTTGCATACTGTTTGTGTCAATTACAAAAATTGAAATTAGGTTGAAATGATAGAGGAGTGAAATAACTGGGTTTAAAAGGTAGGGAGATGAAGAAATACGGGTGAAAAGCGGGACACTGGACCAATTAGATCTAAGGATACAACATAGACAAGAGATATGCGAGCTCAAAAGCGTCACCAAATTTGCCAAAATTTTGTATAAATCTGTTTGATGACTAAAGTCACAGAAGATTACAGTTGTTTAATGGGTTGTAATCAATAGAATAAGGGTAAATTTTTCAGCAGTATTCACATCATTGAGGCTAAGGATTACCCAAATCGGCGTGTGAAGGCAATACTGCTGGAATCTTTGAAGGTTGCCCCAGCTGATGGGCGCCGTGGGTGAAGTAAAAGGTATTGACTTCCAATATAGTGGGATAGGAGGGCGCGTGGACAAAGCCATAACATAATGTGTTGCCGTTGTAGACTTGCTTAGCTCAGTTATCAGCTAAGAGTAGTTCATTGATCAGATCCCTGGACTACATAGTGTTACTTTATTTATGAGTTCTTGTTAATTGCTGTCAAACTAAGTTTTTAGCAATTATATTAGACCTGTGGCCTTTTAGTTGCTCTCAAACGAAGTTTGTAGCAATTATGTTAGCCCTGTGGTCTTTTCTAAATTGCTTTCGCATGAAGTTTGTAGCAATCATACTAGCCCTATGGTCGTTTTTTAATTGCCCTCAAACGTAGTTTTTAGCAATAACATCAGCCCTGTGTATTTTTAGCAATTATATTAGCCCTGTGGTCTTCTTTTCAATTGCTCTCAAACAAAGTTTGTAGCAGTTATATTAGCCTTGTGGTCGGTTTTTAATTGCTTTCAAACGAAGTTTGTAGCAATTACATTAGCCATGTGGTCTTTTTTAATTGCTGTCAAACTTAAGTTTTTAGCAATTGTATTTGCCCTGTGGTCTTTTTTAATTGGTCTCAAAATTTTAAGTAATTGTATTAGCCCTGTGCTCTTTTTTAATTGCTCTCAAACGATGTTTGTAGCAATTATATTAGGCATGTGGTCTTTTTTAATGCGATTTTTCTCTTGACAGATTTTTCCCATGTCTTTCGACAGATTTTCCTACAGATGTCACGCATTTGACTTGTCGTCCTCAAAAATGGGATGAACAGGTTGCTCCCAGAGGGCATTAAGCTCTCTCAGAGCCTTTCAGCGCACTGGTCTCCAAGTATGCGATTCACAAAAACTGAAAGTTTTTTGGAGACGTATACTCATGGTGTGAAGGGCGGTTGTTTACCCCCCCCCCCCCAATTCACGCCTCTCCACGTCAACCTCCCCCCTCACTTCAATCCCTCCCCTCAATACCCACCCCTACACATCGTTCAGGTAGTAAAGACGTGGCCCCGTGCAGCACCTTAATTAAGCTAAAGCTAGCCTTACTAAACCGTAGCTAGCTGCTGAAGAAGCAAACGGGTCCCCTGTCGTTTGGGAGCATTTCGCCCGAAGTTAGTGCGGTTATGTTAGTGCTTGTGTCAGCACATTTTGAATGTACATTTGTGTTAACGTGATTTAGCATTAGCCAAACGGATGGCTGAATGCAAATTTTGTATGACATCTAAGACATGGTAAGCAGGTCCAATTTTTAATATCATTTGAATTTTTAAAATATAATCAATTTGGAGTACTGAGATGTTTTAACCTTCAATTTTTTTGGAAATTTTGATATGGCTTCCCAGAGAAACAAAACTTGATGCACGTAGCCACAACATGCAAGATCATGATACTTCGTTCAAAGCCTGACTCAAACACCTAGCCAAGATCTTGATGAGCCAAAATTTCATGCAACACCTTTGTAAGAATATTGTCTAAAAATTCTCCAATCATTTAGTAATGCGACATTTCTGTCTCTCTGCTATAGAAATACTTTGATGGACTAGTTTGACGAATTAATACATGAAGTTGCCTACCTTTCACAAAGATGAGAGGTTTGAAATTGTTGCGTGAATGTTGCGTAAGATTTGAAAGCACGATTTCGTATAGTCTACTTTTTTTTTTAAAGAAATACACCAGAGTGAATCTTCGGCTTTGTTGATCCCTGAAAGAAATGCTATATAAGCTCTATTAGGTCACTCACCACAGTAGACGGAATTCAACGATTCCTCTGAAGCTGTTCGAGAAATAAACAGCAGCACAAATTAAAATAAACAACATGCTACAAGTTTCATCGATCATCACAATAATATGCATACACATGAAAATATTATGGTTACTTCGACTCTGAATTAATCATTCGAGGTAAAGTATCTAGTTCGACATTATTTGAGCGTAAGCTCTTGCTTTGGTGTCCAATAAACCATGATTTTGGATGAACACCATACACCTATATATGGTTTCCAAGAAAAGTTTATTGTTAATTTCCGGTGTTTCGGTTCTTCAGTTTTTGGTTTTTCCAGGAGAATTTTGTGGGCATTGTGCAGACTGACTTCAGCCTGAAGAAGCTGGCCCACAAGTGGGCAGAGTGGTGCAAGAGACTGTGTGAACACACTTATGGAGTATCTCCTGAGATAGAGGTCAATGGACACCTCAATGTCATCTTTCCATACATTCCCCTGCCCCTTGACTACATTCTGCCCGAACTCCTCAAGAATGCACTCAGGTTGGAGGTCAACTTATTTTTAATAGCCGCGAAGCGATAGCGGCTATTATTGGGGACATCGTGGTTTTTTTACAATCCAAGAATTGGATTGTATTGGTGCTCTGTCTTTTTCAATTCAAAGAATTTGAATTGTATTGGGGCGCTGTCTTTTTTTTATGATCTGTTCTTACATTTTCATGATTTTTGAAGTCAAATTGGAGTAGTGATTTTGGTCACGCCGAAACAGGAAATGGAGCGAAAAAGCGAGTGGTTTTGCGGCGTGAATTTTTTTCGCTCTAATTTTAAAGTAGAGTGAGAAAATGGTGTTTGAACAAA
The DNA here is from genome assembly GCF_964194025.1 of Convolutriloba macropyga. Classification (NCBI taxonomy): domain Eukaryota; kingdom Metazoa; phylum Xenacoelomorpha; order Acoela; family Convolutidae; genus Convolutriloba; species Convolutriloba macropyga. The sequence continues at coordinate 31,860,325 of NC_134476.1, read as the reverse complement.
AATTCGGTTTCTCGGTAGTGGTTTTTTGTTCACATGTGGCAATTTCACTCTGATTTTTACTGTTTTTTCGATTTTTTGGATCGGATTTTTTTCTAAATGGTTTTCCCAATCCATTCAAAGCTCATTCTAGGCCTAGTTTTTTGTGTGAATTAAATTTTCATTTCTCGTTAGTGGTTTTTTTGTTCACATGCGGCATTTTCACATTGATTTTCTGTTTTTTTTCTTATTTTTTTTTATCAGAATTTTCAAAAAAGGGTTTTCTCAATTCACTCTTAGTCCATTCTAGGTCTGGTTTTTCTGTTTAGTCAATGAAAATTCTTTGAATTGTACGTCAGGACTGTCCTGCTATGTTTTTTATTTTTGTAAGATGTTTTCACACCTTTTCATGGTGTCCTGCTATGTTTTTTATTTTTGTAAGATGTTTTCACACCTTTTCATGACTTTCAAAAGCGGGCATCAAGTTTCATTAGAGGCCCTTAACCGCGTTCAGTAGTCTTTCAAGTGCTTAGAGTGGTGAAGCTACTGGGAATGGTGAAGCTACTGGGAAGGCCGTAATTCAAGGTTAAAAGGTCATTTTTACGAGTTTTTGCGCCCAAAATGTTGCAAATTTTCGCATTTTTCGTCAGTTTTCCAAATTTTTGTCGGACCAGTCTGAAACTGAGCTTTGTGAAGTTTGGTAATGGTGTTGGGCATGAGGTTATTAAGTTTGAAGGCCATTTTAAGAGCTAGATGTTTTGGTACTCCAAACATAAAAACACAAATTTATACAAATTTTTAACAAATTTTTCAAAGTTTTTGAAAATTTTTGTCATTTTTTGAGGTTTGTCAACCCCAGGCGTCAAGAAGCCTCCTCTTGGGTTTAATAATAGGCTATTGCATAATTTCTACTGGCAATGGAATGGTTTCCAACATTTTAACATCATAAATTTAAAAGACATTTTTTGATAAAAGTTGCAAATTTTTTCAAGTTTTAAAATTTTTGTCAAGTTTTAGGTTTCTCTAACCTCAAGGGCCAAAGAATCCCCTCTAGATTTTGATAGTTGTTTAGTGCATAGTTTTATTGGTAATGGGGAATGTGTTTCAAGGTTTTAATATTTTGAATTTAACGATTTTTTAAAAGAAAAATTTTTTTTAAATTCTGTAAGTTTTGTTTTTTTCCTCACTGGCCAGGGAACCTCCTATATGGTTAGCAAGTATGTTACTGCATAGTTTCTAGTGGCAATAAAATGGTTGTCAATTTTTTATTATCACAAATTTTCGCAGGCTTTTTAAATAAAACTTGCAATTAAGGTTTTTGAAAATTTTTCCTGCAACAGTTGTTCCTGCACCAGGGCCCCAGGAACCTCCTCCAGAGTTTGATTATTAGTTACTGCATGGTTGCTAGAGGTAATGGAATGGTTATGAATTTATTAAAAACACGAATTCCTGCAATATCTTGATAAAATTTAAATTTCTAAAGTTTCTGAAAATTTTTCTCATGTTACAAGTTTCTGGATATTTGAGCCAGTGAAACTATTCAGGGCTTGCAATCGGGATAATGGATGTTCTCTGGAGACAATGAAAGGGTTCTGAAGATAATAATATCACAATTTTAACAAGATTTTGTTCAAAATTTTGATTGTTTTTAAATGCTTTGAATTCTTTTTGTCGTTCTATGAGTTTAACGACCTGACTGGCCCACAAAGTCTTACAGATGGGTCACATGACAGAACTCCAGAGATAAAAAGTTGGTTCCAGCAATATTTTGAAAGTTTCTTTAAATTTTGCTTTTCTAAGTTGTTTTTTTAAGTCTTTGTCATATCTCTCCAGTTTATCTACCTTTAGTGCCAAATTAATCTCTTTCAAAGCTTGTGCCTAAACTAATGATCATTTTGAATTGTGTCATTTATGGTCTTCACGTTAGAAGATTCAATAGTTTTAGCAATGATTTTTGTATAGTTTGTTTGATTCTTTTAGGTTCTCAACTTTTGAGATTTTGTCTCTTTGGCTGGGATTGTTCAATTATCTGCTGGTCGGGTACATTAGGTTTGTTTTTCAGTCAATTCTTTGGATTGTATTTCAGGACTTGTCCTGCTATGTTTTTTAATTCGTCGTCTCCATCAATGATTCTTACGACCTGACTTCTTGGAATTGACTTCTTGGAAATGACTTCAGTGACTTCTATTGCTTTGCAGTTAAAATTGGTGTACGTGACGTTGTTTCTGCTTTTAGGTCAATTGCGTGACTTACCTCACTCAAAAAATTGACTTCTGAACTCACTTATGGAACTTTAATTTTTAATGAAGATTTACTAGTTAATAGTGTGTATCTAAGTTGTGCCAATCTTATATGCCCTAATTTGTGATTATTAGTCTTGAGTTTTTGATTTCGAATATCAATTTTGAAATAGCTCTTTAAGGGCGTTTTCTTTATAGAACGTATGTGTCAAAAATTGACAGTCCGAAGCTAACCCGAAAAGTGTAGTGGTCTATTGAAGGACTGCTGGTCGATCTGTCTATCTTATTTCTTTAGGTGTTTCAATTCCTGGAAGGCCACGAGCGTCTATCGCGGCTATTTTCCGGCAATCTGCCGGCTATGTCCAATTAAGTCAGATCATTTGATGTTTTTAGCCGATAGCGTTTGACTATAGATTTTTTGGCTGACGCTAATTATTTTTGTGTAACTTTACAGTTCTCAGTAACTTACAATTGAAGGAAAGAGTTTATTTCTCTCGCTGCTGTTGTCTTCTAGTAATCAATTTAGGAAGCACGATCTGTGAGAGTAATTGAATTAGATGAGAAAGCTCCAAAGGCATTCTCATTTGTGGCATTCGGTTTAAGAAATATTAGGATAATTTGGGTTGAAATTTAAAAGGGAGCATTGTATAACTATAGGATTCGATTTAGACTCTATTAGATTCAAGTGGATCAAATATTTATTACCATAAATCAGTGGTGCTGTGAATTGGGAAATTTTGGAGTACTTACTCAATGCAAGCAAAAGTCTTCTCTCGTTTAGAGCGACAGTAGAGCTGCACCGCCAAAAGTACAACAAAGGATTCCGTCAGCAGAGCATACCGAATGTGGTAGTAACGATAGCCAACAACGAGACAGACTTCATGCTCAGAATATCAGACAGAGGAGGGGGAGTGCCCAGTTCTGTCTACAGCCGCATATTCCACTACAACTTCTCAACTGTGAGTGATGCCAATGGGACACAGCTCTTCGACACAATAGTGGAGGAGTCGAATCACGGAACTGGTCCTATGCACGGGTAGGTCATAAATCTTATCTGGAAAATCTGATTGGTTTAAAATTTGAAAATTTGAATCATCAGCTGAATGAAGTCCCACCAACTGTACGTACGTCTTTGCCATCTCTGAAAAAATTTGTACCGTGTTGCTTGTATTGCTTGAGTTACAATGTTCAAATTTGCTGCGTAAGATTTTAATAAAGATTCGAACGTTTTAGATAGGCATAAAAGCGCAACAGTAAAATGGTCATAATTTTTTTCACTTAAGTTTTCGTCAGATATTGCTAATGTGGCAATTGTTGAAGCCTTCGATATGAAGCCATATTTGATTAGATTCCATTAAGTTCTGTGTTAAGACCACTGAGTAAGCAACTCATAACGATGTAACTCAAATTTTCAGCTTTTGCGGGTAATTACATCTATTCCAAGAAACTAATGTTACGTCGAAACTCAAAATTAGAACGATATCTCGTTAGTCTGATCTCAAGTATATTAGTAGCTGTTGATTAGTAGCAGCCTATGCGATAATAGTTTTCGGTTTAAAATCCGCAGTTTAATAATTGGTTCACGGTTGACCACCTAATTGCATAGATTGCAATTACGTAGCTTTTTATGAAGCATTTTTGCAACAGAACAGGTTATTCTTTTAGCTACGGCTTTGGACTGCCGACGTGCAAAGCATATGCAGAGTACCTTGGAGGATCCTTGACTGTTGAGAACATGAATGGCATCGGTTGTGACGTATACCTCAAACTCCCACACATCGACTCAGGAATGGGATCTTTTCGAATTTAGCGTCAAAATAACCTTAAAGAAACTAACTCAAACTCAATGGTTTATTTTAGGACCAAAATTTAATAGAGCAAAAATGGTAGCAGATATTTGAGGCGTGTTGTTTTGTTTTTATACTGACTTGCTTTTAACTTGTTGGCGGATTAAGTTTGCTGTACTGGAGATAAGGAATTTTAATAAACTTAAAATTGCTCTCAATCTCACTTCTGAGTTTACTGTGAATTGTTTTCCTCAGTAAAATCAAATCTCTGCCAAACATAGTTTTTCTGCTTTCATAAAGCAACAAATATTTAATTGCTTTCGAACGAATTTTGAAGCAATTATTGTAGAAATTCTTTTTAAGTAAAATTTTCACTTGACTTTCAAGTGACTTTTATGCCCTTGATTTTTTTGTTTTTCGTTATCGAATCCTCTCTCATTCACAAGTACCAGCATCTGAACTGAAATGGCGGCTGTTCACTGCTAAAGGTCAAAAGAAAAATGCTCCAAAATCGCTTGAAATTTTTTACTTTAAATTTTATTGGTTGTTATAGTGGTATATAATTACCTCTAATTTGAAGCCCCCTTAGTGAATTTAGTTACTCCCCACTACTAAAGCAGGCAGCAATAGAATGCAACTCGCTCTAGTGGTTCGAGAGGTATTCATTAGTCGGTTATGTTTAGGACGCCTTAATCTGGTGTTTGTTTAATGTTTCATATATCCCCCTTTTCTAGGAGATATCGAGGTTTGATGAGCTGATTTTTACATTATTTGTTCACTTTTTGGAGTTGCTCAAACGTGGAGTTGTTAGTTTTATTTTGCTTAAATAAATTAAACTGTGGGCAAAGACGATTGTATCATTTTGTTGTGATCTGATAGGTTTTCGATTCTTCTGGTTTGACAGCTGTACAATTTCTTTGCTGATTGTTTTTTGGTAATGAAAACCAGCACCAAATCAATTATTTTAGCTACGATCGATGATAATTCTCAAGGGCACTGCCCTAAAACCCTGCTAGATTATCTTCATAAACTAACATGGGAATTCTTGAACGTGTACTACATAGCAAAACTTTTTGGAACAGCAGTTTTGAGTGTTTTGCTTATTTAAGTCGATTTAAGTTGTTCATTTTCCGCGACCTTTTCGATCTATTTTAGGTTTTTGTGAGTTTTTTGGTGGGTTATTGACGTATTTGTAATAGCCGCGAACTAACGGCGACATTATTTCCGATCTCATCGTGACTCAATCCAAACAGTCTGATTTATATGGGATTGCTGTTTTTCTACGATTGTTCACATTTGCACTTTTTATGTTAATTGTAAATCAAACTTGAGAATGGAGCTTAATCACGTTGAAACAATGAATGGAGCGATAAAGTGAGTTGTTCTCTGGCTTAAATTTTTTCAACTCTCGATATTCAGACGAGTAATTGGTGTTTGAGCAAATTTTTGGTTTTATGAGAAATTGTTTTGACGTGCGGTGAAATTTAACGTCTGTTAGTTCGGTTTTTCTCTGATTTGATCAATAATGCTAATAAAGTTGGTATATGCGTTCTAATGAATCATATAAGTTTCTGCTGGAATCGATCAGTGGGCCGATATTGGCTTTATGGCTATCACTGTTTTTAAAAAAATGTGAATATTTGTGTTTTGTCCGTATTTTTGTGGTCTCATCATATGGACTCATTATTGGTAGATCCTCTTGACTTAGTATTTTGTTTTGGCCGAAGAGAGCCTATTTTATGTTATTCAGTTGCTGATCGCTTTTATGGCTTTGACGGTTGTTATTCCTGTATGTTTTGTCTGTAGCTATAGTACTTTTTGTAGCTTTGTTTTTTAGTCACATTGATGACAGGTCTCATTGGTTTTCTAATGAGGCATAAGTTAACGAATACTATAATTTCATTTGATATTTAAAGGTTTATTTGACTTTAATTTTATTTGTTTTCAAAATTTTATTAATTGTATTAATTGAGTGTATATTTTTGACGCCTGTCGATTGCTCTTTTGATTATGAAGGTTTGCTTGGTTTGTTTAGTTGGCGAGAAATGCTCTATTAGCATGAGTTAGGTAGCTTTCTATTAATTGCAAATTAAACGAAAGTTAATCCAAGTATCTTTTTGAGTGAAAAATTTACTTAACTCTCGTGAAATGTAATTGAGAGATGAGCTAAGTACATTCCATTAAGAGGCCCTTACATTTTAGCTCCATAGTTATTAAAATTTTGAATGAAGGTGACTAACTCACTGAACAGTAAATCATCGACTAATTGCTCTCAAACAACTTGCGTGTAGTTGACTTCGGTTGTGGCTGTATTAAATCTATAGAGAGATTAACTTAACTGCATAACCGGGAGGAAAAAGTGGGGGCCAATCATGGCTATTGCTTTTTACACACTGAAATTTAGAAGTTTCAGTGAATTGTAGACCGGAGTCGGGTAGAATTTTAGAACTGCAACCAATAATTTTTGCCCTGAGGATCCTCCGATTTATCCTGTCCAATTGGACAAAACATTAAATTGTTCAAGCCAAATGTTGCATTAAAAATACCAACCGTTTCCTAATAATTGCTACAAACTGCGTTTGAAAGCAATCAAATACTGTCGTATCGAATCATTGCTGTCGCATTGCAATCATGGTAACAAATGTTCCGGTAGAGTCCTCAATTCTAAAGTGCAATATATGTTTGGATAACTATAAATTAAAGTATTTTCATATAGAGGTTAGTGTAAATATCCGCTTATCATAGTTCAATGCATACAGTTTCTATATAGTTGAATTAAAAATTTTTCAAACTCTAAATTTTTGCTGGGGGCAGAAAGTCTTAGATTCTCCGGAACTCAATAGCGATGGTTAGTTTTAGAAGTTTTCGGTTTGATTTATAAAATGAAGTTATCAGTTGTAGCAGAGCATCAAACCGAAGAAATGCATTTTTATGAAACTAACTTTTAAGCATTTCCTAAGTGGTTATGGCTTTTACTCTAATGGTCTCTTATTTATTGTCAACCTTTTATGGCAAAATCGATTTCCTTACTATTCTGGCTGTCAATTTTACCCGTAAAGCGGAAAATTAATATGTTGGAGTGTTTTTACCATCAATTTACCAAGGAAAAGTGATAGTCTTCACATCCTCTCTGTAAGAAAGTTAAAATTGATTGTATTGAAGCGTGAAGAGATGACGAACATAGTTTTCCCACTCTTCAGGATTTCTAAATTCCATACTTCGATTCGGTTTTATATATCAAAATAGGGCGACTGACTTTGAAAATGCAGGCTTATGAATCTAGATAGTGAGCTTATGACTCGAATTAGTCCGGCAAAAAGTATATATATCCCCAGACATTAAATTTTCTGGTTATATTTCTACGACTGCACCCCGGGTTGCTCTAACATTATTCGCCAGAACTGATGATGAAATCTCGAAAATCGTTGTAGAAACATGATCCGGTCTGATAACTTTGCATCAAATTAGTTCCGTATTGATTGCAGTTCTTGGGAAGCTATTGAGAGATGTTTAGGACGACATCTTCGACTTGGCACCGATGAAACCCAAGAAAGGGCTTTGTGAAAACTTTTAAAAGCTAGCCCCTAAACTACTTGCTGCAAGGAACTGCTCAATTAAGAACACGTTTTTGATCATTATTGCGGACAAGAATGTCCTATTGTACTTCAATAAATTATGGTTTTCATGAATGTGAATTTCTATTCAGTTGAGAAATTTGTTGAGCCATTCGCCATCCTTCGGTTTGTGACCTCGATAATTAATAAAAATACCAATGTTTTCAAAGAAATTAATGTAAGAAACTATTTTGCAGGCAGTCATTTTTTCTTCAGGAAAAATTTTAAAAAATGTGCATTTTAACGAGATGAGAATAATATCATATAAAAGTTTATGTGTATTTTTCAAAACAACGCATTTTCAGCAATTTTGATTCATTGCAAACCACAAAACACTAAAATTGGTCAATAAGTTTTTTGTTATTTTGGAGGGTGGAGGTGGGATCATCAATGTTCTACATTTTCAAGAATTGGGACATTCGTTAAGCATTTTCTACAGAAATTTTTCAAACATTTTTGTCGGAAAAATAGTATCAGAGTATCTTAAGTAGTATTAGAAATTGGTCGCGATATCGACCTTTTTTGTTCTCAATTTGTTATTGTGCACATTTTTGTCACTTCCTTTGTTTGGTCTCTACCCAAAACTTATTTCTTGTTTCAGACATTGTCTCAAGTTCCATCTGCTTGCAATGTTTTCATAACTTTACCAATAATTTTCCAAACAGTCGGTGATCACAGCAGTTTTTCACCAATTAATTAATGCGAGAAGCAAATTTCATTGTTTTCAACTATTTTAAAATTACTATCCAAAAATGATCTGAGAACCGTAGATATATAATTATGAAGCATTGCATGAAATTGTTTCAAAAAATTGGTATCAAATTTCAGACTTGAAGCCCTTTTTATGTTTGGGTAGCTTTTTACAGGCCGAAGAATATCGTTTGTCTGATAACAAGCTGATACGTGTCCTCTAATCAGATCTGAGCTAACTTTACAAAATAGTTTTTCAATGCGAGCTTGTTCAAAGTTTTTCCTCTTTTTTCAATTTTTTAAGTTTTTTCTCAAAATCCTTATAGAAAATTCTTCAATTGTGCCTCTGACTGGGATATCTTTCGGGATAGCAACGTGTCTAGGGGTGTCGATCATAGCCAGAAAACTATATTCAAACTAACAGTGGAGAGGCCCTAATAATGTTACTTTCGTTTTCTTAAATTTAACTAATTTGTTAGAATTGCACGCTTCAAAAATTTGGTTTTTAGTTTTCTAGCGGTTTATTAGGAAATGATAATTAGAGAAACTTTATTAAATCTCCCTTCTGGTGCTTTGACCCTGCAACCTAGTCTTCTGTTTTGGAGAGCTTTTTAATTGCTCTCGAACGCAGTTCGTAGCAATTATTGTAAACGCGTTGGTGTTTTTTCAATGCAAATTTTTTGCTTGACCATTTTGCGTTTTTCTGATAGAACATTCGTTGACTTCTCAAGTGACCTTTTTTCGGTTTCGTTCTTCTTTTTTTCGATGATCTCTATTGCTCTCACTCCAAAGTAAAGATTGTTGCTAAAATGAAATGGATTGCAGCAGAGGAACAAGAAGCCCGATAGCCGAGTGGAAACTGCTTCTGGTGAAGGAGAGGGTGGTCAATGGTTCGAATCCCGGCATGGTCAACTATTTTTGCTCCTATAAAGAAAAATTAATCTAGGCTACTTTCCCTGAATTAAACTGCCTCGCCTGTCGCTCGAGAGCAATTCTTCCGACATTAGTCGGTATATTTCATTTTTGAGCTCCTTTTTCTCTGTTTCTCTAAACTAACTTCTCGTGAATAGCATAGTTGTCGTCAACACATTTCAAAATGTTTTTTAACTGTTTGGAAATTTGCGGGTTACTACTGGAGTTTTAAATATTCGATTATTAACGAACTCAGTTTTTTTTGTAAAAATTGTTTTTCCACTTGAAATTTTTAATCGATAATTAAAGTTTCAACTCAAAGTTAAAAAAAAGAAAGTTAAAAAACTGAGTAGTGATTAATTACTATTGAAAGAACTTTGAAACAATTATTGCCGGTCTTTTTATGCAAAATTTTCACTTGACTGAGCTGTGACTTTTCGGGTGACATTTGCGCTCTTGGCTTTTTTTTTGTTTTTGCGTAATTTAAATTTCTTTCTCATTCATAATTTGGAGTAGCTGAACTTGAGGGATGACAAAATTGGGTCCGCCAAATTTTGTAACTGTTTTCACTTTTATTAAAGGTATATAATAACCTCTAAATGTCTCATTTGAATCCCCCTTAGTGATTTTAGTGACTCCTCCACCCCCGACCGAAATAGGCTCCGAGAGTTTAGAGTTCCCAGTAGTCGTTCGAAAGCCATTATTCAGACGTCAGTTGGTTGTGTTGTATGGTTGAGGAGATCGCAACTAGATCGTTTCTTTTTTCAGCATGGCTATTATTTAAAAAGGGCCTGAATGTTTGAAAACTTGCGTTTTCATATAAACCTTCGAGCTGCAATTCGTTGAACTTTACATTTTTTATTTGTTCAATTGGAACTGATGTGAGCTTGATTACCAGGTAACTACAAACTAATCAGAAATTAATAACCAAATGGAGTAATTGGTTAATGATCTCTGATTTCTTAAATAGTTCCGTAGACAGTGAGTCAAAATCCATCTTTGCAAATTGTAGTATGATTTTGGTTTCCGTAGTATTGCTTTGTTTGAACTTATTTTTCCTGTCGTTTCGTGTGGCCTTTTGATTTCGTTAATATCAATTTGAAATTGTTTTGGTAGATGTAAATTAATTTTAGGCAGTTTTTTTGCTGGTGTTTTCAATTTTTTGATAGGATTCCATTCTAAGTGGTTTTCCAACCCATGCATAGTTCATTCCAAGTCGAGTTCTTTGTTTAGTCAATGAACATTTTTCGTATTTGTAGGTAAGGACTTGCATTGCTTTGTTTTCTAGGTCGCGATAACTTTTGATAACATTTTTCGATTTTTTTAGGTCACAATTCTCACGTTTGACTCGTGGCTTACCTCACTGTTTCAACTGGATGATTTTTGAATTATTCAATCATTGAATTACGCAATGTAGGTATTACTGTCGATGTCGAAAGAGTAAAATCAAAGGAAACGACCCCGGTCATTACTTTATTGTTCATTAGGTTATCAATGTTCATCATAACGGTTGTTAGCTGGCGTTAGTATTAAGCGTAATAGACACCAGTTTGGAAGCTGAATTAGATACACTTTTTGGCCCTGGGAACAATTTGGTTATTCTATCTCTTCTTTTTCTTTTTATATTGCAATCCCGATGTGCGTCAAGCGGGTCAACGGTGGATCTGTTCCGGCAATTTGCCGGCTATGCTTGGTCTGTTCTGCTGAGCCAAAAAAGATAAATTTAATGTCAAATTGGTTAATAATTAAAACGCAGTTGCTCGGAGAACCAATGTCTGACAGAGCTTATGATAATCATCATGCTTTAAGAACACAAGTGTTTATTGAAATCTTGAGAAGATAGAATGCTTTCATATGACAACACACTATATGAAGCTGATAGCTGTATTAATATGAATGGAAGAAGATCGAAGATTTGACTGCAAATAGTCTTTTTTCCGTTTGCTCATTTTTTCCATGAAAAGGCTAAAATTAATAATTAAATTGAAAAGCCCAATCGTTTGTTACATCTCTGCTCTTGATTGGCTTAACTTAATAGCAGCTTCATTCCTGATGGTAGAGCTTTCTGCATCACGCACTGAACGAGCCGTTTTGTTGTTCCGACCCCTCTTGAAGAAGGGTCGGAATTTTGAAAAAAGTTGATTTGTTATTTTTTAGAATTTGGACAGTCAGTATCAGTACATTTAGACGTCTCTGAACTATTTATCAAGTCGAGACTTGATTAAGACGAGTTTATTTGATTTGTAGCCCTTCGAACTGATTTCAAAGTAGACATTATGAAAGCAGATCCGAAATCGTTAACTAAAAATCCAATTTCTACAATTGTGATCAAGCTAGACCCTATGAATAGTCCTCCTAAGCCACCGAATGCAGAGATCGTGTTGATAAACGAATATTTCAAGTGAACTGAAATTTTGGTTGTCGTTAGGGAACTGAATCGAATTCTAACATCGATCGCGTTTTTCTTCCAGTACTCTGGGTTGGTTTTCGTGCTGATATTTGGATTGAGCTTTTGGATCAGGCTTGGTACTCGATATGACGGGAATTTAGAATAAGTTGCTTCAATGTTGTAATTTGAGAAATCACATTGAGGCTTGCATTTTCGAGAACACCGAGCTGAAAAAGTGGCTGTTTATCTTGTCTTTTTATTATAATGGTTACATTTCATACAAGGTGATAATTTTCCAGGAAATAGTAAAAAGCATTCGCCCGTCTAAGTTTGAGGGTTTCGTACAATTTTAGTTTGTTCAAGTTTTGTTCCCTTGAAATGTTTCAATAAATAACACATTTTTTGGAAGGAAACTTGCGAATTAACAGCTGTTTAATCGATAGGTGAAAAGCTTCATTGTTCAAATATATCAAATGATGCGCTGGCTGTCGTGTCCGGACAAAACAGTCCCAGACAAAACAGTCCCAGACAAAACAGTCCCAAATTGCAAAAGATTCCCAGACAAAACAGTCCCAGACAAAATAGTCCCAAGAAACCAGACAAAACAGTCCCAGACAAAATAGTCCCAAATAAAATGTAACTAATGCCATTATACCCAATGTACTTTGAAATGTTCGTTCAATAATCCGACAACAAATTAGCAGCCGCTATTACCCGTATGTTTTAACATACTTAATGGCCGTGGCCATGCCTCAGCGGCCCGTGGGACTTGATCTGAAACTATCACAACCGAACATGGGATTAAATTATCCGCTTGTTAAATCATACGTGTAAGAGCTATTATAATGGCCTTGGGACTATTTTGTCTGGGACTGTTTTGTCTGGTTTCTTGGGACTATTTTGTCTGGGACTGTTTTATCTGGGAATATTTTGCTATTTGGGACTGTTTTGTCCGGGACTGTTTTGTCTGGGACTGTTTTGTCTGTTCACCGCTGGCTGTCTTTTCAATCCAGTCATTACATGCAGTAAAAATTATAAGCTTAATGTGCAAAAAAGAAATGTTGTATTAGAACCCAAACTTGTAGTAGACCAACCATATTGATTGAAAACCTCTGGATCTATATGCATATCCTATGAAAAGATCGTGAAAAAAGTTACCCGATTCTTGTTCTTCGTGGAACGGACAAAGCAGCATTCCGAACAGACCACAAACAGCAGTTTCTGCATTTTTGTCTCCATTGTATCTAAAAAAAAACCATCACCTTCTGAACTCAACTCATTTTTGATAGCCATGAAACGTAATGGGTAAATATTGAATTGTAAAAATGGAAGTGATTGCCTAATGTCATAAGTGATGAGAATTGCGTCGAATGTGGCTCAGATGTACCATAAGGAAATGGTGGTTTACATTATTTGGTCTAGCTAATCTTTACAGCTAATCTTTGGTCTAGCTAAGGTCTTTTCATAGCCAATTGAGGTCGCGGCCTTTTTATCGAGAAAAAGTATTTTCATTAACAAACTTGAGTTTTTAAGTTTGCTCTAACCTGACAGTAGTGCATCCACAGGTGGCATTTTCCTGTCTCCACATGCAGAGATCAACACAGCTGGAGTGAGTGTATCCCTCTGATGGGTCAGATAGGTGACCTCTGCTGCCCTCCCAGATACAATCAGTTTTGCCAGAATAGTCCGCATATCTAAATTGGTCGGAAAAAGTTATAGAAAAAAATGAATAACAATAAATAAACCGTGTTTATCTCAAGTTGTCCGATTTGTCATAACTGACCTTAAGAAAATGTTGGGGTATTCTTTACTTTAGCACTTACTTTGCCATATTTGAGGGCTTAGGAGGCTCTTACATTTTCTAAACTGCGACAAATTTAGCTCAATTGGAGAGTATTGATTCAATTTGAGAAAGTGAGAAAATTTTGTGCGGAAACTTTAAATTTTTTGATCTATTAAATTCCCGTCCCGTAAATGCCCCCAATTGCAAAAACAAATTAAAATTGCACCTGACTTTGTAATAATGTAAAAAAGCCGTCGTCCTCTGAAACTAAGCTCATAGATGCCGTGAGGGGACTCCGTCGCCCTGATGACCAATCAAATTTTATAAAACAAAAATTTTCTAATTGGTGAATCAAGCGCCAACAGGTTACTCTGCCCATTCCTCTCTTGTATGCGGTTTTGAACTTGATTTGTCTCATAAAAAGTGAATTCGTAATCAAGCAGGTAATCCCTGCTGATAATCAGAAGAGCAGAAGGAAATTCTTGCAATTTCAAGGAAAAACAATCTCAAGACAATTTATAAGGGTAATTAAAGAAAGTAAAACCAATAAAGTGAATTACCTTCTAGAATCAACTCAAACAAAGTGATCAAAATATCCCACATTCTCTTGACATTATTGAGTTCTTGAGTTCCTCGACACTTTATTTCCACTAAACCAATTACTCCAAACGAAAGTCACCCAATTTTTAGCCCCGCTAAATAACTAAGTTGTATCTCTAAGGCTCAGTTTATCCACTTCTTAAGCTCTATTTATATTAAGCTCTGTTCCACAACTACGCTACTGTTTATATTCAGCTAATACGGCCCTGTCTTAGCAAATGAAGCGTAATCTCTTAAAAAGATGAAATCTTGCTCTTGAAATCTGTCGGATTTTGTACCAGGGCTCTCTTTACTATGCAAAGAATTCCTTGTAAAACAATGCTCTGTCTATCAACTGCTGTCAGCCATCGTTTAACTTCCACCTTATATTATGTAAACAAACAAAAGATTTTTGTATAACAGACCCACTTTGTCGCATTGTTTAATGCACTTGTCAATTCAATTTTTGTTTCTTATTTAACAAAAAAGGTAAATTTGTGAAACTCCTATCGCTGGTATTCCATAATCCAAAAAAGTCTTCAGTGGTTGAAGTGATCTATAAATGTCAAAAGCCCTGCGTCATTTAGTTGAATAAAATCAACCCCGAAAATTAAAAGAAGCTGTTTTCTTCAGTCTTAAAACCAGTTTTGAAAATCCCCACAGTTCAAAAAATAATGACGAGGAGAACATTTTTCAAGTCTAAAATTTGATCTCATGGGGTTGTTCTGGAATCACAGTAAACATTGGAATAGAAAATTGTAAGAACAGCAATCGTTGCATAAAATTCATCCATTTAATTATCTGCAGAGAGTTACCGCGCAAAAATTCTAGAGTTTTTTCAGATCCGGTTAATTTTTCAAAATTCATAGCTCATAACTCAGAGGTAACTTCAAGTTAAAGATTCTGAAAACTGTAGGGTGGAGGTCGTTGCAAGCGAGGAATAAGCTTTCTAACATTCTCTGTCAATTCTTTTGCATTTTAAAAATTTTTTCGAGTCCTGACTGCCCAAAAACCGAAAAATCCAAGTTCCTCGAAACTTGTTGAGTTCGATGTTTGTTTCGCTAGCTGTCTCAGGTTAACATTTTACTAATGTTTTCGGTCATCCTGAAGCAGCGATTTCCGCTGGCATCCGCAATTAAAAATTATCATCTTTCGAAAGCGTTGAAAAGCAATACCATCCCTCCAAAAAGCATAAGCTACAGCAGACACTCCTCGAGCAAAAAAAATTTACATCTCGCAGCACAGGTGCGCGCTAATTTCCGCGTGGTTTAACTGGCTTCAAATCCGATCTCAAAAAAATTGAACCACCTTGATCAATTCAAACTAACCTCAAAATGTCAAATTTGATATCAACTTTTTGCGAAATTCCTATATCAGTTTCAGTGCTAACTACCTACTTGCACAAATTGCTTTTTTACCATCAAAATAAGATGTCTTTGCTTTTCCCCGTGTTCATTCAATACAATACTCTACGTGTACGTTTACATTCAACTGCTCCATTGCCTTATTTTGCTCTCATACAGTCGTTTCCCCATAAAGAATCAGCCACCTTCAAATTGCGGAAAAACTTGCAAATGTGAAAAACTCGGAAAGATGGGGGAGGAGGGAGGGTTCTTTTTACCTTTAGTCCACAAAACTTAAAGTTGTTATCTCGTCCTTACTCTACCTAGCACATAACAATAAGTCTCACACACATTTTCCGTTCAAATCGACAGCCGAATCTATGGCGCTTCGCGCTTCAAATTAAATTCACCCTTTGCCGACGTAGCAAGAAGTATAATTTTCCAAAACTACCTTTTCAGAAAAAAGGACTCTTAGATTACGGTTTCGTACCGGGGTAATGCTTGATTTATCTTTAGTGGACTACAGCGTGAAAACAAACATCCCAACAGGGAGAAAAACTGGAAAGGATAGCTAAGCAACATCTCAACGTCTTTCACCTTATTTTCTTGAAACTAGTAAGTGAGTTGTTTCTGAGTTGTAAAAATATTTTATGCCTTTCAAATTTGATTCTTTTCAAACTACCAAGTTGGCTACAAGATTAAGTTCGTTGTAGTGGACGTCTAAATATCATAGTATGATCACACAATTGGACTTTGGTCTAAGCATATACGGCTTCGCTAAATAAATTAGATATATTGACAGCTCAATACGCTCTTGTTCAGTAATTTCTCTGTTGACAATATATCACCTAATTCTCCCATCTAGGGCTTTCGAAGCAGTAACCTTCTATTTAGAATGCTAAACTCAAATAAAAGAGAAATTTTTAACTCAACTCCAAATACCTTATTTACTGATAACCAGCATGAATTTAATAATAATAATAATAATAATTAAGCACCTTACAATAGAACGTGCGCCTGTGGGCGTAAATGTTTTATGCCCACTAACTTGCGGGAAGCGGCGGCATAGGATCCAAATTTTTGGTCAATCGCTCTGAAAATAATTCTGTATATTAATAAAAGACCCAAACTAAACGCATAGAGAATTGGTAATAATATGACCTTTTATGCTTCAAATATTGAATCAAATGGAATTAGGTTGAGGTACCAGAGGGTTCATTGCATATGTTGACTACTTACTCGCTGGTAAAGTTAACTTGCGAAACTTAAATTTCATGTGCTTCGGTGCTGTTCATGAGTAACAAGAACGTTCTCATTTAATTGGTTTCTATAATTGTTCAGCTGCAGTGGCGAGATCCCACAAGCCAAGATCATCCTCATTACATCTATTTATAATTTATAAAAAATTTATAATGTGATTCTTTAAGAAATTTGTTGATGTTTATTATATTATTATTGTTTGAATGATTTGAAATATTTTTTGTTTCAGGCTAGGTATATTTAACCGTATGGTTATAATTTTAATTTACTTGTTGCAAAAAAAATGTTGAACTTTCGAAACTTCCTAAGATGAGATCTCATCCATACTTTATTTTTTTCCGTTTGGGTTTGATCTGGTAAATACATGGCGAACAGGACAAAACTGGGCATGGACCAGGCAAAAAGTAGACTAAAATTTTGGATCTATTATGTTCACCCCCGCCCTCAAATTAGTGGGCATATAACTTTTACGCCCTCCAATTGCACGAGCTATTTTTGGCACAGTTTAGACACAATTTTAACCCTAAGAGCAAATGTTTTTAAATCGCGCAAGAATTTGGATGTTTCCTCTTTACAAGGGTTTTTTTTACAAACAAACGCACTCATTTTTTGTTCAGGCTAGCAAGAGATGGAGCTAGCCATATTGCAGTTTATATGTACCATTCTGAAATATCTATACTACATGACCCAGGATGGGTTCCAGGCCCAAGGCCGGTTTTGACGACACCCTCTTGGGTTGCTGATGGGAGGTCCGTTGCGAAGCACCTCAAGGTTTTATGTAAGGTTTTTGCGCTAAACTTTTTAAAAAATAAGAGCGCATCTCAGCGCATTTCTTACATAGCTTTCGGAAAATTTCTCGACCCGGTCTGGTAAAAGTTGCCAAACTGAATAGACCAAAATTAGGCAATGGCCAGACGGAAGGCGCGACTGAAATTTTTTACAGGCCATTGAGTCAAGTCTGTCGTCATAACCCTGTCCATGACCCAATCGGTCTGGACAATAACTACTTTGAGTCTGAAACCTCATCCTGGGAATCATATTCTACTGGGGAAAGGAACACGGTTCTCATTAATCACAATTTTTGAAAGCAACTAAACCATTCCTGAATTTCTCAAGTCGGATGTCGTAGTGGTAGCCAGTATTCAACTTCGTCTTTGTTTTCTGGTTCTCAATTGAGAAAGTCACATTGGACATTGTGAAGAATATCTTGACATGCATGTCGTTTTGCCCTGATGGGTTGGCGAGGGATCTGTTAAGAAGCAACGTGAATCTCAGTTCCGTGGATTGGTCAAAGACTGTTGGGTTATGTGGCAGGAATTTGTAGCAGAAGGTGCTGACGGCTGTCGCTGCAACCCACTGTGTTGCGTACTCCACACAGTTTTCACCTGAAATTGTAGAATGAACAATTGAAATTTTACGACATTAATTGAACGCTTCCCTCAATATTTCAATAGCGAATACTTGAAGTATCTCATAAATGAAGCTGAATTCCGTTTTCTGTCTGTCACAAAAAATTAAATATGTGTATTTGCCATCTATCTTTCGTTAGTTCATCTTTCATAATCTTGTAATTTGTTGTGTTCGAAACTTTTTGTGCCGCATTTTATTTCAATTTTTCAATTGCATGATCATCACTGCGACAATTATTCATTACAGTACCAAAGTTTTTTCATTGAATCTGTTGTTTTTGCTGCAAAAATTGAATGAGGCCAGTTTGTAATCTTTTCCCATAAATAAAAATTCTGGTCATGAAAAAGAACGTGATACGCATTTTTATTACAAAACTTATTTCCAAAATTTAAAGTATTTCCAATTTTCAGTAAAATCTTTCATAATTAAAAAGGAGCCAGGATTTTAACTGCACTAAAGATTACATCCAAAAGAGCAGATCGGAGCATCCACAATAACCAGTAAATATTAAACGTATAAATGCTCAAAAAATAAAGAAATCGATGAAATGTGAATAAGATTGAGATTTTTCATCAAAAATTATTAGTCGATAGCAATTACAGGGTAATCGTCTGACGCAGGGATTATGCATATCTAACCCTTCACGTTTGCTTTTGGCTGCAAAATGGAACCTTTGCAAAAAATAGTTTTTTTAGAACTGTCCATCCGATTATTTTTTTATTCTTTAATCGTAGAATGAAACTAAATGAAACTGTAGTTTTCCTGCATTTTCATAGCCCGTGTTTAGAAAATCAGAAAGGGCTATTTGTAAAGAAAACACTTGGCAAACGTGAAGTTATCGAATAAAGTTGAAGAATTGAAAAGAAAAGCACTTTTTGGAAATCATTTGAGTTAATCAATAACTTATCAAAAGTTTCGTAAAGATCGTTTTTAAGGCTTGTTACCAAGAGGCAAGCAAATCATTTCTTCGTTCTGATTACCTTAAACGAAAAATACATTGAATTTTGAGCTCAGGAGGCTGTAAGAGTAATTCAAAGGTCAATTGGAGCATTAAGAGCATGAAAAACAAGGAACGATCATTTTTCCATGAAGAATGGGATAAAATTATTTCAACAGAATTAATTTCTACGCAGAATATTACTAAAAATCTTTTTAGAGTTTTAATATTCATCTATCTGGTGTTATTTGAGCTCTATAAAAAGAGAAGCATAATTGTTCCGACCCTACTTGAGGGGGGAGGAACTATATACTCAAATGGGATTTTTTTGAGAGTTGAGACTGGTATCAATAGAAAGCTTGTCCGACGTAGAATATGGAATTGAAAAGATTTTTCTGATTTTCGTTTTCTACAGGGAGTTATCTAGTTTTAAACTTTTGAGAAAATAGAATGAATTCCTTTGATTTTATTCACATTTTCCAGAATTTTTGACTAAAATTTCGTTAATTTTGCTAGAACTTGTTAAATTTTTTAAAGAAAGTGTTGTTGATTTCATTTTTAAAGACAAAAAATATTGTCGGCTATGTTTATTTAGTTCTTTTTGTCAAAAATTTTGGCTAAATATTTCAAAATTCAGACTTTTCATCAAAAACAGCACAAAATAAGTGTCTTTAGTCAACTTTGATTAAATTTGCAGGAAGTACACACCCAAACACCACTAAAAAATCTTTGTAGACTCAAAAAGGGCTATTTCTGCTGCAACTTGCAATGCGAGTGTTCCATAATTAAAACTTTGCCGTTTTTTGCTAACTTTACTCGTTGATTATCAAAAACGCAGCAATTATTTTTGATTTTTTAACTAACAAAATATCTATATCTATAACCTTCGAAACATTAATTGTTCTTAATGGACAAACAGCATTAGCAGAGCTAGTTTTGGACCAATCTTGGACTGTTACAATCCAGAAAAAAAATCGGATTGTAATCAGTCGGTTATTTTATAAAAAATTTCCATCTTTCTTATTTTTTCATTAAATAACAGAACATTTCAAATCAAAGCTCACTAGTGATAAAATACAATCAGTAAAATTAAAATTTTTAAGGATATAGACTCTGGTATTAACGGCTTCGACAATACTTTCTCAAAGAATTTAACTGAATTTTTCAATTTTGCCTTTAACTGTCGTTTTCACTTTGTCTTTTCATTCAAATGAAATGTCCTGTAGAATGACCCGGTTTCATTCGTTTTCAATGGTGGAAAAGATGGGCCGATTTTTTGAGAAAAGTAGATGGTTGATGGCTTTCATGACTTTGAAAACATTTGTTTTCCAAAATAAAAAAAAAACATTTTTTTAATTTCGCAATTTTGTTCCTTTTATATTCTTTTTGTTACCTACCCTCGTTACTTACAGGCCAAATATGAAACAAGTATTGTCAATGGGAGGTGTCAAAGAGATTGCTGTCACAAAATCTATTGTTTTTAAAGAATTCTTAATGACTTCACTGGCTTCGACTTCGCAAAGTATGGCTATACGGCTTCGAAAGCGTTTTCTGGCAAAAATTATCTGATTTTTTGTTTGTTGTCTATTTGTTGTTCTTTTTATAACCGCATGAAAATTGTGTATCAACAGTTCTTAATTCCCATCTTTAGAAACAGTGGAATTCATTAACCTGTGGGATATTTTAGTTGGTTTCCAATGGTTTTCATTACTTTGAAATTGTTTTTAAAAAAATATCAGCGAATTTTTCAAATTTAATGATTTTGTTCTCTATTGTCTAATTGGTACCAAGCCTTATTATGGACTGGTCCCATATTTTTTCTGGCCAATTACAAGTTATTTTGTTTCTTTTCAGTTTTATCTGACGCTATTTTGACTTTGTTATTAAGTTTTGTTTTTTGAACGGACATAAGTATTATGATGTAATTAATTGTTTGTTGTTGTTGTTTTATTTTGGTGTTCGTCTTGACTCACTTTCCTATTATTGGCATATCCCATGAATCTAATGCATCACTTTTTACTCCACTGAGTTATTTGCTTTAGAGGCTCTCTTTTCGTTTATACACCAATTTTTTTTTGAAAAATTACTTGAATTTTTGGGGTTTTCTATCTGTTCCTCATTTGGTAGACAATTATGCCAAAATTGTGGATGAGCGGGGTCGGAACCTTATGTGCGATCGCACATTAACGAGCCTCCTTGTTTTCTTTGACGTCAAAGACGTATTATTCACGGAACTCTTTTGTATGATTTGACGAACCCAAACGTTTTAATTTTGAGTTAGATTAGTTGCCGTGCTTTGCACTACATGCAACAATCCTCCTGGAAATTTGATTTGGAATAACTACGTGATCAGCAATTCAAAAATTACTTCAAAACCCCAGCAGTTCTAGAATCCTGTTTTTGTCTCAAATATACGAGTTAAAAAATTTTATAAACTTTTTTTAGGAATTTCCAACAATTTTCTCATTTGGATATTCATTTGTAGTATTTTCGCACCTTTCCACAAACAGAAGAGTAGAGTTTGATGAAACTGAGGCAGAAGTTGCATCATAATGGTACTCTTGTCAGTTCCTGATCCAACATCAGAGATCAGACCTTTCAGAGTGTCCTCCAATTTCTCTTCGATACCTGGAGATAGGAAAGATCTCAAAAAGAGTCGAATCATGCTTTTTTCAAGAATCGTGCACTACAAGGCTGAGGTCCTCACTCAAAATCACCCTTGATCAGCTGACCCTTGGAATAATCAGACATCCTCTCAAACGACCAGGGGCGACTGGGTATCAATTAAAATGCGCTTCAACGGAGTAGCGATTACCTAAGGAGTCTCAAGAGCTTTTTATTAAAGCTAATTTTACAACAGAGGATAATGATTTCATTTGAAAAATTAGTTTCGGCACTGTTTCCCTTATCATTTTAATAGCAAACTGTTGCCAATTAGATAAAGACTGCTTTAAAATCCGACTGAAAGCAATTTGACACTCAAAACTAAAGAGATCAATTGTGAAAAATTTTCTTACCAAATGGTCTGACGAAAAATTGGCGGCACCAGAAAATTGTGTTAAGACATAACCGCCTAACGTCGGGCAAACTGATTTCAAACAACTGGCGAGCTGTTTGCTTTAGAATAGACAGATTAGGAATACTGAGGCCAGCTCAAACTTAACTTGGAGAGGATTTGTGAACTTTCATTGGTAAGGGAGCTGATTATTTTTTTCTCATCGTATGAATCGTAAATCAGGGGCACGAAATATTTGGGAGCACATACAGGAGAATTAACTCAACGACTTATTAAAGATGGTAGCGAGGGCGGTTTCATTGATGATTCAAACTGAACTAATATTAATAAAAATGAGCATTCGTGAACCCAAATTTTCCCAATGAATGAATTTGCGCTCAATTTAAAAAAAAATGACACCACTAATGACGCGTGTTTTTTAGTGATCAGACTCATAATAATTAGCCATGTTCAGCTGATGAAATTTTGCCCTGGTCGAGGTGGCCACACCGAAGTGACCCCTGATCACACGATCTTCGAGCGCACACATGTTCCCGGTGCGCTCAATTTAGATGGTCTGGAACTTGTCTGATCAGAGGTCACTTCGCTCTGGGACGGCTGAGCAGAGGCAGTTTTAAGCGCACACTAGTCTGATCAGAAACAATTTCGAGCGCACACTAGTCTGATCAGAGGACGTCTCTTACGCACGATAGTCTGATCAGAGGACGTTTCGAACGCAAGATATTCTGAACAGAAGTCGTTTCGAGAGCTAAAATAAGTAAAATGTTGTCGGAAAAAATCAACAATTGACCTAACGAACAACTTTGTGAGATTTTCCGGTATGTTTTGTGTCTGTTCCTCTCCATCTTCTCTCACTCGGGCTGGTAATTAGTAAAAGGAACCAAATAATTGATGCTGATTTTGGCGAAGAAATCCGGCTATATGTACAGCAAGAGACTCAGTAATGTGCGTTTGCACATAATGCTCGCTACTCCCGCTCATCCATATTTTTCTCATAGTTATATACCGAAAAATAATGAGATTTCAAGATTTAGGAAATTTACTTTTCATTCAACAAACCATTAAATGGTCTGGGATGGTCTGATCAGAGGTCACACTTGTCTGGGACGGTCTGATCAGAGGCAATTTTGAGCGCGACCCCAACCTGGTGTTTATTATGTTGAATTGCGCTAAAGACACCGCTTATCATATATGATAGCAAACTTTATTCGTAAGATTTAGCCAAATTTTATACCATATTATGTAGGAATTGCACAAAATTGATTGTTCAGGTTGTTGGAGGAGGCATCGAAGACTATGAGAACAGTTGTATTGGGTTTTGTTGAAAAACGGATCGATAAAAGTATTGTTTTTAAAAAAATCAGCTTTTTGCATCAACTAAGTTTAAAAATTTTTAGAGTAAAACGCAGGAAATCATGTTGTCTACTCACCATAAAGGTCCATTAATGATTGATCAGGGTTGCCCAGTCTCAGAAACGCAGCCCAGTGCACTTCCAAATAAGGATATTTATCAAACACTGAAGAAAAGTTTGTGGACATCTCATTTCGTATGCTCGCAAAAACTGGATGCTGTGCTAAGGCTGTGTGAATTGAGTTTCCTTTAGGCTTGTTGGGAGGAGGAAAATTTTTAACCACATGAACAGATAGAAAATTGGCAACTTTTATCGCACGGTAGAATAAGGTATCTTCTGCTTCCGATCTTTTGTTCAGATGTCAAAATGTTTTAAGTTTGACAACTAAAGTCAAAACAAAATTGGGAGAAACCCTTACTCGTGACTGGTCCAAGTGATTTTTTCCTATTAATTTTTTTGGCATTACGTTTTTGTTTGAACAAAATTTTGTTGTCCAGCTAGAGGGTATTTGAAAAGAAACATTTATGTCAGCTTGGAAATTTTCGCAAACACATTTCGGGTCTAGGAAAGAAAACTCCACAGAAAGCGCAAATAAACATTTTTAAAAGCGGAAATAAAGCCCAACGAAAAAAAACCTCACGGAAAACAACCCCCTTGAAAAAAAACATTTTAACATCAAACAAAGGAACATGTAGTTTCAATGAAAAGCATCACAGTAGTAATTTAATCACGCATGCCTAAAAGACTGTGTTACCTATTCACGCTTTAGCATTTTAAGTTCTGTCAATTTCTATGTAGAAGCGTATTTGAGTTGGGATTCTTTGTCACATACTTAAGGCAGCAAGAATTTAGGCCAAGAATCAAAGTTTAAATATCCGGATGTTTGTAGTACTTGCTTTTTCGTCCTCCGAACATAGTGAAACTTTTGTTCAAAACGCTACAGATATCATTGCAAGAGTTTGAAGCTTTGGATTTTGTTGATTATGTTTAACAATTATAACTCGGCCACTTCAACAGAAAAAAAGTAAGCGAAAACCACGCTTACATTTCATAATGAGGAATTTGTATCATCACACGTTTGAACACTTACTGAGAACTTACAAAGCAAAAGAATGTTTCCATAGAGATTTTTAGTCAAAAATCTATATTTAGAAGCCCGATGTTTGGAAATTCGTGGAGGCCATACAGAGGAAACAAAAGTTTCGAGAGAATTTTCCATAGCACAACAAACAGGAGGAAATACGTGGCTAACGAAATTGAGAATCACGGCAGAATAAAACGAACTATTTGTGCCACACTCGAATGTCAGCTATTTCAAGTTTGCGCGCAGTATTTTTGTGACGTTCTTTCAATCTTTTGATTCTGATCCTTGCAACTGTTTTGTATATTTAGTTTAAATCAATTTGATTGAAGCTACATTTCTTCGAGAGTCAAGAGGGGGGCTTATTTCGGTGGATTTTTCTACCTAAAATTGAATGGGAAGTTTTGTTCGGGTGGTTTTTCCTGGAACCAAATTATTCTCATACGGAGAGAAAAACTCCTAGTCTCTTTCAAAATTTCAATATCTGCTGTCTTAAACAGATACTTAGTGACTTTTCTTAAGAAAGTCGATGTTAACTGTACGAAATATCAACAAAGTACTTAAAGTTCAAACTCCTCTCGTTGCTTTCTATCAGTTTTTTTTCTTGGGGAAACGATTTGCTCAGTTTGGTTGTCCTAAAATCATAAAAACTTTGTACACCTTCGTGAGATTAAAGAAGTTTAATTTTTTTCTTACTTCTCCCATATAATTCTTAATTAAGAATAGATGGTCTTCTTTTCAGAATTTTTTTTGTTGTTGCTGCGTTTAGAAGTTTTCTTTACGGCGTTTTTTCATTCTATGGTTCATGTTTGGTTGAAGTAGTAGTCGTGTTCTCATGAGCTCGTTTAGTTTTTTAACACATAGTTGTCCCTTAAAGATGCAACGCTATCGAACCTTTCGAAGGTCAAAAATAGCATTCAAAACATTCAGACTCCGATTTTTTCATGTCAGGTGCTTTTGAACGTTCGCTTGCGTTGCAAATTGGTGGGATTAACTATAATCTTACATGGAAAATGATTTTGTGTTAATGTCTCAGGGTTTCCGCTGCAAAATTTCAACATCAGAATTCAACCCATTCTGAATTTGCTTAGCTCTTTGAATGCCTAAACAGAAATAGTTTTTCCTTATCTCTTATGTAAGCGCAATTAAGTGCTGTCCTGTGTAAATAAGCCTGAAAGTTTGATTGATAGTTTATGTTATATATGACTTTCATGTATTCAGCTATCTTTTCTGTAAAAGGTTATTATTTATTTATAGAGAAAAGATAAAACGTCGAACATATTTCGAAATTTTATGTAAAAAACTGTTCAGATATTATGAGACGTGCATATATTTTGTAGACGAAAAAATTTTTCCAAAACTGAGAAGTTGACTGAGAAAAGACGACCAATACCAAAAAGATGAAGAAATTTTGTACGCTCCAATTCTCAAAGTTTTGCTTTTATTTAGTTTTCCCACTGATCGTAATTCTGCACGTTACACACGCAGATTCACCCACACGCATATTGTTTCGAACGGGTTGAAAATATGTGTTATTTCAGAGAAAAAGGAATCTCGTGTTTGTTTTCTCCCCTGTTATAAAAGTCAAGGGTTTCCT
>NC_134476.1:31637443-31834159 GCF_964194025.1 Convolutriloba macropyga | reverse complement strand
TGAATTTTTGAATCCTTTGATAGAATTTGAAATTTTAAGTTCTGCTAGCTCTATTACCATCATGCAATAACTGGACGCTAACTTGCTTCAACGGCTTTTCAACGCTTCCAATTTCACCTTAATGGAAAAAAAATGTATGTTTTTTTCAAGCACTTAAAATCTATTTGGGCGTTTTTGTAGGACCCCTCTAATTTACAACGGGATTTAGAAGCTTTTAGCTACCCCTAGTTTTTGTTGAGACAATTTTAACTGACTTTTACCTTTTCCGGAGAGACACAAACTAAAGATTTTAAAAGAGATCTCTTTTTACTATGAGCTATCCTTCAATTAAACCAATTGTATTTAACAAATTAATAGTTGAAGATTTTTTGAAATGTAAATGGTATGTAAAAACTGATGTTTTCTAATTTTTGAAAAAAAAAAATGATTTTTTTCAACTTTTAATCATGTTTTGAAGTGATTCTATATCGTAATATTGACAAATTTGTAAACAACAGAATTGATCCTTAATTTTTCTTTTTACTGGAACGTTTTGACTGCTGAAATTATGCCACCGAACCGCTTAAAATTGATCGGTTTTTCAAATAATAATATTGTACGTCTTTTTGTAATAATATTGTACGTCCTATGCTCTGAAGAAGTTTTTCATTTTTACTTTTGTTAAAACAATTCGATTATATGAAAAAAGATATCTCATTGTAAAATGTCTTGTCGCACTGTTAACCTTAGTCCTTTAAAAAAATAGGGAGCTCCCGCCACAGAGTTGTAAAAATTAATGAGAAAAAGCAAGAAAGATGTTGTTTTACCCTAAAATAATCAAAAATTCAGTCTATGCTTGAACGGGAGATGTTGTGCTATTCGGTTTGAAAAAATTGGGCGTAATGTATGGTTATACAACGTAGATTCAAGTCGCTCTTTTTGCTCTTCTGCAAAAATTTGCAAATCTGAACACTTAATGCTATGCAAATTTTCAGTTTGTCCAATTTTGATATCCTTCTTTTTGTGCAATTTCTATATGCACAATTGCTCAGTAACGCTTGTTGCCTCCAATGCAAAATTGCAAAAAATTATACAGTTCAAAGTCTGAGTTTAAGTTTTGTTTTTCTCATTTTTCACTTTGAAAAAATGATTTTGTTTTGAGTCTCTGTTTTTTTCTTTTGAAATGGAACCCACTGAATTTCTCTCAGAGAATGAAAAATTAAAAATGAACAAAAACAGTGTTAAGTAAGCAGTTTGTTGGCCTATTTTTCCTACAAAAATTTGAATTCATTTTCAAGCAGCACAGTTTGTCATTCTATTATGTAATCGCTGTGATGTTATAGGGCAATAATGAATAACATTAAAAACGAGAATAGCAATAAAAAACAAAAAAAAATAAAATATTGTTTCACAGGGGAAAAATTAGGAAGTAAAAAGAAAACAAAAATGAAAACAGGTTTCGTTAATTGTTCTCCTGAATCAGTGTCGAGGTCTTCAATTCTAACTAATTTTAATTGAAAATTTTTATTCTCTCTCCTCAACACAAAAATATTCTATAAAGTGGGGGTTTTCGCTTGACAAGCCTTTTTGGTTCTTATTAGTTTATTTATTTAGAAACTAGAAAACAAAATTAATGTACATATTTGGTAATTTAAAAATACCCTACTTTCAAACTAAACAATTTTTAATTTAAATTTGATGAAATGGACAGTTATTTTCGGGAAAATGGATGTACACTTTGATTCAAAAAACACTATTTTTTGATTTGCACTTTTTAAACAACTTTTCTATTAAAATCGTTTTTAATTTCCGGAGGTATTAGGAAAATAGACAAATAGGATCTTGTTGACCGCTGATAAAATTTGAACAGAAAAAAATTTACGCGGTTTTCTATTTCTAGCTTTGATCAAAATCCTTTAATCCAATTACATCCGTTTTAACATCAAATAGAGTCGTCAATTTTAAATGAATTCCTTGTAGCTGATTGCGTTAATTGCGTTACTTGCTGTTTTTTCACCATGAGGAGTTCTGATTTTGTTACTAAGTTCATACATGTCTAAGGATGTGTAAACAGTGTTTTAATTACAAATTATATTTTTGATTATACGAAATGCAACATAAAATGGTTTGGAATTTTATGCACAGAAGAATATTACCAATCCTCCTTGTCTTATCTTACTTAAATTTGAATGAGTAGTTTCAACTTGTTCAGTAACCTAAACTGACCTTCATTTTGGTAGTGAACACTAGTTGTAGTGGGCTGTAGAATGACGTAATGATTCACAGATCGTGTGAAATAGAAAGAGAGCATCGAAAGGACAGCAATCATTATGAATATCCATGCTATTCGACTTGTGAATTTAGTTTTCCTCAATGTCTTGTTCACGCCGTGAATGGAAGAATAGATCAAGAAATTCTCAATTATGCCAGCAAGTTCTTTTTTCATGTTCAACAATTCTATCGAAAAATTTCTAAAAACTTTTTCTGATTTGAAGCAGTTTTTCTAATTAGCGGGACGATTTCAATTGGAAATTAGATTTATTTAAAATTTCAAGGAATCCAATATGAACTGTTTTTAATGAAAATGGAACCGGGATTAAGAAGGGTAAATAGGTTGAACTTATTTACTTATTAGTTTAAGTTTTTTTAATTATTATAGCAACCAGACGTTTTATAATGACAATAAATTAATGAAGAGTCTGGGTTTTTAAAAATTCAAAGCTATCAGACAATTTTGAGCCTATAGTACATTTTAATTACCGCTCATTAGGCGAAGAATTGTCGGAATTTCAACATTCAAAAATGTCAGATGAGATACGATAAATGTTCTGTTCCCACATTTTTCTTCTTGTTTTAAGAGTGCCTCGACAGAACTGCATCAATTATGTCAACCCACTAAAGTTTATATTTTGAAACTTAGAAAAAATTTTAATAATTGAATCCTTTGATAGAATTTAATTTAAAATGCGAGAAATCATTAGGGCTGGAAATAAACTTTTCTGGCCCGAAAACTCTACGACCTAATGCTAAATGAACACAAGGGTTAAAAAGGATGAGGTCCTTGGCTAAAAACATCTACGGGCCAGACGGACTCCGTTCGCAGACAGGAGGAGTTCACACCGATCAGAACCAAATTTAGCTAGGGGGCATACCGACGAATGTTGGCCACTCTGGGCGAGACTGAATACACCTAAGCAAGACCCTGTGCCAGACTGAACAGACGTTGCAATCCTGGGCCAGACTGACTAAATCATGTAGAATCACATTAAAGAATTTTTGCGCTTAAAGTTTCGGGCCCGAAACTCACCTTAAACTATTTTGACTGTTTTTCTAATAAACCTTCGTCAAAACCAATAACATTAATCGAAATTCGGTGTCTGTTTAATTGTTTAACGTTATATTGCTAGTTGATAAAGCTAACTTTTTTGATGATATGACTTCGACAAAAGCTTAAAACATAAAAACTTTTTTCTAAGCTGGAACAAAAATGAATGGGCCAGACCGAAATATGGTCATGGGCTAGACCGAACTGACCAATGAAATGGTATAGTCCAGACTTAACAGGCTGATTTATGTGTATGGATCAGACCAAATAGGCCGATGTGCTGGCATGGGTCATACCAAACCGACCGATGTATGGGTATGGGTACAGACCGAACTTAGTTATCGGCCAGACCGAACTCTCCCAATACTTGGCCCATACATGTCTTGTGTGGAGGCCCCCATCCTGGGTATTGGTTGAAAAAATATTTACAGAGGTAAATGAGCTGCCAAGTTTCTGCGCAAAAAAAGTCCAGAGACACAAGTTTCAGAAAAAAATTATTTTGATCCTAAATACCGCTGTAGCTGAAAACAGACAAGTTGCAAGGCACAAATTTCCCCCACTGCTTTGCTTAAATGTCTTTTCTTTGGCACTAAGTCTGACTGCCTTCCAATTAAAGTGGTCATGGCACAGGATACTGGATTTGAGACAAAAGAACAGCGGTTGATATACCCTGCGCGTTTGAAAATTTTAGCCAAATCGCTTTTAAGTCCGTTTTCTGCAAATATCCCATAAACTTAGCTGTCTGGTGACATAGACTTTTTTCTCTTTTGCAAGTTTTTTCCTGTTTTTTCCTAGAGCAAAACGAGTTAGGGGGTCCCAGTACTCTTCTGGCAAAATACAAATTAGACCTCCAAATATTAGTTAGGCAAAACTATTAAGAATTAATCTGCACCCTAAAAGCGAAATTTTTGAATCATTTTCCAATTTATTCCCAAAACAACTCAAAAAAAACGAAGTTTTGCGAATTAGGTTATTTTTTTTCATAAGTTGATAATTTTTGGATTGACTAATGCTGTCCTCAAGACCAGAAGTGTGTCCCAAGTTTTCGCGCATCATACAAATTATACTGCAAACTTTTTATTGGCCAGTTTCTCAAAATTATGTCAAAACCAAGACTTTTTTGTTCATAGTGAACTACACTCAAAGCTAAAAAAGTGGCTGTTGTGTAGCTGGTAGTTGGTGCAGACAAAAATAACAAAGCAATAAAAATGTTTAGAGTTTAAATCCATCACTTGCAGAGGCAATCCGTGAAACAGTGCTTTCCTAGTTGTATATACATTAATACAATACATGCTCTTCTCATTGTAAAAAATCTTGTTTTGAACCATTTCCCCTGTTGAAAAATGCAATTTTCAAATTTTAAAACATTTTTGTCCTCACATTTTTCAGATTTATTAATGTTTTCTCCAGCCAAATACAATCTGTCTCAAATAATGCTATTAAGACTATTGAGGTTAATTAAGACTGTAGAAATTCAATTGCTAGAAAAGTTTTCGGCTATAACAAAGGTACTTAGTAACCAAAAAATTGAAATGAAGAATTCCGATCAAAATTGTTTGACTTATGTTTTTATCACTTTCTTGGGATAAAGCGTATTTGTACTCTACAGTTCTTCAGTCTTTGTATCCTTTTTTGGCTTCTATGACCTATAGCAGTTGCAGTATCTAACATTACTGGTCCAAGAGAACACATCGCTGACTTCTAAGTGTTCGATGATTTTTTTGAAAAAAGTTTGTTTTTAAAGGCAAAAGACTCTTCTAAACTAGATGCCTCTTTATATAAAATATTTTTGTAATTTCAAGATAAATCTCGTCATGCCTATTGTATCAAAAAAAACAGCATAATTTTTCATTATTTCAAAGTCAAATAATACAATAAAATAAAATATACGAATTGCACTTAAAATTGGGGTAAATCAGTAAATGAATTATGTTTCATCCGGGGTTGACTAAAAGTTGTAATCTTAGATTTTTCCTTTTATGCATCATTATTGTCATAGAACAAAAACATTCTACGAAATTGGTAGGGTTAAAGTTTTTCATAGAAGGAAGTAATGTGATTAAAAATTTTTCATAGATGGAAATTCTAGGATTAAAACCTGTTCCGCGGCTAAAGCGAGTCGTGTACATTAGCAGTCTAAGAAATATTTGAGGCCTTATTATTCCGGACACCACTTGTTCCGGATAAGCCAGAAATCTAAAGCAAGGAGAAGAAACACAAATAGCACCACGGTAGGAATACAAATATTGGTCCTAACGAGCTCATTTATTCCTCATGTTAGAGCTCAGAGCACGTTCTATTGCAGGTGACATGCAGGTGTCAATTGTGGTCCAAAATTAATACTTCTGTCCACTTAAGTTGAAAATCGTAAATGGCTAATTCTATCAGCCTTCCAATCGTTTTAAAAACACCGATTTCTAGGAAAATGATTCTGTAAAAGTTTTTTTTTTCATATTGCATACATCACGTGTGACTAAATTAGTCGGCACCGAAAAAGGTGATCAAGTTACGCATACCATTAATATTGGCTGTTGACAAGCACTTAATTTTGTTTTTGTTTTGTGAAGTTTTGTGACTACGACTTTTCCACAAAATAATGCAAAAAAATGTCAACTGAGGCCGAGATTTCAGTTGACTTTAGAATATGCAATTTTCGAAGCATCTGGCAAATTTGGTCTCTAAATCTCAGGTTGCAAAAAATGTTTTTTTATGAAGTTCTATGACTACAACTTTTTCATAAATGCCGTATCACTGAAAAGTAATTTTTTTTTCCAATTTTTTTTCATACGAAATTTTATGAAAGTTCTAGGATTACAAATTTTCATAGACATAATAGGAAGTTGTAATTTTACAACATTTTCAATTATGAGGTCAACCCGAGATTCTTCTGACAATTATTTTTTGTTTGCCTCTGCAACATCCTAATACTCCATTAAGAACTCAGATCAATCTAATAACTCTTTTCTCAGATCAATCTAATAACTCAGATCAGTCTCACCTAAGCATATAATTGTTCACCTAAGCAATCGAGGAACAAGCAACATTAATAATGATTGATTATCTTAAAAAGACTGCCCTTAAACTAACAGAAATTTGCATTTTTATCTATTCTAATTTTGCTCATGTATTCAGGTTAACTTATCAAACGGACTGCCTCTTCGCTTGCATGTTTGTTTTTGTCAGTTGGTTTGGTTGGTGTTTTTGAATCCTATTAAGAACAATAAACGCCAATTTCGGAGCCATAAATCTCTCATTTGAATCATCCCATTGAATAAAAGAGGATCTGCACCGCTTAATTTCTTTTCAATCGGATAATTTACCACGTAATAATCTTATGGACAAAATTAGGATTCGATGATTGACATTTTAATCTGATACTAAGAATGGGAAATAGAATTGCCAGGTGAACATTTTCAGCAAATCAATCATAGCCAATTTTTACGAGCTCAACTGTTCTGTAAATAACACAACAGAGGTTCAGAAGGGGTGGGTTTAGTTTACCAATTGAGAATATTGAAAAAAACATAGCAGGACAAGTCCTGACGTACAATTCAAAGAATTTTCATTGACTTAACAAACAACTAGACCTAGAACGGACAATGAGTGAATTGGGAAAACCATTTCTAAAAAAATCAGATGAAAAAAAAACAGAAAATCAATGTCAAAATGCTGCTAGGGAGAACAAAAAACCACTAGTGAGATATGTAATTTTGATTCTAACAAAAAACTAGGTCCAGTATGAGCTGTGAATGGATTGAGAAAACTATTTAGAAAAAAAATCCGATCCAAAAAATCGAAAAAACATTAAAAATAAGAGTGAAATTGCCGCATGTGAACAAAAAACCACTACCGAGAAACCGAATTTTTGTTCAAACACCGTTTTCTCACTCTGCTTTACAAATAGAGCAAAAAAAATTCACGCCGCAAAACCACTCGCTTTTTCGCTCCATTTCCTGTTTCGGTGTGACCAAAATCACCACTCCAATTTGACTTCAAAAATCATGAAAATGTGTGAACAGATCTTAAAAAAAAAGACAGCGCCCCAATACAATTCAAATTCTTTGAATTGTAAAAAAACCACCGGCCATTGCAACGATTCCCTTAATGAGTTGTGATAACAAGTGAAAAAATTTTCGTTCAACGCTTTGTTCGAAAAATGGCTTTTCTTGAATCATTAATTTTAGTGTCCCTGTAGCGCAGTGAAACATTGCCTGCTCAGAAATTCTTAACCAGATGATATTCTACACAAAAATATTTCTCGGAAGTTTTTTATTGCTATTTATTTCTCTATTTGTGTTTGCGGCATTCTCCGTTGTCTTATTAATTTTCCCCAGTCTATGGCAACGGTTGTGTTAATAGTTCTCATAGCAATTATATTGACTTTTAAAAATGTTGTGCTGCACAAAGTTCAGTGCAAAAAACCACAAAAAGAGAAGTATTTGAGGTAATTCATTAAAGGTAGCAAAGAGTTTTTCTTGTTACAATTATGTAGTATTACGAGAGCCGTTACAAATGAACGGATAATTAATCCCGGATTAGAGCGAACGTATTTAGGCGCTAATTAACCATTCTTTCGCCGCGCGCTAAACAAACTAACGCTTGTTAAGACTACCAGTACACAAGTATTTAAACAACTCAGTTCGACTTATTTAAATAACACAACTTTAGGCCTGGATCTCCTCGCTTATATCCAGGACAGAAAATGTACGTTGTTGAACGTAGGCGGCCTGTAAAACCACAGTTTCTTTTGATTTAAATTACTTCTGCTTTTGACAGTTGCAATGCAGATCTTTCCCCCCAAGTTCAATAAAGATGAAGCAGATTGCTTCAGGGGAAAAGACAATAGAGTCTCATAAAAAGCCCCCAAGATAACCATAATTGTTGCGGTTTTAAAAGAGGGGAAAAGCAGAAAACAGGCGCCTACGAAATTAATAATTGATGCTCTCAGCTTTTTAGATTTTTATTATTTTTTGGAGTTTCAATAGTTTTTCCGTGAGATAAAAAAGAGTTAATTCTCTTGCCTTCTCGGCCAATAGGAAAATTAAGAAGCACCTCACTATGAACGTGAGTTTGTGATTCGCTCCCTATCGGCCCAAACGGAGCTGAGAGGAATTTATTGTTTCTCTCAGCAAAGTGGGACGGAATAAAATTAGAGAGACAGAAACAATTTCTAGAGATCAGCAGCAGGCAACTGCTTTCCTTTTTCAATAAATAACTTAAAAAATTCAACAAGAAGATAATCGAATTAATTTGTTTAAAGAATTTAAACAACTATTTCTGTTTTTTTGCCATCACGAACTGAACAACTATACATCCGAACGATCGCTTTGCAGCTCATCTTGATTTCACCACTACAACATAACTGGTAATTAGTAAACTATAGTTTTATCTTTACTCTTTTATAAATTGAACACTTTCAGCCCCCCAACTATTTTAAATTGAGACTTATAGCACAGACAGGTCTTAGGCATATATCTTTGCCTTCGATTTGTTATATCTTTTGTCAAGTTTGACTGGCATACATAAAGAGATCCCGTATTGTGTGATCTGTAGCAGCCCCGTCAAATTTGATAACTGGTGCGCCCAGAGGAAAGAATCACGCCTGAATTTTTGTTTTTTTATCCAATTGGATTAAAATAGTAAAATAACCACTACCACAGAAGTGAAAGCACACTAATAGACAAACAAATAGAGTAATTTATATCAAATTTACTGCCGAAATACAGTAAATTTACATTAAAATAGTAACAGGCAACTGATTCTTTGCTCTTGTAAAATTGTTCTGACCCGGGTGGGGGTAATCTATGTCCGATTTTTAGTTTATTTATATAGCAATTGAAGTACTTTCACATTAAATAGTCGAAATTTAACCAAAATTCATCCCCCAAAACCTATTTAGCCTAATTTTCACCCAATTTTCATCAAATTTATGGTTAAATTTTAGTATTTACACTTTAAATAACCGAAATTCAACCAAATTTTATCCCCCCAAAACAAATTTAATTTGATTTTAACCCAATTTTCACCAAATTTATGGTTGAATTTTAGTATTTTCACTCTAAATAATTGAAAGTTGTACAAAATTCATCCCCCCATAACCTGTTTAGTCTATTTCTAACCCGATTTTGACCATATTTATGGTTAAATTTTAGTATTTTTACTCTAAACAATCGGAATCTATACAAAATTTATCCCCCCAAAACTTGTTTAGACTATTTCTGACCCGATTTGGACCAAATTTATGATTAAATTGTAGCATATACACTCCAAATAACCAAAATCTATCCAAATTTCACCGCCCCAAAACCAAATTAAACTAAATTTTAGCCAATTTTCACCAACTTCACAGTAGAATTTTAGCATTTTCACACTAAATAGCCAATTTTTAACCAAAAATTATCCCCCCAAGTAATATTTAGAGTAACATATGTCTAATTTTTACTGAATTTTTGACCAAAAAATAGCATTTTCAAATAATTTAACGTGAATTTAACCAGAATTCATCTCCCCAATACGTGTTTAGTGTAATTTATATCCAATTTTCTACACATTTAAGCACACATTGTTGCATTTTCACATTATTTAACCCAATTTTGGTTAAATATAAGCCTTCCTTAGTTGAATATTCAATCTGTTTTATCAATTCCTTGACCCGGGTGGGGTAATAGTAATCAAATTTTTACCAAATAAACATCATTTTGACCTAAGTTCTCAAATATTAACCAGAATTTAACAAAATTAACGTCATTTTTATCAAAATTTAAGGGAAACTAATCAGATTTAAGCTGTAACAACATCATTTTTATCCAATTTTAATCAATTTTACACAAAATTTAGCCAATTTAGCGTCATTTTTACATTATATTATCCCCCAACATATATTTGTAGCCTGGAAATAACATAAATTGATGAGAATTTCCCCCAGTTTAACCGGTTTCACACGAACATTTTCACCAATAGAGGTTTAAACAGTGCATGGACCAAACTGGAATAGTTATTGTAGAACATCTTAATCTAACAGCAATAGAAAACTCTAGAAGGGGCAAAATAACACGGTTTATTACTGACGGAATTACTTTCTTAGCTATTTTTTACGTGTTTGAACATTATTCTCCCGCTGATTTTTGTAGAACTTACGTATCAAAAAACCCTAATTTTCAGAACTTACTAACTTTGTTAAAAACTAAAAACAGTGTGATCGAGATTCCCGCGGAAAATTCAACCAATAATTAATTAAAAGAGCGTAAACTAGCCTTTTTAACCCAATTTTTACATAAATTTATCATAGAAAAAATATTGTTTCATGCTAAAATACGGTCATTAACAGACTCAACCACTTTAGAAACACTATATATACACATTTCTACACAATACTAGCTACTAAATTACTACTACTGATGTACTAAACAACCCGTATTAAACGTTTTTATACTGTCCTCTGTGTAATTTCATACAAAAATACAGTAATAAACTAGAAAAAAACAATTGTTCTATGTTATTTATATGTCATATATTAAAGTAAATGGTCAGAATTTAAATATAAGTATTAAAGTACAGAACAAAATAGGCAAAGTTTCATATTATTTAACTGATCAGAACAGAAACTTTTTATGCATTTACCATCATTTTCCTAACGAAACACAGACCGAAATCTATATTACTTATGAGTGGACTAACCCAAACTTTAATGGACTTTTGGTTGCTCTAAGAAATCAAAACAGTGTGTTAGAATTAGCATAAACGTTATCATCTTGCGTGTGGATGAGCCACCAAAATATACCTTCCCCGGTTGGTTTACAAATCTTAAAAATCATTAAACCCAAGTACATCAACGTTTCTCCTGACGATCCGAGTTTACCAGATAGAGTTAAATTACTAATAAAAACAGAATTTGTCACACAAATTAGATTTTCAAAAATAAACAGATTCCACCAATACTCTGTTGAATTTAAACACTTTGCAAATACTTATCCTTGGTTATTAAATGTTATCGTTGAGCAAACTGATATTTACTCTTG
Organism: Convolutriloba macropyga; assembly: GCF_964194025.1. Classification (NCBI taxonomy): domain Eukaryota; kingdom Metazoa; phylum Xenacoelomorpha; order Acoela; family Convolutidae; genus Convolutriloba; species Convolutriloba macropyga. The sequence goes on along the minus strand of NC_134476.1, from coordinate 31,822,837 downwards.
GGTTGAAATTTTTAGCACTGATAACCGCAAAAACTTTGAATTTAAAATACAATCATTAAACGGTCCTAAACAAATAAACTTCATAACACAAAACAAACAGTTCAATTTTCTACTTTAGTATTATTGTTTTATTACTTATTTGTTATATCAAAAATATTTTCTACACTAATTACCCAAATTAATAGTACTTTCGTATAAAATATTCTTTTCATATACTAAAATAAAACATGGCAGCGAACGTTGTTGCGTACCCTGACATAGCGTTAGAAAAATTTACAGGTTTAGATCCATCTGAAGATGCCCAGGAATTCTTCAGTTTAATACAAAGAAAAATCCAATTCTCGCTAGGAACCAGAGATCCTGCGGATGCTGATTTGCAAGCAGCATACGACGCTAGACAAAAAGCGTTGTTTGGTTCGGTTTTGCGTGGGCCAGCAGCCCAATGGTTTGAAACCTTAGCTCCAGCATTAGCATGGAACGAAGTTAAGAACCAGTTCATTACTCGTTTCACTGATGCAAAAGATAAGTATAGAAAAAGAATTGAAGTCGAGAGTATTAAAAGGCAACCAGAAGAGTTGATAAAAAGTTATATTCACCGAGTAACAAAAGCAGTTGAAAACGGGTGGCCAGATCCTGATTTTAACAACGATCAGCGTACCGCTAAGTGTATGGAGTACTTTGTAAGAGGACTAACACCTCCCGCACTCAAACAAAAGGCACATCAGGTGTTAATAGAAGATCCAACTACAACTCGGCAACAACTAAAGGACCATGTAGCAACTAAGGACTTAAGCTTTTCCGTTAGCAGCGAATTCACGGGTACCGCCTCAAGTAGTATTGACAATAAAATAGAAATAGAAGGTTTAAAAAACCAACTCACAGAAATTGCAAATCTCATGAAAGATCAAAAAATAAACGCCACATACAATAACGACAATCCTAGACTCAAACAAAACCAAACTAGATTCTGCAAGTTTTGCAAACGTTCAGGTCACAAAATAGCATTCTGTTTTAAGTACAAGGACTTTAAAAACAAAAATCGAAACCCAACTAAACAACGAGAAAAGTTCACAGATAATTATAAACGTAGTCGAAGCCATTCACCAGGCCAACAAAATTACAGATCAAACAATTATGACAATCAAAATTCTAGGGAGCGACACAGAAATAATTATAACCAGAATCAACCAAATTACCAAAACAACTCTAGGTCTGAATACTGACATCGCTCACCGTACCCATCAAACTCTTCAACCAATTATCGATCATCATCTAACGATGGCCGGTAACAGGAACGACAAAGTAACTATAGAAACAACTCGTACAGAGATAACAATAGGCAAAATAGTAGGGACAGACAAATCAACGGTCCTCCAAGATCAGATAATCAATATCGTGATAGGAGTAGAGACCATGACCGGGATAGAACACCTACTAGACAAAACAATAATATTCATTCAAGAGATAGCAGTGAAGGGCGAAGCCCTCGAATCCACTTTACCAGCGAAACTCCCAGAGGCTATCACAATAATGAGAATCACAACGACGAGTATTTAAACTAGACAGGTCTCCGTTCATAAACACTACTGATAACAGAGCAGGTTACTCTTATATTTATATAAATTTATACCAATCCGTCGGAGACAAAAATAAAAAAGCGGCTTAGAAACACAGTTTTTATTGGACACAGGAGCATCAAGCTCTATATTTAATTACCACACTTGTCTTGAAATATGCAAAACACAACTCATTGAGATGAAAGCTTCAAAAAATTATACTTTAGCGGTTAATGGTGAGAAACTAAAACTGCTAGGTCAAATTACATTCACTTCTTTCGACATTGAAGGAAAGTACCAAGTGGAAGTTACCGCATGGGTTTCAGCCAAAGATGGTTGCAAGCCGAACTTGTTGGGAATGGACTTCCTTGAATCCACTGTAAAATCCATCAACATAAGCACTGAAAAATTGATTTAAAAACTTACCCTGAAGTAGCCGCCAAACTATCTAGACACCGAACTAAAAGCTACCCGTATGTTAGTTCTTACGAAATTGTAACTCTTGATCAGCAGCTACCTTTAGCACCAAAATCAACTCGCGTAATATCAATTAGACCACCAAACGAATTTTTCAGAAAAGGAACCTCCTTTGTAATTGGAAGTGAACTGCAATCTCAAGGTATTTATACTTACAATGTTCAATGTTTTAGAAAAGAAAAAGAACTACCAATAATGCTAAACAATCCTCAAAACACCAAGGTTGTCATTCAAAAGGGTCCTATTGGGCACACGTTGGAAGACATTGAAATTAAACAAGACACAGAATATTCTGTAATTGACAACATTGCATTCATAAACCACCTAATGAACAGTGACACTAATTGGGATCAAATATTCCATGTTAGTGAAAAACAAGGTCCAAAAATTTCAAAAATTCAAAATTTTTTTGAAACCATTAAAAGCCCTGAAAAACAAAAGAAAACAGAAAAGCGCGAAAGACAGCAAGATTTTACCAACAACTACGAATTGGAAACAGACTTTACCGACGACCTTAAGGATCTTAAGCCACAATTAGAAACAACTGATGAGAACATCAGACTCGTTGAGATTTCCAAAGAAAAACTTAACAGATTTGACAAAACCGATCAAACGTTTCTCAAAAAATTTGATTTCAGTCAAGCTGACATCAATGACGAAAACCTAGACAAATTATTGAAAATTCTGACTAAAAATAAGGACGTTTATTCTCAACACAAATACGATGTTGGAAAGATAAAGCAAAAATTTCATGTCAAATTTTTACCAAATTCAACTTTAACAAAACAGAGACCTTCCAAAGTACCATTACATTGTCAAGAAAAACTAGAAAACCTTTTGGAACAACTGTGTAAAACAGGTATAATCCGGGAAATGGGTAATGATAAAGAAATGGGTTCAGAATTTATTAATCCAATCATAATCCTACCCAAGGGGAACACAGTAAAACTGGTTATAGACGCCCGATACTTGAATTCAATAACAGATCTTAGCCGATATTCATGGCCACTCGAGCCCATCGGAAGCCTATTAACTAGACTTAAAGGTAATTTCTTCACAACCAGTGATCTTTGTTCAGTTTATAACCAAGTGCCTCTAACTGAGGAAACCAAAGAGCTGGTAAGCTTTGTAATTGGTCCAAAGCAATAGACATTTGAACGCGGATTTTACGGTCTATGCGGTGTACCTAATTTCTTCAGTCGTATAATGACTATTCACTTTGAACCATTAATCAGAAAAAAAACAAGCTATAACTTACATTGATGACACCCTCATGCAAGCACAAGATGAAAACGAAATTTTTGAAATAATTGACAAGTATCATGAACTCATAAGGAAATCAGGATTAAAAGCTCAACCTGAAAAGACTAAATTTTTCCTTAGGAAAGTACAGTTCTTGGGACAGGTAGTAGGTAAAAATGGGATAAAACCAGTCAAGAGGCGAGTAGCAGATTTAAAAGCACTTAAGTCGCCTGAAAACAAACGTGATGTCATGAGAGTTCTAGGTTGTTCAGGATTCTGCAGCATGTACATCAAAAATTTGCATGCTGACTGCAAACCATTCTATGACCTAACCCGCACAGAAACTAAGTTTGTCTGGACAACGGAACACGAAAAACTGTTTAATCACATTAAAGACAGGACTAGCGAAGATACTATCTTAGCAATACCTGACACTAAACACCTTTTCCATGTGCATGTAGACGCTTCTTCTATAAGAGTAGGCTCAATTCTCGTCCAGGAATTTCCAGAAGGGAAACGAATAGTGTCTTTTAACTCTAGAATTTAAACTGAAGAGGAACAAAAAATGAGCACCACAGCTCGCGAACTTTGCGGTGTAATATCTGCATTACAAACGCATGAGCATTACTTAATTGGTTCTCCCCATTCTGTATATGTGTACACAGACCATAAGCCTTTAATGTATCTATGGGGTAGAAGAGCAAAACTTTCTCACAGGTTTTTTAGATATCAGTTAGTAATATCTCAATTTCAGAACTTGAAAATTGTTTGGACCGAAGGAAAAAACTTAGCTTTTCCCGACATCCTAAGTCGTAATGTAAAAATTAAAGACTTAAACACAAAAAGATACCAAAAGACATTAGTTTTTACGACGAGCATGGTAACGAGGAAAAATACTTCACTTTGCGTGATAATGAAAAGGGACCAGCAGATGATTTTATTCCAATCTTAAAACAAAGCTTAACAGGTATCGACAAGTTTGTTTTCAAAAACGACAAAATGGTAAAGCAAAAGTACGACAACCATCAAAACAGACTCTGTTCAATAAATAATATTTCAGAAGATTTCTCGTATGGTTCATCAATTAACCACTACAGACGTCACCGAGAACAAGAAATAACCCCTGTATCAGAACAGGAGCAGGACGAAATGTCTTACCACTATATAGAAATCCCTTCCTACCAGGAAGAGGAGACGTCGGAACAATAATTTGACCCAATTTCGGAATTTGAACTGTTCAATGAGAACCAGCCGTCGGATTTAAGTTTTAATGAACTCTACATCGATCAAAATAATACAAATGATTCGGAGTATAGGTTCCCATTAGAATACGATAGAAGTTTTTCTCGTGAAAAATAGTACATGTATAGATAAAACCGAATTTGCTAAAAAATTTCCAGAAAACCCAAAAATTAAAGATGCAAGGGAACTCATCGATAAACTCACAGCCTTCTCTAAAGAAGTTGATCTAAATACTTCAGTAATTTGTCAGGAACAATTAAAATACCCAGTGTTACAAAAAATTCGCCAATTAAGGGCTAACAATACCAAAGATGAAAAGAAAATTGAATTCCGACAATCTGAAGCCATAATGTCGTATATTAATAATTTTGAAAAGTTGAGTTTTGTAGGGAATATCTTATGTATTCAACAACAAACAGACGAACCAGATATTGAATATTTAAAAATTTGTGTACCATTCTCATTGTTCTTTAAAGCATTTCAGTTAGCTCATTGTGAATTGTCAGGTCATGTGGGATTAGATAAAACACTTGCTAACGTAAAAAAATTTTATTATTGGCCCGGAATGTATAAATGGATTGAAAACTTGATTGCTGATTGTCTTGATTGCCAAAAAAACAAACAAAAACGGAGAGACATCCACGAAGCACCTCTTGAAAAATGGACTGATACAGTCCCATTCCCTTTTCATACTGTCCACATTGATCACAAGGGACCTTTAAATCCTCCATCGAACGGTAAACATCGTTGCCTAGTTATTGTCGATTCACTCTCACGTTTCATTTAGGTATACCCTGTACGTTCCACAGATGCTGTAGATACCATAAACGCTTTAGAAAAATTTATTTTTTCTTTTGGAATACCACAAAAACTTGTGTATGATAAGGGTTCGGCATTCATGAACCAAGATTTTACAAGTTATATTCATGAACTAGGCATGACACCTGCACCTCGAACTGCTGATTCACCTTGGACTAATGGTAAAGTCGAGATCCAAAACAAACATCTATGAGCACAATTACGAATTTTTCTAGAACAAACCCGAGGTAAATGGGATAAATTGGCACCAAAATTCGTCTTTTCTCATAACACTCTTCCTAATGCTAGTACAGGAATTTCACCTTATGAAATTGTGTTTGGACAAAAACCACAGATACCTTTGTCACTTAAGTTGGGACTACTACGAAATTCACACCTCACATGCTCCTTTGAATTTTGTAAAGACCTGCCCCTTCACAGGCATACCCTGCAAACTTCGAAAAACACAGAAATTGACAAACTCTTAAAACCAACTATAAACAATTCATTGCTCATACGAGAAAATAATTTAAACAAATATACAATAACGCCTATAAAAGAAAATAATAACCGCGCAAATAAAAACAGAAATAAACACAAGTTAGGTAAGCCACTGGAGGTTGGACAAAAAGTTTTAATGGAAAATCATCAAATTGAGTTAGGAACGTTGACGATATTATTGATGTATCTAACAAACTTAGGGTCTTTCATTATGACTGTTATAAAATGAAAGAAAACAAAATGTATGCTCTAACACAAGTTTCTCCTTGCAAAATCACACCCGAAAACATTCAAATTGTTGATACACATGTAACACTCTATCAGCGGTCTTATCGGACCTTTGTCAAAGCTCTAATGTGCAAAGTCACTGCAATGCTCATCCGTTATAATTTTGGTATGTTTTCCCACTCATCATTTGTACACAACGCTCCAATAATAACATACGATATTATTGTTTCGCCTGAACAATGTCTAAATGCTAACAAAACTGGAAAAATTACTGTTACCGAATTTGACGATGATGGAAATTGACATAAAACATGGAATAAAAACTGTCTCCTATAAAAACCAGGGAGTTGATCTTGAAGGTGATTCATCAACATCTTGTGATTATCGTGGTCAAATTAAACATTTTTCTTTTGAAACCCTGATGCAAGAAACCGTTCTCGATATTGATCTTAATGACAGAACTGTCTAAAACAGTCAAGGACTAAAACTTCCTTGTGCTCCCTTAGAAGGAGGTTGTTATTCGACATCACTCGACCCCTTTGCATACAATTGGGAGGCACCGGAAAATTGTATAGTTACTAAAAGATTTTCACAAAATGCTAAAATGCTTAAACATGAAAACGAACTTGGTAACGTACAGTATTTCATAGTGAGTGATGAAAAACCGGAGACGCCCTATGAAGGACCAGGAACGTATTCTCCTGCTGAAATGGATATAAAAGTTAAAGTAGTTGATGAAAAAGAAAAGGTGTGTGGAAAACCTGAGTTTATTTACAGAACAAATTTAGATTCTTTATATGTTTCTTATACAGGCGGATTTAATTTGAAGACTGGCAAACCTTATAAGTCAAAAACTCAACAATTTTTTCATAAACTTCGTATTGATTCTGACAACAGCCGAAGTGTAAATGGGTTTAATAGGAAGCCTTCAGATGACCAGATTCGAACATCCGACAATGGTTTTGTTGCATGGGAACACTTAGACAAAGACAAGTTAGACTATGATCTTAACCTTGCGGTAAAAATGGACTTTGTCATATATCATAATTACATGCAAATAAAACAAGCATGGAAAGGTTTGGTCATAGAGCAATGCGAACTTGATCGAACTCAAAAACAAATAATACTTATGCAGGCTATCCAAAATAATCGTTTAGCTGGATATATGTTAACTGGCAACCGCTCGATGCTCTTAGACACAGATGGTAGCATAGGTTGACATTACCACAGTCGAAAACGAAACTCACCACTTAAGGTTCTTGATCAGTGTTTTGATAGGATCCCTATTCACTATGATGATAGGACAATGTTCGTTGATCCAATTACTCGGCAAACCTATCCATTTGCTAACGAAGAAAATTGCATTGGAGGCTACAAAAATGCCTACCAATTAGATATTGATAATGATAATTCATGGTACCATTTGATGCCAGCACCTGTTCCTTTACAACCGCCAAAAATATTCTCTTCAAGAGTTGTTAGTTCTGTTCTAAAATTTACCGGAATCCCAACGTGCCGGAATTTACACACCAAATCAACTAAAATCTTTTTGGGACAATATCTTGCATTCGGAAGCATCAAAGCCAGTTTTGACAAAAATTTCAAGAGAAGTTCTAGAAGGAAGAAGTATAGACTACTCTCAAAAAGATATTTATGCGTCTGCGATGGGCATAAATAGACAAATTTATCTAGACTCTCTACTCTCGCCTACATTTTTTACCGAGCAGTTCAAAGGCACTTTTGGAATTATCACCTTCTATCTGGAAAAAATTAGAAATTATTTAGCTTGTTTCTTGTGCATAAAATTCCTTACTGATGTAATTGTAACTATCATTAGAGCGTTCGAAATCCACAAAATATCCAACAAAACAATGGTTTTTTGGAAAATTCTATTAGGAGCAACTTATAATCTTTGTATCTTATCGTTTTTTACACCCGTATTTTCTAACGAAACCACACTGTCGGCCCCACAAAACAATAATTTATTACTGCTTAGTAATTATCAACCCTACAGCACAATAGAAAAAAATTACAAATGCGTTGAGGACCAACCAAGAGAAACTAAAATTAATGAGCATTGTCATACTGAAAATAATAAAACATACCCGAGTCTCGATTCACATCAACCACAACCATAGAATGAGGCTACCCTTCGAAGTGTGGTGGCACTTCCTTAAAGCTGTGACTAAGACAAAAAATCATCCTTTTATAAAAAAATAATTTGTCTAAAAAATCATAAAAATTATTTGTATTAGACCCTGTAAACTCATTAATAGATTGTTTAGATACACTTCAAGAATGCTATTTTTTGCAGCCCAAATTAATAAAACAGCCTAACGCTTTATTCATTCGATTTGGACAATACACCGGACAAATATTATCATCAAGTATTTCCGCCTTGAAAACTACTGTAACTATTAGAGTTGCATCTTCTACTTCAGTGACATCATTGATCTGGATGTACCGCATTCAAATTTTCAGTACTTCTCATTGTTAGGAGCCCTGATTGATAACACAATTACTTTTGTAAACATTGGAATCGAACACAAAATTGTTTCAAAGCACCTGAAGAAAAATGTTACTAGATTTTGAATTCTCTTGTAAGTTCAACATTGAGAGACATGTATGGATTTCTTTCTTTCTTTTTAATTCCTATAATCCAGTTTCAACTATGTAATCCCAACTTTGTTTATCTAGCTATTGCCTGCACTATTCCCCTACTCTGATTTTGTTACAGTGAATCCGATTGATATATTATCTATAAATATCAATCATTGTCAATTATCCTCTTTTTAGAAATAATTGACACTCCTTTTTATCCTTTTTTTAACATACTTTAATACATAGTTTAAAATGAAGAACAATAAGTTAATTAACATCTAAAACGCTTCCATTGATGTACTTTTTGTTTCAAGATAGACTTGTTACAATTTATCAAATAAAAAAAACCTTTGAAGAAAAACACGGAGACATTTTCCCTCAAATTGTTATAAATTTTGAGTTTTGGGACACTTGGGAAAACGATAGTTTGATTTTAACCCCCTCATTCGTTGTATTGGAATTACTTCGTGTATTTAGCACAATTCGAACCTAATAGTTTGCCTACTGAACTAGACCAGCAAACATGATTCATTTAACTAATAGAAACTTACAAGTCAGAACCGGAAACCAAAATTTTGAGCTTTTAGCCGTGTACTATGTTTCCGCTATAAGTATTATGACTTTCGCGAAAAAAACCATGACAAATACTTACAGACTTTTAACCATTTTCATTACTCATCCTCAGTTCGTCGAATTCACCAATGTTCTAGCTTACAAAGAGAACTCGATATTTCAAGTACAACATCCAATCTACATTGCTTATGTATCATTCTAAACTATGATATTTGCAGTTAACAATAAATTTGTAGAGTTGCAAAAAATTCAACGATCTTTTAATGCATACCCAACTCCTGTACCTACTATGCTAGTAACACTCAAAGAAATCCAAAGTGAAAAAATTTGTTTAATAAGTATTAATCCTCTCTCAGTTCATTGGAAATTCTTCCTCTTTATTCTAGAAAATCCAAACTGTGTACCTCACAATATTTTTTGATTGCTCAAAAACTGATTCTTGCCAAAACGATTCAATCCTAAAAGAGTTGGAAACTATTAACAATTAAAAGCAGCAATGATATTCTCATACCAAAACTGCCTTATACAAATTCAATTTTTTGAAAAATCATTTGTCACGACAAAAAGCAACAGAGTAATTCCACAACTAATACTCCATTTTGAATACTTAAACACTTGGACTGATGGAACCATTACCTTAACACCATCTTCCCCCTATTGGACATTCTTTATAATATATCCCAAGCTTTAAATGGTTCTAAAATCCCTTTTAATTTAGATCTTCTATAATGCTGTTCCACTTTGCTGAGCGCCTAGTCAAAATAGAGTCCCTCGAGAAATCATTCGTTGAAACTCCCATTGCAGAAATTAAACCCTGTATAATCATACATTATACTGACTACGAACGTGGATGCGAGGGTTCTACTCGAGTCACCATGGGAATGATGCACTGGGAATTCTTTCTAGCACTCATTGATATCGAAGAGCACTTCCCAGTCAACTTGGGCGCTCTTCAGCAAAGTAAATTGTTTCACATAGCTTTCTCTCCCCAAAAATTAATTTTCTCTCCCTGCTCATTATTTCTATCCTTTTTTCTGATCAATTTGTTCCTTTTCCCTCATTTCTTTCCAAATTGTTAAAAATAAAATGATTTTGTTCATTGGTAAGGAAAAAGTTAAAATTGTTAAAGCAGAAAGATGGTTTAATATCTGTTTAATACAGTATAAAGCATGTATCAAAATAACTTATATGTTTCTAAGCACAGGTACCATTAATCATTATTACATCTATCCAAACGAGAAATACTGGAATTTCTTTTTTGCTATTGCAGATTTAAATGTAACCATGGATTAGAAATCGCATACCCAGATATCTCTGATTTATCAATATAATGGGAAACATTTTGAAAATATTATCTCAGCAACCACAAATTGACTCAACCCAAAAAATCGAATGCCCTATTTGTTACCTCCCTTGTCGTCAATTCAAAAAATTGCACAAAAACCCAAACGGTCAACCCCCCCCCATTTTTCTTGCATTCCTTGCAGAAGTGAGTTATTTAAATATTGGAACCATCCTAAATGCCCCATTTGCGTAACTCCCATTTATACAATCAGTCATTGCCATTATTTCCAGTGCGATTCTTGTCAAGAAGTCAAAAAGTTATCCAATAGCCACAGTCACTTCAGAGATTTTCACCCAAAACAATCAATTTGTTTGCAGTGTATGACTTTCAAAACTACTAAATGCCCTTTATGCAAACAAACAATTGACCCAAACAACCCGTGGTAAAATCCTCGATTCAAAACTACACTCACAAACTATCCAAAATGTTTACCCCCACATTACTTGATTTTTTATTAATGGCCCTCATGATTATTGCTGCAGCCTTCTCCTTCGTTTTAACCGTTATTCTCGTAGTTGTAAGTATTCCTTTCAACTTTTTGATGTTAATAGTTATAATAGTAATGGACCAAACAAAAAAATCCCAAAATAATCCACAACCAAATCCTCCAACCGTGCCAGTCCCATAATCCTCTCCAATAACAATCTTTCAAAAATGAACACAATTGACAAAGAAACCAATACTATAGAATCCAAACCGGTTTCATTAATTTGTTTATGCTGCAGACGCGAAACAATTGTTTTCAAGAAATTACACGAGAACCCCCCTAACGAACTACCCCACGTAATGTGTCTGCTCTGTTACCAATATGTTATAAAAGATATGGGCTATGATTTTTGTCCTAAATGCTCTAAATTTAATGTTATCTTTTCAATCTTTAACTGTTTTCAATGTGATATTTGCAAACAAACAAGATTTCAATATTCTGTTGCAAAAACGTTTCATCACAGTGATCATGAGCCCGTGAACTTTTGTAAATTTTGCGTAGAAGATTATAAATTATGCCCTCGTTGCGAAAAAACAATCACATAATCTAAAATGCGTCCAAGAACATCCAAAATTTTACTTCTTTCCCTAGTTTTATTTTTAATCCAATCGATATCCCTAATTCAACTCGGTTTTTACCCGGAGCAAGTCACCTCCTTCACCCTAGTTCTACACTACTCATTGAATTGACAAAATGCAACCCATAACATTGTTTATTCTTCTTTTTGTCCTCTTATGCGCATTGGCAATATCCCTTTTTATTAATCACTACCTCCTTTCCGCAATTGGCCAAATTTTCTCCAGATACGGAAAATGACCAATCTAGACCTATCCACAAAAATAGTTATCCTAATCTTAATTACCTTGCTTGCAATATCGTTCCTTATTAATCTCATCCTACTGCAGTTTCTCAGAGGTTTTCCTGTTTTTGTATAAGGAAAATAAAAGAACAGTCACTCGATGGGTCTTTCACAATCCCTATTCGACGGTTTCCGTTGGTTCTATCCTCATAAGGACATTATCTGCCCCATATGTTCACGAAAAACCGTTATTGTAGAAAAACTACATAAGCAATTCCCCAGAGAAAATCCTCACTATGTATGTATTCCTTGCAGAAAGGCACTTTTTAAAAGATACCCAAGCCCTAAATGTCCCATCTGTCTTCGACCTTGTCTTCCCGTCCTGATCACATCCTACTTCCGATGCAATTTATGCAAAAAATGAAAACAGAATTAGGAGTAACACAAAACCCACATTTTTCCCAACATGAGGATCATCGATTCTGTCGAGTATGTATAAATAAGCAGAAAAAATGTCCCATTTGTAAAAATTTTTTAGACGACGTTGTCTAATAAACCAAAAACAACTCAAGTCCAAACGATTTTTTTCCCTTTTAACTTTTTCTCGGGAAGGGGTTACCTCTGCTTTCTCCAGCCTGTCCCCCTGGCTTTTGAACCTAAATAATTCAGAACACTAACACGATAACTGAAATTTCCAAAAATGACCCGAAATAATTCCTTTCTTTCAGCTCAGCAAGGTTGTCTCCCCAGCTGCACGGGTCATTGCAGCCGTGTTAGTGTGACACACGCCCCAAGACTCACACCTCTGGGCAGCGGAGAAAGACGTACTTGTGCCAGGGCTGCCCGCCTGGCATAAGTATAAAATTTTTTTAATTATTGCCCCCCTTCCTTTATTAAAATTAACTTTGCATTTAGCAAAGCAAAAACTTTTATATCAAACTTTAATAACAAATGCATTTAGCATTATATTTTTTAAAATAGAGCAGTTAGCAACAAAACCTTACAAAAACATTTTTACAATATAATACTTTTTCATATTAGCAAAACATTTGCAAACATGAAAAGAAGCCATAATGTGTGATATTGATGATACAGGCTAATCAAAATCAAAATATTTTAGATCATTAACAAGGAAACACTCAAAATGACTGCCAGACCCACACTGGCAAGCGTAGTAATCCTCATTCAACATCAACAAGTCACAACACAACAAGAACAAACAGAAACCCATTCTTCTCTACCTCCTATTTTCTCAAGCCCACCATTCAAACCTCGAAACACAGAATCTTTAACAACCCAAAACAGCTCAGAATATCACCCACAATACAACTGGCAAGTTAGCAGAAAGAGATCAATTACATCCCAACAAATTAGTAGTCACAAAAACAAAATTCTTAAGATGAACAAAATTGAAGATCTCGTTCCCGACGCTATCAGGAAAATACCCTCAGAATGCCTGAAATTGCAAGAACCAAGAGAGGAGAACATGAACAAAGAGAACCCGAGATACGTGAACACCCTCCTCTTTTTCCAAAAACCAAACTACAACAAATTTGAGGTTGCTAGTAAAATAAACATCATCCAGTTAAACGGACATCAACAGCTATTAGTCAACAGCGAAAAACTTCCAGTCCTGAAAACCTTCTCGCTTCCCGCAGAAAACAACAAATGGAGAATTAAAAATCGCGGCCCTAAGAAGGGCACTTATACCCTTAGGAATAACATGCTCGACGCATATATTGAAGTCCCTTACGACGCCATTTCCGCTTTTCCTGTTGAGATGCCAGAACTATCAAATATCAATACCAGTAGTTTAATAGAGGAAAACACCAAATTTAGTCAGGAAATATTTCAAAAGGAAACAGAGTTGCAAGAATTGTAACTGAAATTTGAAAAACTAAAAATGGAATCACAGAAACCACCTGAGGAGAAGCAACTACCTAACGACTATTGGCGGCGCCAATATGTCGTTGCCCATCAACTCCAAAAAACCAGCGAATCGAACGCGCAAACTATGTTAAAAACGTTCTCCTTGAAACATTTAGAAATAACAAATGCCAACAAAAAACTTGGAGAAAAGAATCTGGAGCTAGGAAAGAAAATAACACAATTAATGAAGGAAAACGAAGAATAAAAAGCCAAAATTTCCGAGCTCAAAAGAAAGGTGAAAAAACACAAAAAGCGACAGTCAAGGGATAATTACGAACCAACTGAGGACGATGTACAAGAAGTCCTTTTAATCGAAGATGATGACAGTCCTGTAACGAGCCCGATCATTTTGCCACCAGAATTTTTAAATTAATATAAGCACAACATTATCGCCCTTTGCGATTGATTTTATAGCCCAACATTATCGCCCTTTGCTATTGATTTTATAAACCAACATTATCGCCCTTTGCGATTGATTTTATAACTCAACATTATCGCCCTTTGCGATTGATTTTATAACCCAACATTATCGCCCTTTGCGATTGGTTTTATATTACGACGCCACCTCGTGACTAATCAACTCTTACAACCTGTCGCAGCCAACCAACATTTGCCACCTCCAACTCAAATGACTGCCGTCATCTCAACTCAATCAACAAAAACTTGAACAGAACTCACAATTTACCTGACTTTCATTTAAAACTTTTGTATGATGTAGATAAATTTATTAAATTTGTTTCTTACTAAAAATCGGGGTGAGCTGTAGTATTACGAGAGCCGTTACAAATGAACGGATAATTAATCCCGGAGTAGAGCGAACGTATTTAGGCGCTAATTAACCATTCTTTCGCCGCGCGAAACAAACTAACGCTTGTTAAGACTACCAGTACACAAGTATTTAAACAACTCAGTTCGACTTATTTAAATAACACAACTTTAGGCCTGGATCTTCTCGCTTATATCCAGGACAGAAAATGTACGTTGTTGAATGTAGGCGGCCTGTAAAACCACAGTTTCTTTTGATTTAAATTACTTCTGCTTTTGACAGTTGCAATGCAGATCTTTCCCCCCAAGTTCAATAAAGATGAAGCAGATTGCTTCAGGGGAAAAGACAAAAGAGTCTCATAAAAAGCCCCCAAGAAAACCATAATTGTTGCGGTTTTAGAAGAGGGGAAAAGCAGAAAACCGGCGCCTACGAAATTAATAATTGATGCTCTCAGCTTTTTAGATTTTTAATATTTTTTGGAGTTTCAATAATTTTTCCGTGAGATAAAAAAGAGTTAATTCTCTTGCCTTCTCGGCCAATAGGAAAATTAAGAAGCACCTCACTATAAACGTGAGTTTGTGATTCGCTCCCTATTGGCCCAAACGGAGCTGAGAGGAATTTATTGTTTCTCTCAGCGAAGTTGGACGGAATAAAATTAGAGAGACAGAAACAATTTCTAGAGATCAGCAGCAGACAACTGCTTTCCTTTTTTCATTAAATAACTTAAAAAGTTCAACAAGAAGATAATCGAATTAAATTGTTGAAAGAACTTAAACAACTATTTCTGTTTTTTTACCATCACGAACTGAACAACTATGCATCCGAACGATCGCTTTGCAGCTCATCTTGATTTCTCCACTACATAACTGGTAATTAGTAAACTGTAATTTTATATTTTCTCTTTTATAAATTAAACACTTTCAGCCCCCCAAATGTTTTAAATTGAGACTTATAGCACAGACAGGTCTTAGGCATATATCTTTGCCTTCGATTTGTTATATCTTTTGTCAAGTTTGACTGGCATACATAAAGAGATCCCGTATTGTGTGATCTGTAGCAGCCCAGTCAAATTTGATAACTACTTAACTTTTAGAACGACAAAAGTGCTAAATCTTGAACCTGTCCGAACTTAAAATTTAGTCTTTGAAAATATACTGGTAAAAAGTGTAGTTCTGGACATTTATTTGAATCACATAACGACAAAACCGATCACTGTAGAGGGAACGGCTAGTCATAATACCGTACATCCCAGACATTTGAGAATTTTTAAAGTGTAAGATCTGGCAAATTTCTTACAAAAGTGTCTGACCATTACATAACAGATTAAGAGTTGCCTGACTAAGACTTTGTATGACAACTTATCAGGTCTGATGAGATCTTACACGATAAAAGTTCACTTTTATCAGTCATCAAAAGATAAAAATTCTGCCTCATATGATCATTCACGATAAAAATTCTGCCGGATAGAAAATGTTTGTCGTGTAAGATCTTACCTGAATCTGATAAGATTTTTTAAGATAAACAAACGGAAATTTATGACTGATCTTTTTGGTAAGATTTTAACGATAAAAATTCATTAAGTAAGGCATGCTCGTCAAATTAGGGTAAGTCAGTTGCTTTCAAACAGTAGCTACAAAACGACAGCATGAAACAATTACAAAGTTGTCTTATATCGTCTCTAAGCCTTATAAGATATAGTTAAATGTTATTCGGGTATCGGTGGCTTTTTCTGAAGCGCTGAATATCAAACTGGGCTGAGGGTTTCATTAAAACCAATACAATATTGGAATTCTAAATTGAACCATAGTATCTAGTTTAGACTGAGAGTAAAAAACCCAGCAAAACAGACTCTTCAAACTTTTTTCTTTCAAAAATGTTTAGTTGACAAATTAGTTTTTTATTTTTATCGGACCTTGACTACGTTATACAGCACTAATGAAATCATTCAAACACGTCTTATCAAATTTGTTACGATAAAAATTCTGTCCTACCTGAACTTTTATTGTGTAATATCTGATATGATACTAATCAGATCATATAAGATAACAATATCAGCAAAATTGAATTATCATCTTTGAACATCTGATATGTAAGTTATCAAATCTTACATGATAAAAATTCACGAAGGGCGTAATTGTTATAGTCAAAGACCAGATAAAATGTTACACAATTAGGATAAAATGTGATATATTTCTTATCAGATATTACACGATTGAGGTTCACGTGATGCCAAAATTTTATCGTGTAAGACCAGATAAGATGTTGCTCAAAGAACACTTTTGATCGGTAACTTATCAGATCTTGGACGATAAAAAAACCAGAATCACTGGGGATAGCACTTTCATTGAGATTTTTTTTTAGAAACTCTCAAAAGGTAGATTCTTTTGAAGGACTATATTGGGATCTTTTCAGGTGGTGTCCTCATCTCATTAATTCGTTACCCCCATAGGTAAATGTTTAAACGTTTTGTATGCATTTGAATTGTTAATTGTGAATTCATGTGAATAAAAATGTAGAAAATGTTAATAGAACAGCAGGAAAATGTGTGCAATTAAACGTGCATATTAATAAAGCACCGCAGATATTATAAATATCAACCAAAAACCTGTCCTCATTTCACTTTTCGGAGTTAGTTATTGCACTTTAATTTTCGTTGCAAATATATTTGTTGATATATTATACAGGGACGTAGTTATGAAAGTAAACAAACTTTTCAGAAGCGATCTGAACAGTAATTTTTGGGGCTGCCCAATTATCGATTATATGTGGGACTGGGGGCACGGAGGTCTGAAATAATTCACTAACCCATTATTCCTTCGGAGAAATATTTGTACCGAGGTTTTTTCAGATTCAACGGTACATCGCGCGCTGAAAAACGTTTTCACAGACGTCTTTTTTAGCAATATGGGCGATAATGTGCTTACAAAAACTTAAAAAATCGAGTAAATCAAATTTGGCTTATCGGATATTACACGATTGAAGTTCACGTAGTGTCGAATTTTTATCGTGTAAGACCAGATAAGATATTACTCATTGAAAATTTTTGATCGGTAACTTATCAGATCTTGGACGATAAAAATACCAGAATCCCCGGGGATAGCACTTTCATCGAAATTTATTTCATTAAAAACTCTCAAAAGGTAGATGTTTCTGAAAGATTATAATGGGATCTTTTCAGTTGGCGTCCTCACCTCATTATTTCATTACCCCCATTCGTATATGTTTAAACATTGATTACCTATTTGAATTGTTACTTGTGAATTCATGAGGATAGAAATGTAGAAAATGTCAATAGAATAGCAGAAAAGATGTGTGGAATTAAAACGTGCATAATAATAAAGCACGGCATATAATGTAAATATCAACCAAAAACTTGTCCTCATTTCACTTTTTGGAGTTACTGAGTGCACTTTACTATTCGTTGCAAATTTATTTGTTGATATATTATACCGCGACGTAGTTATGAAAATAAGTAAACTTTTTAGAAGTGAGCTAAACAATAATTTTTGGGGCTGCCCAATTTTCGGTTATATATGGGACTGGGGGCGCGGAGGGCTGAAATAATTCACTAAAAGATTATTCCTTCGGAGAAATATCTCTGTGTCGAGGTTTTTTCAGATTCAATGGTACAACGTTTTCACAGACATCTTTTTTAGCAATATGGGCGATAATATGCTAAAAAAAATTAAAAATTCGAATAAATCAATGGTAGCTTTGAAGTATGATTTTTTTTTAATTTAAACACTTTACGCTTAGAATGTAATTGAAGAATGTTTTTTGCGTTATAATGAAGAAAACGTGCGCAATAAAATTTCTATATTAAACGAAAAATTATGTTGATTTATGGAAACCGTTTTCTTTTTTTTAGATGCTGCTTGACGGCGTACGATAGTTATGATTGAACTTCGGTCTAAATTGTTAGGTCATATAGCCTGCATTCTTATCCCGGTTATGCTTCTTGTTCAATTCATTTTGCTTCTCTGGTTAGTTACATGGCAATCATGGAAGTCAAAACTGGCTCGTTTAGTTCTGGTTAAAATTTACGCGCTTAAACTAAATTCTTGACTTTTAACACAGAGTCGTATCTTTTTGGCTATGAGATGAAGCAACTGTGACAACCCAGTTCATTCAACCCAATCAGATAATTGATTGACAAAATTATTATTTTTGCTTCAAAATGATCTTAATTCTTTATTATGTATGTCTTAAATCTCTGTTATGAAATTGTCAATGTACGTCTATTGACAATTTCTAGGTAAGGGTAAACTTTTATCTCTTTCTTTCTTTCCTCCCGGATCTCTCAGTTAAAAATAAATTTTGTTTTGATTTTAGTGAGTGCTCGTTCTCACTTCCATAAGCTCAACAATAGTATAAGCTTTGACCTTTGGAGTCAATTTGTACCAATTTTGAGCCTTTTCTGTGCACAAAAGTTACGCGACAAATTTCACAGGGAAGAAATATTTTGTTTAAAATTCCTTGTTTAGATCATACAAAGAGGACGTCCAGCTCACAAGACCTGTTATTATGTCAGTTTAACCTAAACTGTCAAAAAATTTGTTATGCAAATTTGGACTCTATCCTATAACTTGAGCGTTAGAGCCAAATTATTTTTGGGTCCGAAATTAGGACATGATCTGCTATTCAACCCGGTGAATTTTATCATTCACCCAATTGCCCAACCCTTTCCCATACTGCTAATAATAGTATCTACAAACTGCAATTGCTTAATCCAGCAGTAAACAACTCCAATCCACTTGAGCTAGACTCTTGCTAAGCAGTAATGACAGCTGTGTATTTTGCAACTGATATTTTAAACTGAAATGACAGGAAAAGATTAATTTCAGGGAATCTGAGCCAAAACTAAGTAAACTTTCCCAGAATTCCGACAATTTATGGTTGTTCAAGCTCAACCGGAGGTTGAGTACATATAATTTGTTTATAAAAGATATTAAAACTGCAAATGTAAATAAAATTTGTTTGAGTAGCGTTGCTTTTCAAGCTGGATTTGAAAGTCAGCATAATTGACCTTCAAATAAGTGAAACGAAGTGATCAACTAAACAGCACTTGTTCAAATCGTTAATGTTTTCCTTGTTTACGCCAGTAAATACAATAACAACGACCTCAAAATGAAAACCAAGTCCAACCGGCAACCACACACGGGTCATAAAAGACACGAGGAGGAGCCAAATTGAAGTTTTCTTCTTTGCTGCCTAAAGTATAATCCATATACATGGCCAGCCATAGCGTAGTTTTTGACTGTGGTGTCACGGAAACTAGGTGACGCTCTGAAAGCTATTTTCAACAATATGCAAAAACAATTAGAACTAAAATCTGAGTTTTTTTTTACAAAATTCCACCCCCGACGAAATCAGAACACCGAGATTTAACTATAACTAGTGAAGCAAAATTCTTTTTATCTTTTGTTTGAGGCTTGCCTGATTGTTTGCACAGAGTTTTGTACAGAAATTGGTTATTGTTGCAATAGCACATAATTGTTTCTCAAAGGCTGTTATAACTACGACGTTTTTGCAGCGTTCAGTGTAGCACGAGTATTAATTAGCAACTTTCCAACAATATTAACAATGACAATTTTTGAATAACATCTTTATTTTAGCGTTTGCTACTAATACGAACAAGGCGGCTCGGTAATGTGCAATGGCACATAAGGTTCCGACCTCGCCCATCCACAATATTGGCATAATTGTCTACCAAATGAGGAACAGATAGAAAAACCCAAAAATTATTTTTTGCGAATCCCAAAAAAGCCCGTCTTTTTCAAAAAATTCTGTATGAACAATAAGATAACCTCCAAAACAAATAACTCAGTGGAGTAAAAATTGATGCATTAGATTGCTGTAATATGTCAATATTAAGAAAGCGAGTCAAAACGAACAGCAAAATCAAACAACAACAACAACAAACATTAATTACATCAAAAAATTTATGTCCCTCCTAAAAACTAAATTTAATAACAAAGTCAACATACCGTCAGATAAACCTGAAACTAAACAAAAATAACTTATAAATCACCAGAAAACATATGCGACCAGTCCATAAAAAGGTTTGGTAACAATTATACAAAAAAAGAACAAAAACAGAAAAGTAAAAAAAATTAACTTATTTTTTTGAAACAATTAACTTCAAAGTAATAAATACCATTAGGAATAAATTAACATTACCACAAATTTGCGATTCCCACTGCTTCTATAGAAAGGCATTAGGACCTGACCTTATTCATTTTTTAGAGCGGCTAAAAAGAACAACAAAGAACAAACAAAATTTCAATTGAAACTTGCCAGAAAACGCTGTCAAAACCGTCAATCCAAATTTTGGCACTGAAAATATATTTCATTGCGCCTTCTTCAAACAGCTATAATGTAGTACGTGGCCATTGATTAGTAAGACTAGGTAACAAGTAGACAAAAAAGCGAAGTGCTAAAGTATGTAATACTTTTAATTTTTTTTTCGAAACAAAATTACATTCAATGTCATGAAAGGCATTAATTACAAAAAGAGCTATTTAAATATCGTCGTTTTTTCATGAAAAGGAAACCCTCGAGACCTGTAATTATCCAGAATATTTCTTGCATCTACAAAAAGAACGTCAAATATGACAAAAATCAAATTAATTTAATTTTTTTTGTGAAAAAGCGGTGTCGAAGCCAGTAAGGTCATAACAAAATCTTTAAAAGAAAGATTTTGGGACACCGATCCCTTTTATTCCCTTGACACCCATAATGTCATATTTGACCTGTAATCAACTAACGAGATTAGGTAACAAAAAGAAACATAAAAAGAACAAAATTGCGAAGTTAAAAAAAGTTTTTTTTTTAATTTTGGAAAACGATGGGTTTGAAAGTCATAAAAGCCATCAGCTATCTGCTAATATCAGAATATCGGTTTTTCTATTCTTCCATGAAAAGCCAATGAAAGCTATCACTATACAGGAAATTTCATACGACCGAAACGACAAAGTATAAATGACAGTTAAGACAAAATTAAAAAATTCAATTGATTTCTTCAAGAAAGAGGCGTCGAGGCCATTAAACGATGATTTATATCTTTCAGGATTTTAAAATGTTCAATTGTGTTTTATTTTGAATGCTAATAAGGTGACATGAGAACTGTCAATAATGTGATAATGTGACAAAATTAGAAAACGTGAAAAACTGGCAAATATCAAAACAAACAAAAATCTAAAATCTTGTAGTATCAAAGCCAGAAAACAATAATTTCAGGCTTAAAACTGCAACCGAGAATAATTGTTAACTCAGTAGAAAGAAGAAGCAGTCTTTTTTTGCTGTCACTAAGCTGGAAGTTGAACAAATTAAGAAAAAAATAGAGGAAAAGTTAATTAAGCCATTATTTATTGAAAAGTCAATTATTTTTAAAAAAGAAACGACCATAAACTTTCAATTAAAAAACTAA
Source organism: Convolutriloba macropyga (assembly GCF_964194025.1). Classification (NCBI taxonomy): domain Eukaryota; kingdom Metazoa; phylum Xenacoelomorpha; order Acoela; family Convolutidae; genus Convolutriloba; species Convolutriloba macropyga. Next base: position 31,800,864 of record NC_134476.1, on the reverse strand, counting down.
ATGCATTAGCCTGGAGCTGTTTAGCAAGCGAATTGGTTGGACCTATCTTTCCTGAGCTTTGATTTGATATGTTCTGTTCTTTATTATAAAAAAAAAGTCTTTTTTTTTTTAAAAAAAAAGACCGACTGATTACAACCCGATTTTTTTGGATTGTAACGGTCCAAGAATGGCCCAAAACTACCCCTGTTAATACTTATTGTCCGTTAAGAACAATTGATTTTTCGAATGTTGTAGATATAGATAATTTCTGAGTTGAAACTCAAAATAAATTTTGCATTTTTGATAAATAACGAGTAAAGTTAGCAAAAAATGGCAAAGTTTTAACTACAAGGCACTCTCTGCGGACTCTGAAGTAGAATTAGCCCCCCTCTGAGTCTACAAAGATTGTATGAGTGTTGTTTGGGGGTGTACTGTAGGCAAATTTAATCAAAGTGGACTAAAGTAGCTTGTTTCGTGCTGTTGTTGATGAAAAAGGCTAAATTTTGAAATGTTTATCCAGATTTTTTGACCGAAAAATTCAATCAAAACAATCAAAAATGCTTGTTCGTCTTCAAAAATAAAATCAACGACACTATTCTTAAAAATTATAACAAATTTTAGCAAAATTGACGAAAATTTAGGCAAAAATTCCGGAAAATGTGAATAAAAACAACGTGAATTCACTCTTCTTTTCTCAGAAGTTTAAGCCTCGATAACTCCCTGTAGAAAACGAAAATTAAAAAAATCTTTTTAATTCCATATTCTACGCTGGACGAGCTTTCTAATGATACTAGTCTCAACTCTCTACGATGAATATATCAAGCGGCGAAAATTCACGGAACAAAAAAAAACCCAGTTGAGTATATAGTTCCTCCCCCCTCAAGAGGGTCGGAACAATAAAATGGCAGTGGAATTAAGGTACCCATAAAGATGTATTTCATTAATTACTAAAACAATTTATGGCTGTTGCTGAAAAATGTTTTGCCCTGAATTAAAACTACCTTTCAAAAAGTAATTTTTACAATCTATTGATAGTCCTTAATTGGTTTACAGTTTGTTTTCGAAAATAATTTCTTTTGGTATTTTTGAGTTTAGAAAGATTCTTTTCTTTGAAGCAATTCGACTTATATTTATAAAAATACAAAGTTTCATAATAAAACTTTCTGATGCCTGAAATTACTTAAGACTAGGCCGCATATTTTGAGAAACAGGAAGGAGTTATAGGTAGGAGGATTGTGAAGTGAACTCAATGAGATCTCCAATTCGTGAGGGAGAATGTGCAGCTGTACCATAGACAAAAGATTGGCATCGGGCAAGCTATTATGCACTCAGCCATCGCTTTTCGAAGATTTTACCAAGGCTATCTTTCTAATTTATGCCAATAATGCAATTAATAGCCTTAAGTAGACATCTTATTCTAAAGAACAACAAAAAATGGCATCCATACACTTATATGGAAGTCAGATTCTCGTATAGAAGAGCAGCAGAACATTTTACGGAGAAAAAAGTAATAGATGATAACAAAAAGTGACCCAATAACGAAGGCTAAGTACGACTTGATATACTTTCAATGTTACCATACATGTTTTTGAAGGTCAAAATATGACATGTCAATGGTCACATAGTGTAGGTGATAGCCTTGATCAGTATTAATCCTATCAGATAAGCTCAATGACCTTAGCAGTGCATTTGATTATTATACAATCAAATGCCATCTCATTACAAAATCGGAATATCTTTAGAAGGCAAATAAAAGTTTTTAGTGATCAGATGTTGCCGTTGTTAAAGTTTATCAGTTTCTGGGTTCAATAATCGGCTCTTATCAGGACTGCAAAGATTTAAAGAAAAATGTTCGAGAAATAAGCTAGCATGCTTAATAAACTTGCTAAAAGATAGAAAGAATGTAACCAAATCAATCACAATTGGGCTACAACACAAGTTGATCTTCATATGAGAAACTGCTCTAAATTATGAGACTACAATACGGGAAGCTAAAAGTATAACGGAAAAAATCTTATTTTTTCCTTGCTAAACCATCGCTATTACCACGATAAATTTCATAAGGTTTTCCATTGTCCGGTCAAATAAGCTGGCCTAAGCATTCTTCTCTTTCAAGACCGCAAACGATTATGAAAGTTATCCGATGTTTCAGTGGTTTCGATCTAGGTGCAGAATTTCATCAGGAAAAGAACCCTCAAAATATCAGAGAAAGGCAGGAGCAGACCCAAGCAAAAGAACTCGCGCTGACAGATCACATTAACGAAAGGGGCTTAGTCTCTAAATTTGGTTATGTAAAAAGGGTTTGATTATGTTAGCTGCACGCATGGGATACTCTACACCACACGTATCAATTTATAAAGAAAGATATCAATGCGATCTAACCGATGGAGAGTCCAGAGATGGAAAAGCTCTTAGATATAGATGGGATCTCATACCAATGCCATCAACAAAAACATGTGGCAAAATTTGTAAGTTATCTAAAGCTCTTCTCTGCCAAATAGGGTCTCCTTGACTTTTCTCAACTGGTTCAATAAGATTTGCTATGAGATCGGACTAGAGCACTCTCGTAAGAATACCAGATTACTATGATTATCACGTGTCCATTAGTAAGCTGAAGTAGGAGCCCAATATAATTGAGATGAAAAAGTGCAGAGGAACCGGTCTGTCTACATCAGATGCCAAACAAAAATTTGCAACCAGGATCAGCGGTAAGATAGAAGATTCTATTCGTGTTGCATCAGATCGAAAATAGGTTTTACGTTTTTTTCTTAACTCTGTACTCTGCATCATACACCCTGAAGCCTGAAGTAGAAGAATCAATTGGAACGATGGCAGGGGAGTTTATGCTGCTGCTAATTATGTCTTGAAAATTTTTATAATTTTGAATGACGTTATACATATTTTTACGTTATACATCTTCTGATATATACAGTAGTTGTCTTGCTGCCCTCGAGTTGACTGATTAGCATTTTAGGGGAGGTTTTTTCTTCCAATTGAACTTTAAGAATATGTGAGTGTTTTCACTGGCAACAATCAGTCGAATATCAGATGAAAAAGATTATAGCTTTCATGTTTCCATTTTTCTTCCATCATTCGAACCACTTTTAGATGAAAAATTTCTTTTCAAATAATGAAAAGAAACAGAGAAAATCATTACACTAAGCAAAACTTTGAAAAAGACTACATTTCAGTTCTGGTGAAAATCAGTAGGTTGAAAATCACTATGTTACTTCTCTGTCAGATTAGTTGTCAGATCGTTTAGAGTGCACTGGTCATTATATCAAGTGCCATGTTTGAATTCCTTCAAACAATATCTAAGACCTTATATGGCTTCCTGGATACCATACAAATATCCTGGATACCATATCAAAGGCTTCCTGGATACCAATATGGCTTCCTGGTTACCATATCAAAGGCCATATATAGACTATTGAATACCATAGCAAGATCATTTATGGTTTCTAAGAAACCATATCAAAGACCACATATGGCTCCTTGAAAACTGTACCAAGATTGTATATGGGTTCCGAGAAACCATATCAAAGACCATATATGGTTTCTTAGAATTCATATCAAAGACCATATATGGTTTCTTAGAAACCATATCAAAGACCATACATGATTTGTTCATACCATATCAACGATGATGATCCAATCGACGATGAGGAGTCGGGCGTCAATGGTTTCTTGGAAACCATATCCAAGACCATTTATGGTTTCTTGGATACCATAGCAAGATCATACACGAAATCAATGCGCTTCGTCTATGGAACCATATATGGTCTTGGATATGGTTTCTAAGAAGAGCCAACCCGGGTGTTTTACTGCAGGAAATATGATGGTGATTGGTTATTTGGAATGTGAGAAAGGACTGTCTACTGTTCTGATAAAGGTAAAAATATCAAAGTTATTCAACGTTTTCTCATAGCCGATGATAAGAACAATTGCCGACAAGGAGTTCAGTCAAAAACAATGAAAGCGAAATTTGACTAAAAGCTCATTTCTCTATAATAAACAAATCAATAATCTGTCTGAGGATCACCTTTTGATTTACGATGAGCTCAAATAAACTTCTCAATGAATTTACTCTCTGACAACGGTTGAAATCAGAGCAACAAAGAGATATTGGCAACGCAAGTTGGAAATTTTTTCAACATTTTTATGGCTGTAAACTGCACTTATTTTATTATCGGTCGACACACATCAGTCAACCTGTAAACCTGTGATTAACTGATAGTGATTTTCGGCCACTTTCAAAATCACCAACATCTCAGCAATAATATTGGGAAATAGTGTATAAAGCCATGTCACAATTTTTGGTATTTTGCCTAAATGCGACTTACAAACAGTACAGATATTTATAAACAGGGACATATTTTTCTAAATCAAAATTGAAGAAACCAGCAACCAACGTCATTTGTTTCTAGAGAAAGTAACAGCTACAGAAGTTCTTTAGAAAATAATGGCGTAGAAGCAACCTTACACAATTCACCAATAGTGTGGTTATACTAACACAACAAGCAGCTGAATAAAAAATAAAAGGGAACTCGGAGATGATAAAAAACCGAGTAGCAGAGAACGCAGTAGGCAAGTTGTATGAAAAGCTATGAACACCTAAAAATTAATTGGAAATAGATGAGTCTTTTGATGCGCTTCAATCCACCTCGTCGAGTCCTGGTTGCTGCATTCGTGTTGCCTGGGACGTTTTCCCTCAGGATCTTCCTGTGCCTCTTTGCTTCACTCTTGCCAAGTCCTTTTTTCTCGTCGTGATATCTCTTGTAGTTGTGTGCTGTTGTGTTGTGGTACGTCGCTTGCTTTGCTCTTTAATGTGTTCAGTTAGCACTGAACTGCTAATTGCGATTTCTCAAGTGGTAATTTACATTGCCTTTTAAACCGCGCTTTTACTTTTGTTTGCAGTTGTTTTCCGTATTTTTGTTGGTTTCTGGTGGTTAAGAGAGAGGGTGCCAGAGAGGAAGTACAAAAGAGAGAAGAGGGGGAGAGAAAGGAGAGAAAAAAGGATTGAAAGAGAGAAAAAGGCACCCCGAGTGCACCTCCGTTAGCCAAGCCCCCATTTCAGAGGAAAAACAACCGGCTCGTGCAATGGGAGTACAGTGTCTTGTCGTTGATTTTGATGCTTATAGCAAAAGATATAATTAAAGTCTCAAGAGAAAAAGTCAAAGACTCACCCTAAGTGCACCACCGGCAGCCAACCCCCCTTTCAGAGGAAAAACAACCGGCTTGAGCACTGAGAGGACAGTGACGTGTCATTAGTTTTGATGCTGATAGCGAAAGAAACATAGAAATAAAGCCTTTAGAGAAAGAGAAAGAGAGGCACCCTCACTGCACCACCGGCAGCCAGTTCCTCCTTTCAGAGGAAGAGGAGCCGACTGCTGCACAGAAAGCACAAAGACTTGTAGTTTATGCGTCGATTGAGACGGTTATTTTCTCCCTTGCAGGGATGAGTGGTTGTTCCCAAGCGAGAACAGAGTGTGGGGCCAGCATGATTCCCACGTTCTTGCTGCCTTCCCTTACTGGTGCCCTGGAGTTAGATCAGCTTCGACTTAGACTGATTCCCGTTATTAGTTTAGTCTCCCACACTGATCTTTCTGATTTGATGCGCATCGGTTCTTTGGTTTGTCGGGTTCTACATATGTACAACCATACATGCAAGTTTAAAATTAGTTTTTTAAAAAAGTAAATAAAAAAGGTAAAGAAAGTACAAAGGTTTAACCCTGACAGTGTGTTTTTGGAGACGTTGTTTTGCTTTAATTTAGAATTTTTTGTAATACTTGCTACTTTTTTTGGCTTCAGCTAACGTCTCGAGTCATACACCAAAACGGCCGCATCTACCGTTGTTTGATTCTGATTTGTAAATGTTTAGTAGCTAATTCTTGTTTTTCACGTGTAGTACATAGCAATGTCATCTGCATATTGTGAAATTGTTGCATCTTTACATTTCGGTTTGCTAACATACATACTGAACAAAATTGGGCATATAATGTTCGCTTGGGGGACCCCTGCTTCGGGCATAAAGCTTCTAGAAACTGTTTGGTTGTATTTTATCTTGACTTTATTTTTCTGCTACTTAGTAAGCTGATAGTTCACTATATGATCCACCATGGTGTGTTAATCTGGAATTGCTTGTATAGGATACCTTCGTGCCTTGCAGAATCAAAAGATTGCTCAACATTTAAGACGGCAGCAACTGTGGCACCTTTCCTATTGAAGCCTGTTGTTGCTTCTTCTGTTAGCGTTGGAACACTGCCTGTTGTGGATCTGCCAGACCTGTAGGCGCTTCTCTGATCTCCCCACAGGTTTAGTTTTTCAAAGTTATTTACCAACTGTTCAATTACAATGCTCTCGCGTATTTTTCCAAGGCAGGATGTTGATGATAATGTTTTGTATCTCTTCAACGTTTTGTCAACTTTTTCTTTTTTGAGTATCATTGTAAAAGTTGTAGTTTTCCATTGAGCTGTTACAATGACCCTAATTATAATGATGATTAAATTCTTTGCGCTAAGGTTTCTATTGTTTCTAAAGGTAGTTGTTTCATCATTTGATAGCTTATTTTGTTATGTCCGGTTGCAGAATTATCACGACTTTTTATTATACTTTTACAAGTTGCAGGTTTTTTGTTCTGTGTATATCTTCTTCTTGGCTTAGATTGGTTGCCTTGAAGTTTGTTTCTCTTATTTTTAGTGAGAGTTTTTGCTGGTGGTCTATGGCCTTATCTGTTCTTGATTCGTTTGTTTTCAAGGTAGTTTTTATTTTTTGGCTAAGGGATCTGCAGCCTCCTGAATAATCATTGGTAGTTTTTTGTTGTTTTTCTGATTCTGGTTAAGTAATATTTTTTTGCAGGGCTCCAATTTTTTTAAAGTTTTTCTCGCTTTGCTTATTCGGTCAATTAGTTTCATTTGTTGTTTTGTTGTATTTTCTTTACTTAATTTTTATATTTTTTTTTGTCAGTAAAGTGATCTTGTTGCACGTTATTTGTTGTTGGGATGTGTTTTTCTCGTCGTTTCTTCTCAATTTGTTTCCTTTTCTCTATGATTTATGTTTTTCTTTTGTCAGTTTTTTTTGAGTTAATGGTTAGTAGCTATCTATTTATTCATAAATATGTTCTACTTGTAGGCAGTTTGAATGTTTTTGTGTAATTTTATCTATGTTTCTAACAAGTCTATTTTGTTTGTTATGTTCTTATATAGGTCATCTGAATTATGCAAGATATGATTTTTGTAATTTTCTCAGTTAACTTTGTTATGTGATCGGATTGGTTTATTGATGTCATAGGTGCTCTCAGTTGGGTAATGATCATCGGGGTTTTGGTTGAAGACATAGAAATGATCAAATAAGTTTGTTAGTTTAGAGTTGGCTATGTGCACATCTTGCGTTCCACCATCTTTGTGCGTGGGGTCATTATTGTTTAGTATTATAAAGTTTTGCTCTTCAAGCCATTGTTCAATTATTGTTCCCGTGCTCTTTGAGAGCAGGTCATTGGCTCAAATCATTTTGTGTTTTGTATGATGTCACCAGTATTTCAGTGGGATTAATTATAGGTTATTTTTGTGACCAGGTCCGTTTTTATTTCTGGATGTGGCGATACGTATGTTTGTTATGTAGAGTTAAAATGTTTTTATAGTGATAGATTCTTTTCTTTGTTTGCTTTCTGATTCATATATTTTCGTTTTTATTAGTTTGTAACATAATCAAAATGTGAGGTAAATTGCAGATCTTAATCGGCTGGTTTTAGTGTTTCCTGCTAAGGTATAACCCTCTAAGTTTTTGGCGGTTTTTCTTACCTAAATTGGATTTGCTGAGGCAAGCTATGTCGGCTTGTGTTTTTTCCAGTGAATCTAATATTTCGTTTTTTTTTATGTAGTCCCCGGAAGTTCAATTTCGTGAATTTTTGTGTTTTCTGTAAAATTTGTTTTTCAATCATTTGTTTCCAGTTTTAAACAGTTCTTATTTTAGGTAATGTCAAGTTGTTGTTTGTTTCAATGCTGAGTTTTCTGGCTTTTAGTTGTGTTGTCAATGAGATTATTCGTCTTTTGTTTCGTTGTCCCTCATCTACTGTCGGTTTCTTGTCTTTTAATATTTCACATAGAACTTAGGTAATGTCTTCTATGACTGTTTTCCTAATATTTTCTCTGGTTTTTTCCTTTAGTTTTTTTTGTAATTTAGCGTTTAACTGGTCAAGTAGGCTTTGAAGACCGATTCTAAGTTGCTAATTTTGTTATCTGCTCTTTATTGCTTTCAAGTTTGAAAAACTGACTCTTTAGTGTATTTTTGAGGTTTTTCTCGATTTGTGTCTGTTCATCACTTGTTTTTTTGTGCTCGGTCTTTGTATTTGCTTTCTGGTAGTACTTGCTACTGTTTGTGCTCTTTCTTTGTATTTGTTTCCTGGTTTTCTCAGAAGTCTCTGCATACGACGCAGCACGTGCTTGTTGTTTTGCTTCTTTGAATTTTTGACAGCCTTTATATGCAGCGTTGTGCTTTTCTGTGCAATTTGCGCAGCAAGGTTCATTTTGATTACAGTGTTTAATGTGGTGACGTCCACCGCATTTGGAACATCTTTTTGTGTTGTCGCAGTTTGCTGCATTGTGACCAAGTTCTTGGCATTTGAAGCCTTGCACTATTTTTGGTTGCTGTTTTGACGGTTCCCATTTGAATATTTGTAGGCACAATGCTGCCTCATTCATGACTGCTTTTTTGGTTCAATTTCATCCCTGATTAAGACTCTAACCCGTCTTGTTTCTTGGTTTGTTACGCAGCTTTTGGTTTTAAAATTTTTTCGGGTCTAATTCCTTGTTCATTTAGTTGTTCTTCTATTGTGTTTAGGCTGACATCTTATGAGACTTGTGTAATTACAAAGCATGCTGTTTTTTTCTCTTGGCTTTTGTTATTGTTAGAGTTAACTTTTACTTTTTTCTTTTGAAACCACTGTTTGATGTTTTATTGGTGTGAGCAGTTTGGATGCTTCTTTGTTATTGTTTGTTATTGGGTTTTATAGAGAAACATTTCTCTTTGGCAATACTCCAACACTGCCCGGATCTCTTTAGTTAGTAAGTTTCATCATGCCGTTGGCAATGGCAGGCAGCTAGTCAAGGTATCTCTACCTCAAAACTAACGAACAAGATGCGTTTGTAATTATTGTACATTTTCTGTTGCTCTACATTGGCACGTTTCGTGGCGGCTTTAGGAAATTGCAAAGTGAAGAAACTATTCAATCTTTGCAATTTTCATTTTTTTTCTGAAATTTTTGACAAATTTCTCAGTTTTCTGTCTTTATTTGCCAATAAGTCTCTTTCAAGGCTTGTGCGTGAATTAAATGTTTTTTAACTGGATCGAAAATGGTCTTGAAGCTTCACGTGTCTCAAGTTTTGCGATTGTCTTCCTGACTGAAATTGTTCCATTGACCTGCTGGTCAGGTACATCTCGGTTTTGCATTCCAATGTCTGGATTTTTTCAGGAGATATGCTGCTATTAGTTTTTTTGTAAGATACTTTTACACCATATTCATAACTTAGGGCTCTCAGATCGGAAAAAACAGGTAAAACTCAGTGGGCATCGATTCTCATCGGAGGGGCTAAGCTACTTATGGAGTTTTTGGGTAAAGAAATTGCACTTTTCTGCGTTTTTTGTCTTTTTCATTTGACCAGTCTGGTATTGAGGTTTTCAAAAAGTTAATAGAAGTCTTTTGCAAGACATAATTACTTTTTATGACCATTTTAATTGTTTTTTGTTTTGGTAGTCCAAGCATAAGCACTCCAGTTTATACTAAATAACAACGTTTATAAGTTTTTTAACAACTTTTGTCATTTAGTCAGTCTTTCAGCCCTAGGTGTCGTAGAAACTCCCATAGGGCTAAGGAATAAGTTAAGGAATGGTTTCCATGGCTAACGGAACAATTTACAATCACCAATTTCAGCAATTTTTTGATTATTTGATTTTTCTGCGAAATTTACACGATAAATTACACACTAATTTTGCGAAATTTAGAAACTCTGAAAATACTTTGCCACTTTCAATATCTTTATAAAGTAACTGGCATGTTTCTTTTTCATCTTTAGTGGCCGATGAAATCCTTTCAAGGCTTTTGTTTGGGCTATGGAGTATGTTTATGTGGATGAAATTTGACCATCAGGGTAAGAGAAACAATTTTAATTTTGTTTAATTTGTCGGATTGTTTTGGCTCCTCCAATTACTGTTTTTTGTTAATTTTGATTGATTCTATTTGTTGCTCCAATTTTGAGAGACTTTTTCTCTTCTTGGCTGCCCTTGTTCAGTTGATCTGTTCGGAAAATGTATTATTTTTCTTTTAATTTTTCGGACTACATTTCAGGACTTGTCCTGATATAATTTTGGCATTTTTTGGGTACAGAAATATGAATTATGATTTCCAACGTATTATAGATCTACTTATGGAGTTTTTGGGTAGAAAAATTTCCACTTTTTTGCGTTTTTTGTCTTTTTCGTTTGACCAGTCTGGTATTGAGGTTTTCCAAAAGTTGGTAGAAGTCTTTTGCAAAACATAATTACTTTTTATGTCCATTTTAATTGTTTTTTGTTTTGGTAGTCCAAACATAAGCACTCCAGTTTATACTAATTAACAACGTTTTCAAGTTTTTTAAAAACTTTTGTCATTTTGTTAGTCTTTCAGCCCTAGGTGTCGTAGAAACTGCTATAGGGCTAAAGAATAAGTTAAAGAATAGTTTCCATGGCTAACGGAACAATTTAAAATCACTAATTTCAGCAACTTTTTGATTAATTGATTTTTCTGATATTATTTTTCGACATTAGGTTTTCGACATTTACTGTCCTTATTTATGTTTTCCAGCCGAAGCGGCCAGGAAACTTCCTCCATTTCTTTATATATGTTACTGTATGGTTTATGTTGGTAATAGAATGGTTTTCAACGTATTAATATTGCGAATTTTAGCAGTTTTTTTTAAACTTGCAGTCCTTTCGAGAATTTTTGTTCAAAATTTGTCATTTTCTGAATCTATCTGACCCAAGGGACAAGGAACCTCACATAGGTTTTGATAATAGGTGACTGCTCAATTTATAGTGGAAATCGATTGGTTTTTTTATTTCAAAATTGCAAAGTTTAGCATTTTGTCATCAGCTTTTGAAATTTTTTGCACACCTCTGAAAATTATCATCATTTTCCCACTCTGTCGATCTTTATGGTCCATTGAAACTGTTCTTGATCTTAATATTGGATTTCTGAATAGTGTTTGAAGCCAATAAAATTGTTCATAAAATGTCTTTTGAAACAATTTTAGCAACATTATAATAAAGTTTCAGTACTGAAATTACTGATATACTGCAATTACTGAATTTTCTGCATTTTCTGATTTTATCGACTTTCAACAGCCAATTTAATAAAATATGCTGCAGAGGGGATAATGGAAATATTTGAGACACAGGGAAAATTGGTTTTGGATACACTAATTTTGAGAAATATAGAAACTCTGAAAATACTTTGCCACTTTCAATATCTTTTTAAAGTAACTGGCATATTTTTTTTCATCTTTAGTGGCCGATGAAATCCTTTCAAGGCTTTTGTTTGGGCTATGGAGTATGTTTATGTGGATGAAATTTGACCATCAGGGTAAGAGAAACAATTTTAATTTTGTTTAATTTGTTGGATTGTTTTGGTTCCTCCAATTACTGTTTTTTGTTAATTTTGATTGATTCTATTTGTTGCTCCAATTTTGAGAGACTTTTTCTCTTCTTGGCTGCCCTTGTTCAGTTGATCTGTTCGGAAAATGTATTAATTTTCTTTTAATTTTTCGGACTACATTTCAGGACTTGTCCTGATATATTTTTGGCATTTTTTGGGTACAGAAATATGAAATATGATTTCCAACGTATTATAGATCTACTTATGGAATTTTTGGGTAGAAAAATTTCCACTTTTTTGCGTTTTTTTGTCTTTTTCGTTTGACCAGTCTGGTATTGAGGTTTTCCAAGAGTTGATAGAAGTCTTTTGCAAGACATAATTACTTTTTATGGCCATTTTAATTGTTTTTTGTTTTGGTAGTCCAAACATAAGCACTCCAGTTTATACTAATTAACAACGTTTTCAAGTTTTTTAAAAACTTTTGTCATTTTGTCAGTCTTTCAGCCCTAGGTGTCGTAGAACCTGCTATAGGGCTAAAGAATAAGTTAAGAAATAGTTTCCATGGCTAACGGAACAATTTAAAATCACTAATTTCAGCAATTTTTTGATTAATTGATTTTTCTGATATTATTTTTCGACATTAAGTTTTCGACATTTACTGCCCTTATTTATGTTTTCCAGCCCAAGCGGCCAGGAAACTTCCTCCATTTATTTATATATGTTACTGTATGGTTTATGTTGGTAATAGAATGGTTTTCAACGTATTAATATTGCGAATTTTAGCAGTTTTTTTTAAACTTGCAGTCTTTTCGAAAATTTTTGTTCGAAATTTGTCATTTTCTGAATCTATCTGACCCAAGGGACAAGGAACCTCACATAGGTTTTGATAATAGGTGACTGCTCAATTTATAGTGGAAATCGATTGGTTTTTTTATTTCAAAATTGCAAAGTTTAGCATTTTGACATCAGCTTTTGAAATTTTTTGCACACCTCTGAAAATTATCATCATTTTCCCACTCTGTCGATCTTTATGGTGCATTGAAACTGTTCTTGATCTTAATATTGGGTTTCTGAATAGTGTTTGAAGCATATAAAATTGTTTATAAAATGTCTTTTAAAACAATTTTAGCAGCACTATAATAAAGTTTCAGTACTGAAATTACTGATATACTGCAATTACTGAATTTTCTGCATTTTCTAATTTTATCGACTTTCAACAGCCAATTTAATAAAATATGCTGCAGAGGGGATACTGGAAATATTTGAGACACAGAGAAAATTGTTTTTGGATACACTAATTTTGAGAAATATAGAAACTCTGAAAATACTTTGCCACTTTCAATATCTTTTTAAAGTAACTGGCATATTTCATATTCATCTTTAGTGGCCGATGAAATCCTTTCAAGGCTTTTGTTTGGGCTATGGAGTATGTTTATGTGGATGAAATTTGACCATCAGGGTAAGAGAAACAATTTTAATTTTGTTTAATTTGTTGGATTGTTTTGGTTCCTCCAATTACTGTTTTTTGTTAATTTTGATTGATTCTATTTGTTGCTCCAATTTTGAGAGACTTTTTCTCTTCTTGGCTGCCCTTGTTCAGTTGATCTGTTCGGAAAATGTATTAATTTTCTTTTAATTTTTCGGACTATATTTCAGGACTTGTCCTGATATAATTTTGGCGTTTTTTGGGTACAGAAATATGAATTATGATTTCCAACGTATTATAGATCTACTTATGGAGAAAGGAAGGGCGAAACTTTCCTCCTACAAATCAAACCCAAAGCAACTTTTGCAGTCCCTGAATTGGGCTTAAGAGAAATCAAGGTAAAATGAATGCAAAAAAAGTAATACCTCCTTACACAAATAATTAGAATTGTTCATGGGTTTCATAATTTAGGCAACTTAAATTTATCGTAAATCTAAGGAACAAAAACTGCCTCCTTCAGCAGATTCCCATGGATTTCTCAATAGTTTTTGGGACGATCTGCACAACAAAGCATTAATCAGATTGACAAATTAAACTACAAATGCCGCTGAGCTTAAAATTACAATCCAGACCTCCGAAGGCGATAGACGAGTTGACCATCCAGCGGCTAGGAAATTTTCTAATCTGTAATAGAAATAATTGTAAAAGCTTCCCCATTGCCGAAACAGAGATCCTGATATTAAGTAACGCTAATTGAATTGACAATCACTGCATTAGTCTTATTTACGGAAAGCCAAGTAGCTATTCGGTATAATACGTATCCTTCTAAATTAAAAAGAATAATATTTTTTGGCGCATTTTTTTACAATTTAATCTCACCGGTGACTTTGACTGTGGACATAATACTAAGGTTAATCAGTTCAGACGTTAGAGTATGCACTCTACTAACTAAAGGGTGATCACAACTTGGAGCTTGAAATGAGAGCTCAATGTAAACGATCATAGTAGGACTCTCGCAGTATGTAAAAGTCGGCTCAATGGAAAGCACAAGAGTGCATGCAATTAAGCAATAGTGGAGTCACAGACCACAAAGATCCCAAACTGTAGGCCCTCTGTAATGCTGTTAAAAAAGAGTCGAAATATCAAGAAAATATCGAAAAAAATTTGCTTAAATAGGTTATAGGTTTAGCAGTTTCTAAGTAACAAAATGTTTTCCAAACAAAATTCAATTGCTGTTAACAATAATCTTTTTTGATTAGTACTTTTTCATTCTACAATTGAAAAAAAATTATCACAAAATTTAGCAATAACAACAGCTGAACCTGGAAATCACAAAATTTGTTGTGACAATCTGCAAAACAAACCATTATTTAGGGTGACAAATAAAACCACATAAATCACTTGGCTTCAATATTTCGTAGAATTGGTGCTCCAAGCTCAGAGAAAGGGACTCCACAAACTACTACTGCGTCAAGACAACAACGCTTTGAGCTTGCACCACTGTCCATTAGGGTAAGCTGTGATGGGATGGGGAATCATAAATTGCTGAAAGATGCAAAAGAGCCAGAAGTTGCTGACATCAAGAGCAAATAAACACTGACACTGACTATAGATACAAAAAACTTTATGCTATTGATACTTGACTCTGTGGGAATGGACGGCATACGAGATTGAGCAAATACTTGGGTGCCATTTTAAGAGAGAGACTTTGGAAGGTGCACACAACGACCTCGGTAAATTGGAAAACACAGCTGCCTCGATTGAAGCTCGGCAATTCTGAGGATCTGGATAAGTTCTCCATTAGAGGATGAAGTTGAACACAAGGCTACGAGAATCAGGAGAATTGGTCTCAGAGACCTTCTTCATAGCCTGGCTCGTCAGTAGACCGCTAATGATGTACGAGGTTCCGTTATACTGAATAGCTTCAATCCGGTAGCAAAAATCACGGAGTTCAGAAAAAGTTTGTAGAATTTTCATGAAAGCCCAACACAGAGAAACAAGGGACAAAGTGTTTCATTGCCACCGGCAGTGATGCGTGACTTTTAAATAAGTCCAAAAAGGAAACTGTTTTGTGTGTGTGGGATGGCTGGAAACTTTGCCAAGTACTGCAGGAAGAAAGAAACGGCGCAATCTAGCAAGTTTTGTTAGAAAAATCATCTAAAAAGAACATGCAAAGCACAAAAAAACGAAAGCAAACGTAAGTTTGCAGCAATGGGTCTAACTTTGGCTGCATCACACGAGAAAAACAAGGCAGATCTCAACCATTGGAAGACAGCAAGACATGATAGTTGACAGTGGTTGCATAGATAACACAGTGTCAAATATATAAGCTTTCCTGGGCTTTGCTCCCATTCAATCAATTATCAGATATCCGAACGGAGAGGCTTCCAGAGTGGTGGTCAGAGCTGTGTGAAGACTATTATACCCACATAGTTAGGTCAATTTAAAATTGAACTCAAAAGTTTTCTCTGAGTGCCGGACTATTTTGCAAACATTGTATAAGTCTCAAGAAAAAGGTTCGGCAGAAATAACTTCACTTTCTAGAGATAGGATAGTTGCATGAACGTCAAGAAAAAATTTTTAGTGAACACTATAAACAATGTAACTTGTTTTACTTAACCTGTATTATTCTGGATTTCAAGTTGAAATCCAACAGCGTGAAAATTGACAGCGCAATAATCTGGCACAGAATATTGGGTCACTTGAATCACGTGTTATTGGTCAAGAATGCACCAGAGAGAGTTTGGGAACTGAGTAGTGTATGCGTCGTATGCGACGGATTACAATGACTCCAGCACCAAGGATGGCAGAGGTGCATGCAGTAGAGAAGCTAGAGAGGTTGTTCACAGACGTGATCGGATCGTTTTGAGTGGATTCATTGTCAGGGTTCCTATTTTGCGTTGGGTTTGCGGGTTTTCAATGCACAAAATTTGTATTTTTGGACTTGCCCAAACCAAATAGTGAAGCATTGGCCAGTCGAAGAAGCCATTGTCCCTTTAGAGGACACCCATGACGCTGAGAAAAATGACTACAAAACAGTACCTCTTAGAATAATTCTGGACCTTTCACATGGATGCAGGAGTTTTACAGGAAAAGCACATACAAGAGATGATGTCAAAGCAGAAGGGATTAGAAAGAGAGTTGCAACAAGCCATTGCTGGAAATAGGAAGATGTCTGCTCGTTAACTCTGGACTTCGAAGATCGTGTTTGGAGCAGCTGGACTGCATTCAGTAGGGATCAGAAAATTGGTTGTGAGACGAGAAGAAAAAAGATGCCCCGCAGATCTAAAGCGAGGTATAAAGTCTCAAATTTAAATTATCTGTTTCTGGTTGCAGAGTCTTCACGAGGAGGAAGAACAGACATGTCAGCAAACTTGAACCCAAGCCAGTAAAAAGAACGTTTGAGAGCTACACTGAGGTTGATGACAGTTCGAGATGCGATTATCAAGGAGTTTGAAGTGGCTGAAACCTTGACAATACAGAGACGCCTGATATATGCAAAAAGAGATCAAAGCAACTGAGGACTTGTCTCTCCGATAATGGTAGCCCTGAGTGCGGCAACAAATAGAGACAGGGCACAACTACTGCAACAAGAGAGAAGTGGTATGACCCAGAGAGCGTGCAGTTGCAGGAAGAACACTGTGACAAGAGTTCTCGGACGCTGACGATAAAACCCCATACGAAAGATCTTCTGCAACAAAAGGGAGTGATAGAGCTTTAAAGTCACTAGAATACAGTAAAACAGAAAACATCTCCCAAAGAGAAAATTAGATTAGATGTGTATTCAAAAGAGCAATAGAAAAGAAAAGAGCCCTGACGAAGAACACAAGAACTCAGCATTTTTTTTGGTGAGGAAGGCGCCGATCTTGTTGTGACTGAGAAGGACTATGTCGAACCCAAGAAATGCTATGAAGCAAAATGAAGTGATGAGTGGGGGGCCGATGGCATTGGGCATTGAAAGTCTAGTTCTGGTCCCTCCAAGAATAAAAATTGGACTTGTTTAGACAGCCTACGGACAGGGACGTCATTCGAGGCAAATGGATTTATGAATTTAAATTGAGACTCAGTGCTCAAGTTGAAAATCAAGTGAAGGAAAAAAAGCTTCAAAAAAGTGAAGGAGTGGACTATTGTAAGACTTTTGCGGCCAGCGAGCCAGAGATTTTCCGGAGTTTACTTCAGATATCAGCAAAGCATGGGCATGTAATGCACCAGTTTGATGTCCAGACAATTTTCTTGCACTAGCCAATAGAGCAAAATGTGTATCTGGAACAATCACATGTTTATTCGGAAAGGTGGAAGAAACGGAGATAAGTTAGCATTTCAACTGGTACAAAAAATAGTAACTTTTTCTACTGGTACAAGGATATATCAGAAGCAGGAACAACCATTGCTTCTTCTTGAGAACAGAGAAAAATTGCAACACCATCATCTTGGCCTCAGTCGGCGTCATCATATTAGCATCAGGAAGCATCAGTGAACTTCAATTTCAAAAAGGTTCTGGAAAAAAGAATTCACAAGGAAGAAAATGGGAGACTACACTACCCTTGTTTCCAAGCTTCAGAAATAGACAAGACGAATGCAAATTAACAGTCGAAGCAGATGACTACGTATGACAAGGCTTGAGCGGTTACAAACGGATCAAGGTAAACTCTCAAAGATTCAAGCGGACTTGAACTTAAAACTTCAGGCAGCACAGAGCTGAGACGCGGACGTGGATCAAAGGATCTGCCGAATCTTGTTGAATCACTTCTTTGTCTACCATCGCCATTCTGTCCAGACCTATGAATTTGCTAACAAATCAACACTTGCAATGCGAAACACGTCTCCTACTTGATTCTTAAGGTTCAAAAATCTTTAAAAAATACTTACTCAAAAAACAATTATGAACTATTTGGGGAAGTGATGAAGCCTGGTTTGGCTTTGTGAACTACAGAAAGAGCTAATATTCCAAGCTGAATGGACGTTGCATAGATCTCAGCTGCATAGTCAAAAAGCAGGTAACCAATGCTCTCCTTTCATCAGAAGCAGCATATCAGGCTTGGGAGCAGCAATTCAGAAAGCACTCTAAATGAATCATCTCATGGAGAGTTTTGGCATCACACAAAAAAATCCAATAGCAATTCGAGATGAGAACCAGTGTTATAGCAAGTCGTGCCATATCGATGTTGTATCGTTTGGAAGTTGTTTCACATCGAGATAAATTTACACTTCATTCGGGACTAGACGGAGGTTGGTACTTTTTCAACTCACCTCGTTACAACTGACAAAATGGCAGAAGACATCTTTACGATATCTTTACACGCATCGAAGGTGAAAACATCCGGAACAACATTAATGGGAGCTGACTCTAAGCATTCAGCTCAAGTCTGAGTGGGAGTGTCGAGAAAAAGAACTTAGATTTGAAGTACTAACCTTAATCCCAGAAAGCATGAATTATTCTCTTACCTGTACAATCGATGTGATGAAATATTGAATGTGAACTAATGTTCCTGCTCATTTTACGTACATTTTCGGCTAAGTATCGCCTTTGTGGGTGTGTCCTTCCAGAAATAGTAAAAACCAGATTTAATGAGCTCATTTGTTTACATCCTGATTTCAGTAGTTTTTTGGATGTGGACATATTAATCAGGTTAATCGGGTCAGACAAACTCACACTTTCCGTGTTTTAAAATGAGACGATGCATTATATATCTTCAATTTTTCGTTTATGATAGTGTTCTGGAGATTTTTCTCGAATCTTAGATCGGTGTTAGATTTGTATTCAAGATCGATAGCTATGTTGACAGGTTTTTAGAGAAGACTGTTATCTTTCGAGATTTTATTAGGCTCCAGGAGGGATGCAGTGTGCTTAGCATGCTAAACTTATACAAATATTTGTAATATAACCGCCTGGTTTATACTATGGTAACCGAAGCGCACTTAAGTGACTGGTTACATGGAAAGCAACAGTATATTCCATCTTAACAACAGTAAAAACATCGTAAACATTACAGTAAAATACCGGCTGTAAAAACACAGGCTAGAAAACTTCTGTCGCTTTGTAACTATAATTCGGTGAAATTTCAAGACGAAATAATTTCCAATTAACCATAAAATATGCAGTCGATAAAACGGTGGATTATGTTTGAGCTATGATAGCATAATTTTAACGTAGCCTTTTGAAAAGTGCGTTAAGTTTTGAAATGGAACAAATGTTATGAGATCTGAGTTGAAATTGCATCTAAGAGGATACATTGCGTTTTCTGTTTATATTGTAAAATCATTCATGCTTCTCACTTGAAGCAAAAAACCCATTCTTATACTTTTTATTGTAAAAACTAACTGAGGCTCCAATCTTCAGAAAAGTATAGATGGTGTTCAAATAGATGCTACCACGTTTATGCAAATTTTATGTCAGCAATTGTTTCTGTACAAAAAAGTTTTAAATATATTCAGTATTTGTTCACTTTTAATCAGTCTGCTTCATTTCAGATCTCATATACTTTGAAAATTCTCTGATAGAATTTGAAAATTGATTAAAAAAGAGCGGCTTCAGGATATTGTCTTTGTTATACAAAATATATACATCATGTTTGATACAAATTATTCATGACTGCTCAAATCTACCGTTTTTACACAAAGGTAAGATGTATGATTAAATGATTAAATACCTGCACTCAAAGGTCAATAAAACATAAAACATCACAAAAATGCAAATTAGGAGTATATAAATTGTCTATTGAAACAGTTTTCAATTGGTTAATTATAAAAGTTTTCCTGTGTTTAAGCTTTCCTAATTGCCATCCAATTAGGGGACACGACTTTGTCAATTCTGCAAGTTTTTCCAGTGAATTTTTCTCTTTTCTTCGCTGCGGGGGGGGGGGGGGGGGTTGTTGAGTGGTCTTATTGTTAAATGACGCCGCCAGGAAGCAGACCTTCAAAATGACAATTTTCTTTTTGTGGGGAAAAAAGTTGTATAGATGTTCATTTTCTATTCTTTCCATCTGCTTTGAAGGCGTCGCTTTTTTCCTCATTTTGTGGAATTTTTCCTCGTGCAACTTGTTTTACGATGTAATTAAAGCAAAATAACAAGTACTAATTGGCAAAATAACTATTTTTGGAGATGATTAACTCTTCGCTAAAAAATAAACAAACAAATAATAAATAAGTGAGTTAGAACGTTGTTTTTTCCGTCATGGCGTAGCTTCGACCTGCCATGTTTGTTTTCGCTGCTGTTTCTTCCGGTGGTAAACAATTTTTGAACAAAGTTGAGTTTCGAAGATACTTTTCCATTCGCGGCGAGAAATAACCAATAATTTCAAATGTTCGACCTCTGAAAATTTTGCTTGTCGAGAAATAAATGACGGGGTTTGACAGAAAGTTGATTTGGAAAAGCATTCGTATTATAAGTGATAAATAGACGTTATAATCTTGTTCGTTAGAGAACGTTTTGTAGTTATAATCAACCACAAAAGGGCAAACGCAAAACATGAAAACAATGCTGATTATGAACAAAGTAAAGGTAACCCTATCTGAGCTGTTTGACCTTTTCCTTTTTTCTGACATATTCTTGGAAAATAAGGATGAAACGTTTTTCTTCCCGTTAGCCAAAGAGAGCTTAGACGATGCCGGACCCTTATTGGCTGCTGAGATTTGAGGTGATTCGGGTGCACTGCTGTTGTTGCTTGTTGGGGCATTGTTTATGTTGTTGTTTACAGTGTTGATTGTGTTTGCACTGGTTGGAAGGGAGAGCAGGTTTGTGCCAGACGAAACCCTGTCAATGTCTGTCGGCTCCTGCGCAGCGCTGAAATATTACCAATCAAATAACTAACATCGAATTGTGCGTATAATACTTTCAAAATATTGATTTTCACATTCTCAAATTGGTCCATTTTAACATATAAAAATTTCAGGGCAAAATAACTATATTTGTGGATTGTTGCCAGCCCTGCGGTGATATGATAGCACTTCAATAATCAATCTATTATAAAATCGAGTGCTGCGATTAGTATTTGCAAAACAGTAGATTTTCTTATTTGTAATTTGGTAGAATTGAGGTAACTGATTTTCACTGGGCACAAAATAACTATTTTTGCAGTTCAATACTATGGCTCTGCGGTGATAGATAGATATATATAGTTCAAACAAAATTCTGGAGTAATTTCATATGAAGTGTGAAGAATAATATTTGGGTCAAGCAAAATCGGCGAGTAATGAGTAAAAATTCATTTGAGATGACTTCAGGCATTTACTCTTTCATTGGCAATTTGCGGTTAAGCATGGTCTCTCTCTCTCTCTCTCTCTCAAAGTTTTTTTTTGTGTTCAAGCATGGTATTTTTTAAGTCAAGGTCTCAACTGGGTTATACTCAATGAAGAATAACTTCAACTTTTATTAGGTTTTTGCGATGCTTTCGTAGAAAACAAGTCGCTCGGCTACAAAAAGTCACTTGTTTATTGAAAAGTATTAGAGATATGAACTATTTAAGAAAATTTTTATTTAACGTTTGAGTTTTAAAAATTTTAACTATTATTTAGATTATGGAAAAAACTTCTATCCTTTAGCTGAATACACTTTAAAATCTTATCCGCATTATCCTTGTCACTTATTCATTGATTGTCAATTCGATATTAAAATTATTAAAAGTCAACTCTTCTCGAAAGGTCAATAAAAATACATTGATACTCTATGATACCTGATTTCCATCTTGTACTTATCTCAATGTTTTAAGTAATGTTCTAGTGAACAAAAAAAGATTTTTAAAGAGAAAAGTAATCGCTGATGTTCATGAAAGATCCTACAACATAAGAAGGAGTCTTGGTAATGTGCGTTTGCACGTAATATTCCCACCCCGTTCAACTACCAAATGAGGAACAGATAGAAAACTTTCCAAAAACTCATATAACGTTTAACAAACAACTAAGCGGAAACAATAATGCTGGATTAGAGGACCGTTGAGACTTGCGATTTATGGGAGTACTGGACAAGACAAATATAAAAATCAAATAATAGCAAACATTAATTACGATCAATAATCGATGCCTATATTCAAAAAACACTTAATAACAAACGAAAATGGAATCAGATAAAACCTGAACTAAAAAAAGCAACCTGCGCTTCCTTAGATAAAATAAGTGACCTGTCAATTATGACCCTTAGTAACAGGTCGACAATGATGAGCAAAAAGGGGCAAAGTTCAGAAATACGTCTCTATTTTTGAAAACAACCAATTTCAATTTGATTAAAACCAATGCGTATCAACTCGGCTCATTAAAAAGGTTAGTTTGGACCACATGTGAAGCAATTGAGATCTCTCATTACCAGTAATATGTCAGACGAATACAAAAAGCACAGAAAAACGAAAAAAAAGTAATTAAATTTAACAAGAAAGCGGTGCCGCAACCGTTAAAACCATAAGTTATATATGGAAAACTTTAAATATCTTCAATTGCACATTTTTCAACGCTGATTGGGCCAATGCATTATTATGATAATGTGAAAAGGAAGCAAAAAAAACTCAGAAGTGGGAAAATATCCAAAAATCGGACTCCTCATAAGAAAATGCGTAGTGCCAAAGCCAAGAAAGAATTGGTTGGAACGAAAACAGTTATAGAGACTGTATCTTGGTTCAAAAGAAAGTAGAAGCGGTCTTTCAAAAATTCAAACTAACAATAAAGTTTTATCTTAAAACAAAAATAAATTAACTTGAATTTGCTCAGGAATCCAGTGGAGCTCGTTTCTAGTGTAACCAAAGCATAAGATGACAAAAAACAACCAATACGGAACGAACTGAAAATTTCACAAACAATTTAACGAAACCACAGTGCAAATCCACATCTTAGTAAAACCAGAAGATATTGAAAACAATTGAAAATTTCAAATTGACAAATATGATCTGAATTTCTTGCTTGGGTCTCGTTTTATTAAAAATAGGTTTTCTCTGCAAAGGATTTTTGAGAAAAAGGCAACAAAAAGAGTCACATAAATTAATCACCATAGAAACACACAAAGTCCCCATAAAAACACAATTCGAAGCTTTAAAAACTTTAGTCAAAACATAGCCAACCTGGCAAACATTGTTTTAAGCAACAGAGAAAAGATCAGTCCTGTGAACAATGAGATGAAGTTACTTGTTGTCGACAATGAGAACAAAAATTGAGAGGTACGAAAATATTTTCTTTAAACAAAAATAAAACGAAAGTCATTAAAGCCTTTATCGATAAACTGGAAATAGTATATTGACCCAATTGAACATCCAAAGAAGCAACTAAGGCTTTGGTTATCATGAATATAACGAAAACAAAATTTACGACAATTAGAAGCCAACTTTGAAAAAATCTTAAAAAATTTGCTGGAGAACGGTAGCCGTTAAAACTGTAAGCTGTTCACTGAAGAAATTAAAATTTTCTTCTGCGAATTTTGTCCCTGCCAATTGGCGCTATCTTCAACGCCATAAATTGAAAACAGAAAAAAAGCAACTCAAATATAGGCAAATATGCAAAAGTCAGAAAACTTTTGAAATTTTGTAGTAAGGAAGCCAAGGAAACATTAGTTAAAAACCAAAACCACTACAATGAGTTTTTTAACTTCACATGGAGCAATTCAACAAGTTTTGCCCTGTATATGTCGAGACTAGCTACATGTTGTAAGATAAAAAGAATTGGCAAACTTCAAATTTTCGATGACATTTTCTTGAGATAAATATATTCAATGTCCTAAGAGGCATTACAAAACAACTGAAAGCATTGCATAGGTCCACCAATAGCTCTAAATGAACTCAATTTGATCTTTGATTAATATGAGGAAGTCATGAAGCTGCAAAGAGAATGACATATGATGAAAAAACAAAAGCAATAAGCCAGAAAAACTACGAGGTTTTCTCCGAAGACATATATATATATATATATATATATATATATAAATATATTCATTTGGCATCATTGTTTTCTAACTAGGATCAGTCATTAATTGGACCTTGATTTGAAAACATTCTGGTCAGTATTCAACATAAAATTAACAAAACTGCAAAATATTTTGAAAAAGACTGCGCTCCAATATAATCCGAATAGTTATTGAATGCAAGAACGCAAGGTGAGTCCAAACCGAGCCCCAATTTTCACTTCCGATCAACAAAAACGCTTAATTATGCCATACGTTTGCAAAAAAAAGATTAATTAGCAAATGAAATATTTCAATAATCCAAAAATAAATGATGCATTTTCTATTATTGTTAATATTGAGTGACTTTTTATCACTCCAAAACATTTTTGAACTCCTTTTAACCGGCAAATTTGTAACTCCTGAAGACTCCTATAGGAAACAAGAATACAACTAGCCTATTTTGGAGTTTTCAATAATTGCGACAGCGGATGTTAGGTCACTACTTCCCGCATTTTTAAACCAAGTGGGGGCAAAAAAGCGTAATAGGAGCCATTTGTGACTTTAAAGTGTCTGAAAGTCAAATACTTTAGCAAAAATTTTAACCAAAAGACTCAGACAAAAGCAATTGACAAGTCTCCTCTATCCCTGAAAATAAAACCAATAACATTGCTTAACGTTGTAAAACCAATGTCTTTTCAATTAGGTTTTACGGCAACATTTTGACAACTCTTAGCAGCGATAAAAATTAAAAGTATTAAGAACTGAAATATAATTTTAATAATTTTTCTTAAAAAACTAAATAGCTACTCTAGTATATTTTTAGTATTCTATTAGCTTTTTGAATTAACGAATCACCAATGTTACATCAGTTTTGAAATTTCCTAGCTTATGGAAAAAAGATCTGATTTTCGTAAAGGTTTTTACACTCAGGTAAAAGTGGAAAGACAAACAAGAAGACAAATCATTGAGTGCCTGGATTCTTTAACTTTTAATGATCTCATAATAAAACCACTATTAAGGAGAACGATACATTCCCAAAACCATTTCAAAGATTCTGCCCAAGGTCATCCAAATTTGCATACTGTAAAAGGTTTTTATATCAGAAAATTCGACTAATCTTAAGGCAATTATCCATTTGAAACCAAACAGTCGGAAGATAAAACGCAGGAAGCAGCTTTTTATCGGAGTTGGTTTAAACAAAAATCGATTCAGGCCGTAAAATAATTTGCTGCTTTTGTTGTAGAATCATTAAAAAAAATCGCAAAGTGTCAATTTTTCATTGATTTTGCCTCGACTTCTCCGACGTGGGAAGTTTCAGAAGGTAGTGTTTTTGATCAAACAAAGGAAATCTATTTTTTATTGAAAACGCAAAGGCTATGCTTGAATTTGTGTCCGCTTAAAGTCAATGTGATATTTTTCATACGTCTTAGCTAAAATTCTAACTTGAAATTAATTAGTTTCCTCTAAAAATGAGCTCTCAATATCAAATCATACCTTATGATACCAAAAAGCTGCATACAAACGAAAAACTTTTGAAAAACGCCAGAAACATCTACTAAAAGAAGAATTTGAGAACAAATTTCATCTATAGTAAAGCGTCATTAAACCTTTAGCCTTTCAAACGTATCTTAGAGTGTTTAAAATAGTGTTTCCCAATTCCCAATCATTTTCTTGGAATTAATTTCTGACCATATTTAATATATAAACAGGAGCATCACATTGTTAAATAGTAAAACCTTTTTTAAAATCTTCTCCAGAAAAACCTTTTTTTTTCTCTATAATTTCTCAAAATAATCACGTAAACTAAAAGATTTATTTTGTCTGGGCATCTAACAAGCAGTTTCTGTCCAGTTAATTGCATTGGAACTCATTTATATGGACTCCATATGACTGTATTGGACTGCATATGTGACCATTTGTCTCAGCTCAGATTTTTTCGAAAACCGTGTTCCATTTATTTGAGAAACTCGAACTATTACTCTGTATCAGATCTTGATCTTAAGTTTAGTTTTTTTTTGTAATTTTGTGGAACAAAACCACCTTTTCTGTATGCGCTCAGGAAACTGGGGAAAAGTTTCTCTAGTAAGAGTGAGAGTTTTTACGTCTTTTTTAATGCCTCAACTCAAATCATACTTAATTGCTTAATGAGCAAAAACTCTGCTTAAAGAGTACAAAACGTGCTCTTTGTAGTTTTTTTGGGTATCACACAAAATTTAACACACAAGCAGCATTCATTCTTACAATACAACTGTAAAACCTAAACTTCATCAGTGACCTAATTGTTCTTTATCTTACCTCTCTCAATGTAACGAAAAGTGACACATATTGATAAGATCTTAATGGGCTTCTTGGGAAAACAACCTATATCAGCAAGAAATCTATAAACGGGGTCTCTGCTATTATTGCCCTCCCCGCCCAGTGTATATTCATCGTGATGGGGGTATACGTTATATGACCAGTAATCTTGGGGATTATAATGGGAAGGACCCACACCTGGAAGATAGTTTCATGTGTTTTTAAAAAAAATGGACATCTAATCGTGATCTTATCGAGGAATGTCTTATATCATCGAGAAAATTTTTTCCTTCACAAAAGTTCTTGCTGCGGCATCCAAAATGCTGTCAAGAAATTAAACATCTTTCCTGTCTCGACAACATGAACGACGTTTCGTTTTGCCGGACTAAAAATATACATTTTTCTATATTGTACTCAATATATTAACTGTTTGGTTATTTAACCGCCAAAATATTCAGATTGGCATGACAAATAAGTTCAAAAAGTACTATTCTGGTCACAACAACCGTATGAAACTCATTCAATGTTGAAAAGCAGCTGAGTTAAATATTGCACAAAATTGAGATTTCAAAATTAATTTGCTCTAGTCTAAATTCTTCCTGCCGCGTGCCGCGGTTTGTTTGCGAGGATAATGAATTATTTACAAATTAATACAAAGCTGCCACCATTGGGGAATTTTATTCCTTTATCGGCAAATTTCCGCCAGTGCTTCAACTACATGGAAAAATATGACCAATTTTCCAGCTGCATTTTGGATAGAATTGATGGAGAAATCTCTAAAAATGGCACCTTTGTATATGCAAATCAAGAAAATCAAGCCGCAGGCTCTTAAGTGCATTAGACTGTTTAAAAGCATTTCTATTTGTTCATTTGTTCTATTTTAATTTCATCGCTCAAAATCCGGTTAGGGAAAAGAAAGGGAAAGAACTTTTTGTTCAGCCTGGGAAAGTCAGGTGTTTCCCTGGTTCCGCTTTTTAATCAATATTACTCCCATAAAAAACAAACAATTTGTTTATTAATCTGGGTTATTTCAGGAACTCTATTAATGCAAAAAACAAATAACGACAAGGAAAACCATTTGAGCAGTTCATTTTGTTCAGGATAGAGCTATCTTCGTGGGATGCTCTTGAATTTTTGATTATTTGCCCTGCCCTTTTCCCCCGGTTTTGATGTTTTTATTTATATTTGTTGTTTATTTTCCGTCTTACTTAATCTTTGAACAAAGAGACATCGCTGTCCCCTTTCGTTTTACAGTTAACAATGTGGCAAAAAAACTTGGGTATAGGATATGAAATCAGCCGAAAGAATCGTTCTGGAAAACGATGTTTTTAAGCAGATATTTGAAAGCAAATTTATTCTTCTGAAACATTCAGAAAAGCTTTCCGTCCAGGCTTCAATTTAGCTGCAATTAATAATTCCAGAAAAAATTCATTTATGACTGAAATTTTTTGAGCCTCCAGAATTAAAGTGGTAATCAACAGTAGAGAAAAATTGAATTGGTCGCAAACAAAGAAGGTCTTGAACAATTCCTTTGACTTTTCATCATGAATTAAAAAATTGTTAAAGATAATTCAATTGAACGAAAAAAAGGCGTTCTTCACGAAGACCCCTGTCAACAGGTAATTCTCCTCAAAAAATTTTGCATAGCACTTATTAAAAAGATCTATAACAGTTAAACTTAAAAAAAACAAAAGGTGCACAAATTAAAATTTAAAAATTTATTTTCTAATTGAACCTATTTTATTCCCAGCAATAGTTCACCCGTTGCCGTGATGTAAAAATAAGAGCACGCTTTTAGACGAAAGCGAAAGATACAGACAAGAGATTTAACGCCCTGAACAAAAAAATTAAACTCATTTACCATTCGGTTTCAACAATCTTATAGTTGAGGGCCTTTTGTGAATATAACTTGAATCGGTTTGAAGACTGAACAAAAAATGAAACAAAAATGAACAAATAAGTTTCTTTAAAAATTTTTAGAATGGAAAAATAATTAAATTGCTTATATAGGCCATTTTTGATTAAAAAATTGAGTAAAATGCCTAGGTTTTAACACTATAGTAATTGTTTTTCAATCAAGCAGATGCAAAATTTAATTAGTTCTTTTTTTCAAGAAACTGTAAAATTTCATTAGTTCTTTTTTCAAGCAAATAAACATAAACAACTGTTTTAGTTTTTTCTCGAAGGAACTGTAAATTTGTATTAGTTCTTTTTTTTTGAAGGTGGTGTTAATAGCTTTTTCAAATTTGAAAAGTCTGATATTTTTTCATCAAAAAAGTCTTAACTATAGGATTTTTTATTTTTCTATTTAGTTCAACATTTGTAGAACACAAGAAATTGGGCCATTCAAATTCAAGGTTTGGGACAAAAACAAAGCCAAGAAAAAGTTTCGGATACAAATCTTGTCACGTTAACAATAAAGGCTCATTTCAAATTCGTCTTGAAGCGCCAAAAAAATTCAAGCGTCAGGACTTTTACTTTTAAATATTATTAGGGCCAATCTAAATCTTTGTTCTAACTTTTTAATAAAAAAATAAGCTGTATCCAAAAACAACTGTTGATAATTCTTTTGTTCTTTTGTTGCGACTAAAAAAACGATTAAAAGTGACACATGTTCTGCTGCAAAAAAGAAAGGATTGTTTCCTCATGTATGGACACATAATTGTTTTCGTAGATCTCAAATCTTTGACAAAAAAAAGAAGTGAAAAAACTTCATGTGAAACCGTTCAGACTCATTTTCATAACACGAAATTTCAAACCTCTAAGAGGATCAACTTTGCAACTGAACCATTTTGTCTAAGTTCTGCATTCGTTGTTTTGATCATAAACAGCAACTTAAAACACAGTAAAGGGTTTTTTTAACATTTTTTTTTGCTGATGGGGTCTTAGGTCGCTGTGTATCTCTGGCTCTCTGGCTAGCCTCTTTTGCTGTTGTCACTCGTAGTGGTCAGGTAACAAAACTTTTTTCAGGGTGGGAAATCAGAAGAAAAATAACAAAAAACAGATAAGTTTAGGTAATAACATACAAACAAGGTTTGTTTTCTTGAGACAACCGTAGAGTGTGAGGACTTTGAACTTCAGTAGCAAACAGGGAATTATGTCATAGAGCGCTGCGCCAAAGTGCATAGGTGCTAGCTAATGAAATGCGGTTACAATGGTGCATTTCCTTAACTTATTTGACAAATAGTCTTTCCCACCTACAGAAGTAAAAGTGCTGTTTTTCATCCTGAAGCTATTAAACTGTTGAATCTAAAGTTCGCCGTAATAATTTTCTCTAGAAGTTTTTAATATTAATTTCATCTCTGTGGAGAAAACCATCTCTAAGCACAAATAATTTAAAAACCCTCAACCAGAAGAAAAGTATCCTCGCAATATCATTTTGGTTTTTTGGTGAGAACTTTAGAAACGGTTCTTGGGATCCCCCGAAAAATGTTCGCAAAAAATTCCCTTTGTCAAAGATATGTTCCGAAGTTCCGGTGGAAGCTCATCGAGCTTGGAATAACTAGAAGTTTTTATATACCACAGAAACTGGTGGTAACTTCGAATATCAACAGATCGAATAAGCTTACGGCAGGTTTAACTTTGCGCAGGTTTAACGGCGGCAGTTTCATCGTTTGAGCAGTATTTATCAACTAAACGAATTTCTGTATATTTCCTGCGACCATTATCTCTATCTGATTGACATTGATAACTTTCATTGGGTTGATATCGAGTTGCCATCACTCTGTCTTTTTGTACGGAAGATAGAAAAACTGATAAATTGCAATTCTGTGAGCCATTGAAGTACTTATTTTTTAATCAAATGAGCAAATAAGATTTATGAAAATAAGCAAATTAGATTTATGAAACGATTAGTGAAACTTTAACTAGTCTCATGGGCTCAAGTTTTGTTTTAGGATGATTTCTAGTGCGTTTGCGTTTCTTTTTATTTTGCATGAGTTAACATTCATCTTGTGATATTTCTTCTGCCGTGTTTACTGCTTCTGACTTCGGAGAGAAGTACTTTTGAATGGCTCATTTCAGCTCTACATTTGAGGTTTTAAAATCTATAGTAACAATCACGCAAATGGTCTAAATGGAAAATCTGAGAAGCTATTTGATTTTATTCACAGACTTGTAAAAGTCGAAGTTATCTGCTAGTAGAGATAAAAAAGAACCAATAAAGTTTTAGGGACAAAATCTTTTTCTTTAATAAAAGCCCCGCTCCCAAAGGTTTCTCCAGATCAACGTGGAGTTTTGGCGTGTTGCTTTTCTGTCACAAGTTGATGTTCTGATTGGAAAACGACAATAGCAGTGTTTCACGCACTATTAGACGACATCACAAGGTAAGCAAACAATTAGGCTATAAGCAATCAGAACAACCCCAAATAAAAGAAACATTTCGTAGCTGAGCATGAATTGAATGGCAACAAAATTAATACTTTTAACAATACAACATTTTATTTGAGTTCATTAAAGTACGTTTTAATGTTTCTACCATTGCGATTGGGAGACAGCTAATTTCATAAATCAATTTTCTATATATTTTTAGAAACTAGATTGATAAGCACTCATTTAAAATTTTCTGAACTATTGTGTATTTTGTATATTGGAATCGAGAAATCTGTTTCTTAGCCAGCACTTTCGTAGCCAGCTGGAACAAAAGATTAAAATATTTTCATTTCGGAAGAGCAAATGCTCAAAAAACAAATGTATAATTATACAAAAAATTTCAAGTTGCTAAAAAATTTTTCTTTTAGTTTGACTATGCGTCACTGAAATTTGTATGTATGGATGTGACGTAAAGCGCATGAAAATTCACAGTCTATCAAAAGCAATATTTCAAGTCATGCATGTTATTTGATCATATGATATGTTGCGTTTCCCAAAATATCGCTGAATAGTCAATTCATACGTTTTCTCCGCCATTAAACTGGCTCAGTACTGTTGCCAGAAGACACAAGAAGGTAAATTCAGAGTCGGTACCCCCGGGTGTGTCTGTTTCTGTGTCTGTACTTGTTGCATCCAATTTCTTATTCTCTCTCTTATCTCAGTTGATGTAGCAGCCTTTGCTGGCTGTGCGTCAGCCATTTTTTGTTGTGTATGTGTGTATGAGGGGGTGGGTGTATACTCAAGCACTCCAAATTTAACGATATAAAATTTTCATGGAAAATATATTTGGACGCGTGAGAGTACTTTTGTTTCAAGTCTCTAAATCCTCCTCTACTTATACTAGCCTAAAAAACGTTCAGCCGGGCTTTTTCTGATTGACGTCTTCTGCAAAGAGATACCGAAGGAGTATTAGTAGAATGCCACATTTTAAAAGAGGAATGAGTTTCCATTTTGTTAGTTTTTTGTCTGTTTTTAGTTGTTAGCATGCGTATCACTAATTTTCAGATTCTAGAATTTCACAATTTTATTGAAAATTTAAGAGGACAAATAAAAATTGTTCGCAATGAACGTCTTCCAATAGAATTAAGATGATTAACTGTTTCTCATTCCGTTAAAACGCTTTTGCCTGTTAATAATTTTTCGTATTTTTACAATAAATTTCATTACAAACGTGAAAAATGTGAAAAGTTTGGCAGACGTTTCGGGTGGTAGTTTTTTGTCGGTAGTCTTTTGTTTGCCAGAAGAAAGTTACACCAGTGGGGTTCATAAACATGGTTAATCATAATAAAACCTAGCAAGGAGGCTCGTTAATGTGCGTTTGCATATGATGTTCTGACCCGCGCTCATCTACATTTTTCACTTAACTCTCTTTTGATTTACAATTTTGACAAAGAGATAAACATAAATAGATTTTTGAGATTTAAAAAAATCGTTAGACAACCAAACTAATAATTGCATAAAATAATGCCATGCCTCATTACAATGAGATCTGCCATTACAATGACTACGAGAAAAAAAGCAACAACAAAAAAGCAAAAACAAAAACAAAACTCAATATCTAAAAAGCACCGAGTTAGATTTTCCTAATTAAAACAGCAGATGGAATTTTTCTTATTGAAACTAGGTAACAACATTCTATAAACCAAATAATTTCAAAAGTCTACAAAATCATTAAAACTCATTAGCTTTTAACAAAACAATTTTTGATAAATTTACTAAAAAGTTAGAATGAAACAAATAGGACCTGTTTTTGGTTTGATTAAGCCATAGGAACGGACTAAAGATGTAGAAACGCACAAAAATTACGAACAACAAATTACAACTATTGCGAAAACACAAATTAGTGAAGCCATCAAGATCATTAGCTATTATATTAATATTATGTATTCTATTTCAATTTCTATATACACAAAGTCAGCTAAAATTATTTTTAATGAAAAAATAACTTCAATCGGGCCACATTTGAAAATCATTGGGAACTGTTATTACGCGATTGTGCTAAAGGAAGAGAAAAAGAAACACAAATACACTACTCACATAATTTAATGAGAACGCATTTTGTCCAACAAACAAAACATCAGTTACGTCATGATGTCAGTAAATGTGTTAATTTTTAAAATACGAAAGAATAGTACGGAACCTCTCAATGATGAGAATGATATACAAGATGACAAAAAAACACCAAACAAAATTGAAAAAGCCTGAAAAATTTTAAATGTATAATATACTAAACTTTAAGACTATTCGCTATAAACCGACTGCTTCTGGTAGAACCATTAATTCAGTCCTTAATTACAAGCTTATGAGACTTTGCGGCTACCTAAAGACAAAAAAAGGGAAAAAACCATTAAAAATGAATTTAATGGTCGAAGCTATTAAAAAATAAACTTTTTTCCATAAATTTTTCTACTTTCAATTAATTTTTTAACCGCAATAAAATTGTTTTTTTAAAAAGTTTGACTCCAATAAATCAACAAAAACGAACAAATACATTAAAACAACAACATTTTAGAGAAAACCCGTAGTCTAATTGCCATTAAATTCAATACCTCTTAAAAGCAGCTAATAAATACGCTAAGTTACGCCTGGATGAGACAACAAAGATGTTTGTCTTTTGCAAGTTATCAATAAAGCATTAAGATAAGTCATTGACTATGAAAACAACAACAACAAATACAGGCAGAAATCCAAAAATAAAGTAGAAAATTGTGAGAAGAAAGTGACGAAGCCATTTAAACCATAAGCTTTTCTCAGAAAGCTTTATCAATGATCCATTGGAAGTGTTTCTCAAGGCATTGGGAGATATGAATATCAGGATAATAAGATAAGATTTCTAGAGGAATATTACAAAAATATCCACAAATTTTTTAAAAATTTTTTGAAATCTAGTGGCATTGAAGTCATATAACAAATACTTAGAAGATAAAACCCTTAGCCAGATTAATTTTGGTTTCAGTAGACTGCAAGGGGTCCTGTCATTACTGAAGCTGAGTTACATTTCATGAAAACAAGTTTGTGATCAGTTAATGTTAAAAAATTTCCCGAAAAATAAGTTTTGAAGACTTAACAGCCATTAGCTGTCCACTCAAAGCTGTAGATAGGTCAACTTAGTGCTCATTTTGTAATTTTTGTCAACGAGTCTGTGCCAAGGGAATCCTAAAATTCAGTAAAACCTCAAAAAGAAAATCAAAGTTTTATTTATAAATACGAAAACTCAGAGTCGAAGCAAAAAAAAATAACACGAGTGATTCCTTGAAAACAAATTTTTTGTTCATCGGGCTTCATTAGACTGTACATCAGGTTGCATTAATGGAACCTCGATTTGAAAAGTGACTAATCTCCAGGTGACTTGAGAAAACAAAAAAAATATTAAAAAATCTAAAAAAGCTCTTAAATAGATTTCGATTTTTTTATAGTACACTTCCCTATGAGACCAGAACTAGTATTTTTACCGCCTTTCGTTCGTCTATCAGAATTTCAAGAATTGATTCTTTTTTGGCGTGAAATGGAATTTTGAAATAATAATTTTATAAAAAGATCTTAATTTGAAAAATTGTACTAAAAGTGAACAAAATCAAGAAATATCCGGTTGTTCATACATAACTTCAATCCTCTATAACTCCTCGAAAAAAGCGATATTAAAAAAGTCTTTTTAGTTTCCAATTCTACGCTGGACGAGCTTTTTAATGATAACACTCATATTTCTCTACGATAAACATATCGATTGGCCAAAATTGTCTGAACAAAAAAACCCATTTGAGTATATTTGTCACAAGTGGGGTCGGAACAAAAAAATGAAACTTCAGAAACACTCAAATATTATTAAAGTTTTATCATATTTCCTGCTGTTTACTTTCTAAAGAACTGGTGATTGTTAGCATGCTATATCACAAATTTTAAAAATCTAGATATTCACAATTAGTTAATTCAAAGGCATTTTTGAGAAGATAATTATTTCTGAAGATTTTAGTTCATTTAAAATAACTGGCCGGAACTCAATATTCTTGGAATTGCCCCTTAAATCTCAATTGTTTCGGGGTTTAAAGAGTTTGAGGTTGCCCTTGGCTGCTTTTACATCAAAACACAATGATGACGGAATTTTGTTACAGACTCAGGAAAAAAATTGTTGCACTTTTTCTTTGTACCTATAATTTCCTTTCCCGTTTGTAACACCATAACGGTTAAGATATTTTAGAAAAACTTTATTTAGGGTACCTTATTTTGGCAAATAATTTTTCAGAAATTGATTTGACTAACCATCGGGCAAATTTAACTTCCGAAAAATTAGAGACTGCTTGTCATTTTTGCTCGGTTGTCTATGGTTGTTTTTTTAGTTTTAAAGATATTATAATTCTATCTAGTCAGATCTACATCAGTGAATCACTCAATTGAGAATACGTCAGCGAGATCACCTTTGTCGGTACTTTAGATTTTGATAGATTTTGCGACACTACTCTATTCCAGAAATATGTTAGTGCTGACTTCGATTTTTCATAAAGGCATTCAAATTCTCCGCGCTAGAAGCTCGCAATTAACTGTACATTAATCAACACAATTCCCCTTATAGAGTAAACTTAACTTTTTGCGAATAATAACATCTGTCCTATAATAATAATTATAGTAATTATTATTTGCAAAAAATTAAGTTTCCTCTATGAGGAAAAACAACAATCAAGAAAAACGCTACAAAAATCAAGAAAAAAGCAGAAATAATTTTGAGGTCAGCGCTAGCATTTGCTAAGTACTCTACAGAATTCAGACCAAAAAAATTAATTTTAAATATATGATCGGACTGTTTATCATGACATCAAATTTCGCTAAATATGTACTCATATCAACTTTATGTGCGAGCTTTGCAACTATATACACGAGGCAATAAGCATTTTCATTATTTAGTCACGACAAAAGATGATGAGATTTGAATAAAAACTGTTCTAAATTATTTTTAAAATCTTGATGAACTTACTTGGCTTTGCGAACTCGTTCCTGATAGTCTAAGGGACTGCTCATTTTTGCATGTGAGTTCAACCTCTTCCTCTGTTTGGCAAACTTAAGCAGAACCTTCACATACACCAAACACATCAGGGCAGAGGCTGCGGACACGTTCAAATCCAGCATCCCGATATATTCCATATCTATTATAGTCGTTATTACTCCCTCGTCTACAAATGCGTAGGAAGCGTTTGTGCTTCCTTGAAAAAGCGCCACTGCAAAAATAATGATCAAAATCATTCTAACACGCTGTTTGTTGAATGTAGTTTTATACTCCGTAGGTCTGCAAATTGCATAAAAGCGGTTAACTGTTATCAACTGAATTAGCAAAAATGAGGATATAACTGCAAACCCAAATAAAAAGTAATTCACGCTTCGCAAAATTAAGTAAGCCGTGCCCTCTCGATCTGTGACTAAATATTTGCCAGAAGTTAGAATAATCATCGCAAAAAAGTTATAGCAAAAGTCAATAACTGATAAGGCTGTTATAATTTTTTCGCTTAGTGTCGCTTTATGACGATAATTGTAAACAAGTATGACTAAAATTGCACCTAAAAGGCCTAAAAGTCCCACAACGGATGAGAAAATTTGCTCAAACGCCAAAATTTTCATCTGTAGATCTCGATTCGCGTCCAAAGCTGTAGTGTTGTCCTCGTTTATTGTTGAATTAGCCATTATTAAAAATCGGTTTCGGTTGTAATTCGGGTTTATGAAATTCTGGGTAAACTGATCTGGCAAGCAAGTCAGACAATCTTCCGTAATATAATTCACGAAATGTTTTTTGAGTTCCGGTCGTTGTGGGAAATTGATATTGGGGTGGGAGCTGAAATTAAAAGCAAAAATGATATTAATGTCCAGTATAAATTTAATGGAAAGAGATAGCGACACCATACCATTAAGAGAGCCCGTAGGGAGTGGTTATGAATGGTTATAAATAAGTAATAATTTTAATGGATCCTTGGAAAAATTCCTGAGAAAACCCTCATATATTCATAAGTTTCCTTCAAGTATTTCCGCTTTGTGATTTAGTTCAAGGATTACACCCAAAAGAACTGAGGGAAGTAAAAATGAAATTTCTTTAATTGTTACTGGAAAAAAATAAGCTCAATTATTACGCAAATATCTCTTTTTAAGAGGCTTCAAATTATAAGTGACACAATATAAGTTGGATTTAACATCGCCCTCAGCAAAATTCGAAAGGCCGGCGCGGTCAAAAAATAATTGCATTATTAATCGGGTAGCTTAATCTGCGATCAATTTTGTATTCAATTTTATACCATACAATTTAGAAGACACATTTTTAAATGGGGCGTGATTTTATTTTTCCTGAAGCTTGCTCCACAATTTTTCATGCTTATTTATAAACAAATGCGTGAACGTTGCTTTTAAGCTTAGTATGGCTTGCTGCTGTTATAGTACAACAAAAGAACTAAATAAGGTGCAGGTTTTGGGTGTCACAGTAAGGGGCAGGGTGTAGGGTTCAAATGTGGGCTTTCTCAAAA
This sequence comes from Convolutriloba macropyga, assembly GCF_964194025.1. Lineage (NCBI taxonomy): Eukaryota > Metazoa > Xenacoelomorpha > Acoela > Convolutidae > Convolutriloba > Convolutriloba macropyga. Next base: position 31,763,815 of record NC_134476.1, on the reverse strand, counting down.
AAATAAAAATAGTAAAAAAAAAAACAATTTACCTGGTAATGTTGCTGTTTGCGGGCAAAGCACCTTGATTGTTTATTTCTGTCGATAGTAGCCGTGATGAAAAGATTTCTTCTTGCTTCTTGTAATATGACCTTTTATGCGCCGCTGAGAAATTAGAAGGAGTTAGTTGCGCTGAATGACTGAACTCAGCTGAATATTGTGAAAAACCGGAGCTACTTGAAGTTGAAAATCGTCTAGATCGCAAATTTGGTTCAAGCAAGTCAGCGTTTTTGATTAAACTGTTTTCAGTTAAACTACGTTGCTCAAATTCTTTAATTTCACGGCTTTTTCTAGCGAGATTTTTGAACACTGCAGCGTGGTCAAATTTTTTATCCACGTGATCTGTTGTAATTTGATTTCTGATAACTTCCGAATTCTCGATCTGATTAGAATGGAGCCGATTCCGCGGTAAGGTCACTAAGACTTGTGATTTAGTATTCGAAACAGACGAATTTGAAATTTGATAGTTGAATTGTTGCAATTTTATTTTTGCTTCGCTTGCCGCTTCTTTTTCCACAAAATTTAGGGAACAATTCGTTGGGCTGCTTCTTTTTCCCGGCGCAGAACCTAATATAGATAAAGAATTTTCACGCTTGCACAAGCGAACTATAACTCTTAGTGTCTTTTGTTGACTTTAACACATTTTGCTACAAAATAGCTGAGCCTGCGCGTTATTTTTTCCCAATTAAAAACGGGGGGCTGGAATGGCCGGGGAAAACTGACCACCAAATTCATTCGCTGGGTTGGGAAAGGGGAGGGTAATTTGTCCCACCAGAGCCAAAGAGGGATACAGTTTTATTATTGCCGGGGTTCCAATTTGTGACAGGCAGCCTTCGGGCACTACGCGATAACGAGCTACCTGAACAGGGTGATAGCATTTTCATGTAATATTACAGGACAGTTTTATCTGAGCGGGGAGAAAAAATGTACAAAAAGTTGTACAAAAATACTGTTTCTAACATTTTTACAGCAGCTTTAGAACACCAAATTTCCATAATGAATAACTTATTTATAGCGTATAATTTTTAAAATTGTGTTCGATTAGGAAAATTGTATTAGCAAATGTTTTTGCGGTGCAAAATTGGGAAAAATGCGGGAAATATAACTTTTGACAAATGACCGAAATTTTATAAGGGGAAAATCAAGTTAAAAAGTATGTTTTTGTTGTTCGAATCGCAACAACAATTTAATTTCCCCGCTAGATAAATTAAGAAAATTAAGAGTAAAAAATTTTGTACCTGTACTGGTGATTTCTGCTCTGCTTGAGCTTTCATCCGCTATTAAATTTGAAAAAAAATCCAATCCAGGCAAATTAGACTTGTTTTGTAATTCTGAATTGTAATTGGTGCGAAAATGTTGACCTGAATTTGGAATTGCTTCGACGCTGACATTTTTCCCCACTGAATAAAGTGTATTATTTAACGCTTTTTGATTTGTTAATTCCGCTTCAGTTGAAAAATTTTTGTCATTATTTTCCGTCAAATCAGCAAACGCGTCGCTGAAATTCTGTTTACTTGTAAAAGTGCAGTTGCTTGTTGAACAATTTTTTTCTTCATGTATTTTTAGATCATTTTTATTCCCAGCTCTTCCTCCAGAAAGCTCACACTGAATTCCCAAATATTGTTGAATAGACTTGGGAATAAAAACGCGTGTAAAAGGGTAATTACACTGCAAGCTTGCTGCTTTATTATGGAGCAGGGAGGTTTCGAGTTCTGATTTGATAGAATTTGACGCTAATGAGGTCTTGTACGTAAAAGTTGACACTCCATAATCATTCACCAAATTAGGGAAGCTCGTCTGGGAAGCATAATGTGAACTTTGTTCTAATTTGAGGTACTTCGAGGGTCTGTTGCCACTGAGAGCGCTGAGGTGATTCGAATAGGATGATTTCTAAAACAAACATGAATAATAATGGTCGAATTAGGAATTTCACCTTATATAACCAAATCCCCCCATCCCCACCAGTTAAATACAAAGCACGGGTCATAGCATAGTGAATCAAGATGTAAAAATATGGGGATCTATTCTTTTTGGCCCTCAGTGTTTTTTATTCCCCGTAATTACTATTTAAATTCAAGCACGGTTCTATCTAAAAAATAGCACGTGCGCCTGGGGATCGTAAAAGTTATAGGCCCCCAGGCGGGGGGGGGGGGGGGGGGTTTGGCAAAACAGAACAAATCCCCACGTTATCAAACAGTAGGGTCAGAAACGGAAGCTCATTGAATTAATATCTAGCCAGGAGAACATATAAAGACAAATTTAGAACAATAGACCACAGATAAGGTTAATACCTGTCCGGAATTCTCTGCTGACTATGTTTTGTATTTCTGTGCAGAACCTGATGACGCCACTTTTTATTATGGTCATTTCAACATCAGAAACAATTTCTGACTTTTATAGACGGTCTACATATACATATAACGACTGGGTTTTTCATGCCCACCCAGATTTAATAGTCTGGCAACCTTCATTTGGCGTCTCCATTGAATAAATTATGGGAACGCATCTAATTTGGGGAAAAGTTTATATAAAGAAAGTAAGTGCTCAAATATGAAACTCACAGTTCTGAAATTTATCATTGGCAGCCTTGCTCACTTTTTTTACAAAGTTTTTAAATAATTTTGTTCAATTTGCAGCATTTTGTTTTGTTTTTCAACTCTCAATAGATGGGGGTTGGGGGGGGGGGGGGGGGGGTGGCAAGCAGAAAACATAAGCAATGCGACAAAGAAGACATGCTACAACCACAGTTCTCGCAAGTTTGTCTGCTATCGAAATTTAAGCGTTTAAAATGTAACATGCATAATAGAAGCAAGTGCCGATTGTGTAAACTCTATTTATCTATTTTCTTAATAAAAGTAGAATAGAAAAAAACACTTCCGGGTTTGAAATGAGAACCTTGAAATTTAGTTTAGAAGACCATCCTCAATTGAACTACATTTGTTTTACCAGTACAACAATAGTGATGGTATTTGTTGTGACAGTTTTTGCGCAACACGTAAAAACCTTTCATAAACGTGCTCTTTACCACAATAACTCCTATTTGTCAAACCAGTGTAAGCTTTTTTCTTGATGAGTGGCAAGGTCACATAAAAATTCTTTACACAAAAATCTTGCTGACAACATAAGAAAATATTCATTGTGCTTCTGAGACTGACAAAAATCAAGATCAAAAGACGTCCCTGGAAATGAAGGTCAAACTGACATTTAATGGTTGTGGAAGATAATGAAGTCAGTTGTGCAGAAAATACCTCTACACGCTGACTACGTTATATGCAATAATGCACGGAAAATTTTAATGGTACAGAAGCAGACTTATGAAAAGACCAATGATGGACCCATGAAAAAACTTTAACTCGACTTTGTCTGCAGACATTGTGTCGAGCTTAAGTCCAGCCCAAATTTTACGTCGAGCCAAAGTTTTTTGTAAAAATTTGGGTCCAGCTAAACTCTTTTGCGAAAAATTTGAGTCGAGCTAAAGTACAGAATGTCTTAAAGTCCAGCTGAAGTCATTTCATAGCTCAAATGAGTCGAGTATGGTTTTTTCATAGTGATTTTTGGTCGAGCATTGTCTTTTCATAAGTAGGTACCTAGACCTGGGTACAAGAAACCTTTTCGCATATTAATTCAAACCAGGTTATATACATGGTTTTACATATGAGTAATTAAAAAGTACTCAAAATATTTTTAAAAAACATGAAAGAAGTGCAAGGAAAGCGCTATTTCGGCGTTTGTTACCTCGGAGCATAATACGCTGAAAGATATTTTCGATTTAATTTTTTTGTCATCAAGTCAAAAAAATTTGCGCAAAATGATATATTACTAAAATTTTAATCTCAATGAAAAAGAATTCGTTGAAGTTATTTGCGCGTTTTTAGAAAATATGGTCAAGCACCAATGCTATGAGTTGCCAAGATTCTGAAAAGAAAGAGCAATTTATATTTTCAATGAGCAATCTTTTATAAATTGTATGTATATCAATTTTAGACAAATGATAAAATTGCATTCAAAAGTAAATGCGAGCGTCACGAGAGGAAAGCAACCTTATGGCAGAATTCTTAGCCGAAGGTTTTTGGAATTTTAACTAATTTGGAGAAATTATGTGACATTGAACTCAGCACTGAGCTTAGAATTAATATATTTTGTGACTTTTAGAACCGAATAATACTAAAGAGAAAAACTTATTTCAAGTTGAAACTAATTGTTCCGACCCACATGTGGGGGGAGGAACTATATACTCAAATGGTTTTTTTTTGTTCAGTCAATTTTGGCCGATCGATATATTCATCGTAGAGAAATGCAAGTGGTATCATTAAAAAGCTCGTCCAGCGTAGAAATTGCAACTAAAAAAAATTTTCCGAATTTCGTTGTTTCCGAGGAGTTATCGAGGTTTAAAGTTTTGTGTGAACACAGGACATTTTGTTCACTTTTGGCATAATTTTGCTTGAAATTAAGATTTTTTCTGTAAAACCATTAATTCATGCTACTAAATGAAACAATTTTGCCTTCCTAATAAACGAAAGGCAATAAAAATTCCTAAAAAAAATTCTAATAAAAATTCTCACGCGTAAGTTTACTGTTAAAAAAAACTCGAATTCTATTTGAGAGCTGTTTTTTTAGAAAACTTTTCGCACTTTTTTGTTTTTTTTTCAATCACTTATAGACTAGTCGCTTTTCTTATCGAGATTCCGTTATTGGCAAACCTCATTTACGGTCAAATGAAGCTCAATGAACAAAAAATCCGTTCTCAAGGAGTCGTTCCTGTTTTCTTTTGGCTTCTTTTCTGAGTTGTCGTAATTTTTAATGAACTTTTGACTTTTTTTTTGATATTTTACTAAAATTGTTAAAAAACAATGTTTTTGATTTTACGGTTAAGGACAGAGAAAGCTCGCCAACTCGTTTTAATCGAGCTTTTGTTTAATTTTTCTTCTGCTAAATTTTTTGAATTTGATACTTTTTTTAACTCAAAAAGGGTTCCAAACAAGCTTTTGTTTCCTACTTCGTCTAAATTTGCAGGAAGTAGAGGCCTAACGTCTGCTGCCACAATCTTTGAAAACTCATGAAAAAATTAGCTAAACACTTGCTTCCTGTAGGAGTTTCCTGAAATTAAATTTTTAACTTTTTTTGAAAAATAAACCTAAAAATTACACAAAGTGCATGATTTGTTTGTGGTTTATTGAAATATTTCATTAAATAAATGATCTATTTTGCCAATATATGAACTAATTACTTGTTTTTGTGTACGCTGAGAAGAATCAGGGCTAGGGGTCAATCTCATCATGGATTGTTACAATCATTAATTATTCGGATTATATTAGGGCGGTCATTTTCAATTTTTTTTGCAGTTTTGTCATTTTATGTTGATTACTGACATGAATTATTTCAAATGGCGGCCCAATCAATGACTATCAATCCTGTTTACAACAAAATAAGGCAATATGAAAACATAGTTTGTCTTCAGAGAAAATCTCATAGTTTAGATGGCTTAGAAAATGTTTTTTTTTGCAAACTGTATATGATCTCCTTTTGTTTTGGATTCATTTGTAAAACTTTTGCAGCTGCATGACAATGTTAAATTAATTAAGGATTGAGGTCGGTTCTTAACAAGTTGCAGGTGAGCCTGTACAACGCCTTTAGTTATTATCTAATGCCTCTTATAACTTTGTATTGTATATGTATTTGTTTTAAGAGAATGCTAGTGAAGTTTTGAAATTTGTAAATTTTCAATCTTATTTCTGTCCAGATGGTCATATTAATTTCTGTCCAAATGGTCATATTTCAACTAGTCATATTAATTTTAGCTCAAATTGGCATTGAATTATTGCGCAAAATAACATTTTGAAATACTTCCATGAATAGCTGATGGTTTAAACGACTGCGAAGCCGTTCTCTCAAAACTTCTTGAATTTGTGTCTTTGCCTGAAATTGTGATTCTTTTCGTTTTCATTTGGCATATCCCTGACAATCAAAAACCCTAATTGCTCTCATACACGGTTAAACTAAATTATTTACTGATTTTGGATTAGAGCTAAAAGTTTTAATTACTTTTGGTTATTATTTTAAAAAAAATATTTTTGTACTTCCCAACTTTTGAATTTTTTCCAGTATCTGGGGTTGCTGTTTGTTCTCTTTTCAACTTATCACACTAAAGTTGGTTGTAACTGGCATTGAATAAATGCGTAAAATAACTTGCTCAAATACTTCAGTTAAGAGCCTACAGTTTTAACGGCTGCACATCCGTGCTCTTGCAAAATTTATTAGGATTTTTTCGTTTTTGCCTCTAAATGTTGTTTATTTGTTGTCGTTTGGTACTTTTATGAAAATCAAAGGCTTTGAACGCTTCCATGACCCTTTAATCTAGGCTTTGAATCTGTTTCCTGATTTCAGTTTATAGATAACGGTTTTAAAGACTTTCAATTATTTTCTTCATAAAAAACATATTTGTTATTCCCATTTTTTGTTTTCTTTGTCGACTACAAGTAACTAAGTCTTATTATTGATAGAACTCATCAATTTTCTGTTGCTCTAAACATTTCTGAGGTTGTTTTTGTTTTGACAGATGTCTATAGAGCGTAGAAATGTGTTTTCATAAAATATTTTTGAGTTTTCGATGCTGGTCAGTATTTTTGTCAATTTAAAGTTTTTAATCGTTTTTCATTGTATTATAGATAAAATGGCCGCAACACTGTGGCTTTGATAAATTGTTTGTGGAGTTTCCAGTTTATCCGTATTTGCTGTTTTTGCCGTCACTTTTATATTATCTCTTTCAATTTTGTAGCTTGGTCTCTGTAACGATAGGTCGCATCCCCTTTTCAGTAGACCAAGATCTAATCTTTGTATCTTTTAATTTCAAACAATGGTTTATTGGGTTTGGTACTACGAATTTTTTTAAAAAAAATGTATGAATTTTGGATATCCGCTCATTCTGAGTTTTTTGTTTCCTTTCCATATTATCACATTAATGGGTTGGCCCAAGTGGCGACGTTAGTTTAGCAGTCATCCAGCATATTACGGATAACAACAAGTCTCAGTTGCTTCACGTATAAATTAGCCTTCCTATTGAGCCGAGTTGATACGACGTGCTTTCGTTTCAATCAATTTGAAAATGGTTGTTTTCAAAAAAGGGAATTGTATTTTTGAACTCTATCCTTTTTGCTCTTTATTGTCGCCCTGTCACCGAGTCACATTATTTAGAACTCTTATATCTTAGCTAATGAACATCTAATGAAGTAAAAGTTGATTTGTTTAGATCGGGTTTTATAGGATTCCTTCTTCATTTTGTTATTTTCTGTTTTTTAAATATTTTCATCGAAATTTGGCCGTACGTAATGTTCGCTAGTATTTGTTTTCGGGTGTATCTCGTTCAGTACTCTCATTGAGGGCAAGTTTTGTGGGCTCTCTAATCCAGCTTTTATTGTTTGCTGAAGGATATGAGAGTTTTTGGACCTTTTCTTTCTCTTCCTCATTTGGTAGACCAATCAAAACGTGGATTGGCGGGGTCGGAACATCATGCGCGAACACACATTACAGAGCCTACTTGTTGAGTTTAGCTACAACTATAAAAAAATCTTTCTGAACCGATCGATACACCCGGAAGTTGGTGGCAGAGCAGATCAGCGGTGAATCAGTCAAAATATATTATTTTTTTTATAATGACCAGTACTCTGTTCTCTTAACAATTTACAATGGCCAGTCTGATTTTTGAGTAGAATTTATTTCATGAAAAATAAAATGTTCAACTTTACTCCCGCCAATAAAGTGTGCTTTATATGCGGTTCGAACTTCCGCTCTGGTACTTTTGACATTTAATTTGCGTAGCAAGTCGTAACCACTAAGCTAAATGGGCTTTGTGGTAATTGCCGAAAAACTCGGATAAGTAAAAATAGTGTGTATACTACTATAGTAATTAACCGTTATAAGCTACAAAAGTATGACTTGTTTCTGCTGAGAATTTATTTTGGGTATGAGTATTTTTCAGACTATACAGGATATGTTTAGCCTGGGCGAACTCTATGACCTCATTATAATCATAATGAAAAATACTGCACATAAAAAACTTAAAAATTCTGGGGACACAATGTTTCAGAACTGAACTAAGATTTTACTTTTGAAATGTGCTGGTTCAGCGCTGAAAAACTTTGAGACTCAAGTCTGGGCAGGTTTATTCTCTACATTAGTGACTATTTTTTGTGTTTTTATTCCCAATTGATATTGTTTCGAACAATAGCACGCCAAATAAAAACAATTAATTCAAGCTTTCCGAGTTAACATGCTTGCAGCTGTATTAACGTTTGCCTCAAAATTTAGAGTTTTTGCTCTTTTTCTTTCGGAAATTATACATCTCAAACTGATTGCAGGGAATTCTTCAGCTTGCAAATTTAACCAAATGATCTGAGTCTCACTCATTTATGAATAATTTCTTTTGATCGGCTTCCAAAAATTAGATCGTAGAAACAAATTTTTATTTGAGCAGATTCGCATAATTTTAGCTTTAAGTTCCAATTTTTTGAATTTTCTGCAGTTTTTTTGTAATAAACATAATAGATATCAAAGAAAAACTAAGAATTCCAACAATTTTTTCTGGGTCAGTGTGTACACTGAGGAAAAAATCATTGAACGAAGAAGTGTTTGAGACTCGGCTATTATTTTTTATGCGCTCTGTTTGAGAATTGTGTAATGTTAGCAGCATAAAATAGCATTTCACATACAAAGGAAACACTGTCTGTCAATTTTTTTGTCTTCAATTTTCTTTTCATTAAATAATATAGCCGCAAGGTTTTATGTTTTAGTAGAAAGACTTAGCACAACAAATTTCTAACAATGCTGTATCACATTTTGCTCTCGAGCTTTGTCTACATTATAAAATTTTTGTTTACTCTAATTTCAGCTCTCCAGTTGCATATTATTTTTTGTTCCACAATCATGCTGCCGAAAATTTCATTTTCGAAACTTAATGTTACTATGAAGACTATTTGGCATCAAATTTGTTGATCAAATCATCAATAAGGTTTTACTTTTCATCTCATTATTCGAAAAATTCTTCAAAATTATGTCTTTTAATCTCAAAAATAATTTTTTGTAGTTGAATTTGAGCTACAAAGCTCCAGTGTGCTTGCTCTGGAAAAAAAGGAGATTTGCCAAAAAATTGGGATATCACTGTAAAATTCATGAGTTCTTTCCTGCTAAATCTGTCGATGCCATAATACTTTCTTTAACTAATAGCACAATAACACTAACAAAATAATAATTTTGTTCTACTTAGAATACTATTTCTGAACTTGAAAACAGCAAAAAAAACTGTACAAAATCGTTTGTAACTTCAATACATACATACATACATACATACATACATATATATTTATATATATATATATATATATATATATATATTACACAGTGATCCTTCATATGACTAATTTTTCCTCTCATAATTTCTCCGGTATTTCTCATTGTAGTGAAAATTTGAGCTGAATCTTGTTGGGGAGAGGGCTTGTAATATTATGAATCAACAAACATTATAAAATTTTCTGTATTTATGAAGTCACTGATAAAAACTTTAGAAAAAAATGGTTCACAATGCATCTAAGCGATAGGTCGAAACTACATTAATTGACGACAAAGAGATGTGAATACACAGCAAAAATAACTTATGTTTCCATTAGGTAAGTCAAAAATTGAGCTCATTTTATTTCAAAGTTTGAATGTCATAAGCTTAAATTTAATACAATAATGAGATCATAATGCGTGTCCAGCTGGGGGGTTATCATAATTCTGTACGAATTTTTCCCTTGAACTCAACTCAACTTCACCTACTAAAAGTACCAAACAGAAAAACTTCAATTGCCGCGAACTTGAAGCCTTCATTCAAATCATTCAAAGAGCAAAATTGATTAAAGTAACTATCATAATCAAATCCTAAAATAATTCAAAAGATTCTCCTGCGACACTGATGAAAGTATTAATCCCTTTAGAGAATTCATCATTAGATGAAGACCAAGGTCTTAAAACTTGATTTAAATTCCCAAATTCTGGTGGAAGATATTTTGTAATTCTCTAATCAAATCTAACCTATTTGCTCAGGAGCGGTAAATTACCCGAGGGGAAATTGTTGAATGAAACCTAATTTTAGCTTTAAGTTCCAATTTTTTGACTTTTCTGCAGTTTTTTTTTGTAATAAACATAATAGATATCAAAGAAAAACTAAGAATTCCAACAATTTTTTCTGGGTCAGTGTGTACACTGAGGAAAAAATTATTGAACGAAGAAGTGTTTGAGACTCGGTTATTATTTTTTATGCGCTCTGTTTGAGAATTGTGTAATGTTAGCAGCATAAAATAGCATTTCACATACAAAGGAAACACTCTCTGTCAATTTTTTTGTCTTCAATTTTCTTTTCATTAAATAATATAGCCGCAAGGTTTTATGTTTTAGTAGAATGATCTAATACAACAATTTTCTAACAATGCTGTATCACATTTTGCTCTCGAGCTTTGTCTACATTATAAAATTTTTGTTTACTCTAATTTCAGCTCTCCAGTTGCATATTATTTTTTGGTCCACAATCATGCTGCCGAAAATTTCATTTTCGAAACTTAATGTTACTATGAAGACTATTTGGAATCAAATTTGTTGATCAAATCATCAATAAGGTTTTACTTTTCATCTCATTATTCGAAAAATTCTTCAAAACTATGTCTTTTAATCTCAAAAATACTTTTTTGTAGTTGAATTTGAGCTACAAAGCTCCAGTGTGCTTGCTCTGGAAAAAATGGAGATTTGACAAAACTGGGATATCACTGTAAAATTCACGGGTTCTTTCCTGCTAAATCTGTCGATGCCATAATACTTTCTTTAACTAATAGCACAATAACACTAACAAAATAATAATTTTGTTCTACTTAGAATACTATTTCTGAACTTGAAAACAGCAAAAAAACTGTACAAAATCTTTTGTAAGTTCAATACATACATACATACATACATACATACATACATATATATATATATATATATATATACACACACATATATATATATATATATATAAATATATATATATGTATATATATATATATATATATATATATATATATATGTATATATATATATATGTATATATATATATATATATATATATTACACAGTGATCCTTCATATGACTAATTTTTCCTCTCATAATTTCTCCGGTATTTCTCATTGTAGTGAAAATTTGAGCTGAATCTTGTTGGGGAGAGGGCTTGTAATATTATGAATCAACAAACATTATAAAATTTTCTGTATTTATGAAGTCACTGATAAAAACTTTAGAAAAAATGGTTCACAATGCATCTAAGCGATAGGTCGAAACTACATTAATTGACGACAAAGAGATGTAAATACACAGCAAAATAACTTATGTTTCCATTAGGTAAGTCAAAAATTGAGCTCATTTTATTTCAAATTTTGAATGTCATAAGCTTAAATTTAATACAATAATGTGATCATAATGCGTGTCCAGCTGGGGGGTTATCATAATTCTGTACGAATTTTTCCCTTGAACTCAACTCAACTTCACCTATCAAAAGTACCAAACAGAAAAACTTTAATTGCCGCGAACTTGAAGCCTTCATTCAAATCATTCAAAGAGCAAAATTGATTAAAGTAACTATCATAATCAAATCCTAAAATAATTCAAAAGATTCTCCTGCGACTCTGATGAAAGTCTTAATCCCTTTAGAGAATTCATCATTAGATGAAGACCAAGGTCTTAAAACTTGATTTGAATTCCCAAATTCTACTGGAAGATATCTTGTTATTCTCTAATCAAATCTAACCTATTTGCTCAGGAGCGGTAAATTACCCGAGGGGAAATTGTTGAATGAAACCTTGTTTGGAGATAATAGTGGGGAAAAATTTAATAATAATCTTCCCCGCGTTAAAAATGGGTTTGGAATTAATTTCCATTCAAATCTATGTATGCTTCACAGCCATTCAAAATTAACACCTCCAATGAACTGTAGAAAATATGAACCAAGAAAATGTAGTTTGAGAAAAATGATGTAGGCAAGTTTATTTTTTTCGAGAAAAAATGTGATCAAATTTCTTAATACTTAACTTCATTTAATTTTAAAATCCAATACCAATTTTGATCAAGTTCAAATCTTTTGAGAACAAGTGGATCGAGGATAAATATTTAATATTTAGGTTAATTCCATTGAAAGCTCTTCAATGAAACTTGGCTTTGTTTAAATTTTGGGTGAAAGCTCTCGAAAGATGTTCAACGTTTTATAATGAAAAGTCTCAAAGAATGCATTTTCTCACTCAATTACACAACTTGAAAAAATCGAGCACATTTTTTGTCCTAAAATTGGGTTACACAATACTTTATAGGGATTTAGGTTTTAATATGGGCGATTTCAAATCCCGTTCGAAAATGTTTTAAAGCCGCTTCAAACAAACGCGGCTTTTTACACATAAAAGGTGAGCTTCACTTATTGATTAAAACGTTCAAAGATAATTTCATCCTTTCTCAAAGAAATTTCAATTCACTTCTAATTCTGCATTAGCTACAAAAAAGAGACGCAAAATGCACAAAATGGATCGCAGCTTTTTTTCATGGTGTGAACAAAGTATCGCAAAATCTATCATACTGGAAGGCTCTCGGTAATGTGCAATTCCACATACTGCTGCGACCCCATCTATCCACATTTTGACTTAATTCTCCAACAAATGAGGAAGAGATAGAACATTTTCAAAAACTCATACACCTTTCGAAGAAAAATTGCTTTATAGAAAAATCTCGGTTTAAAAACCAACCACTAAATAAAATAAAAGTTCCGCATTAGAGTGCCAATAAGATCTACCATTAAAGAGACTACGAGGCAAGACAAACAGCGGAATAGAATAATAACAACCAACATTATTTACGGCCGAAACTGATTATCGACATTTAAAAAAACTTTTAGTAAGAGTAACGAAGGCTTCGCAAAAAAACAAACTAACTTTGTAAACAAATCAACCTTTCGTTAACTTGAAAACAGATGAAACCTTCCTATAATTACACTGTGATATTTTTAAAACGAAAGAATTTCAAAACTCCTGGTAATCATAAACTTCAAACAAAAAACAAGAAAGATTTAAATGTTACGCGTTACAAAGCTAAAAAGACTTGTGATTAAAGATACTTAGTTATTAGACTACAAAATAACAACAACGCAAAATTCGAAGGTAGTTTTTGAAAAAAAAAACCAGTGTGGAAGCTAATAAAACAATACTATATTAACTGGAAACATATATACATTCACTTAAACATAGTTGAACGTCATTCGAGCCTCCTTTCAAGGTATTATGTAAAACGAAAACAAAGTGAAACATTTGTTCGAGAAAACAGTCTGTTGTCTTCTTCAGCTTAAAAATTTAATGGTATAAATTGCTGATAAAGAATCAAAATTTTAATGTATATGCAAAAATTTCAACAGAATACAAATGTTTCATTGAAATCATTCCACGACCAATTGTGACTAACATTAATGTGATAATTCGACAGGATTTCAAAAATCGCATTTCTCAAGAAAATTTGCGGTTTGAAAGTTATTAAGATAAGACCTTTAGTTAAAGCTTAAAGCCGCTTTATAGATTGATTTTCATTTCACTTGAAAAAAACTGTACAGATAAACTGGAAAAGACAGCGCTAATTCCAATCTGCAACTTCTTTGGTAGAACAATTCCACGATGAGACAAAACTGGCATTGTTATCGCTGTTCTTTATCAAAAAAAATCTATTGCAAAATTTAGAGCAATACAAAGAGGGAGAAAAAAGGTTTAATATATTAAAACTAACGGATAATTTTTGGTTATACATCAACTTAAATTAGCAAAAAACCGGGGAAACTTTTGAACCCTTGACCACTCCTGAAAAAGCGCGATTAAAAATAGCCTAATCTGAATTTACTTAAATTTTGTCAATTTTCAGATATGTACTTTCCGCAAATTTTGAGAACTGGGGCTAAAAAATTGAAATTGCGGCCACTTTTCAATAACCAAAATTTTGATTTTAGAGATGAAACAGTTTAGAAGCATTCCGTTCTAGACGTAAAACCAATAAATCTATTGTTAATTATTTTATCATATGACTAAATTCATAAAAACTGCGCAAAAATTACGGAAATTGTGAAAATACAACAACAACGGCAATCACTCTATGTTAACAAGCCTCAGTAACACATAAAAAAACGAAATACAAAATATATTTTTGAATCTAAACTCTTGACATGCTATCTAATAACACTTCTCACAACTCGATTGAACATTGCTTTGCTTAATTAGCGAAAATTATTTGAAGTTCTGGAAATGGGCTGTAAATAACGGATCGATCGCCAGAGCTTTTGCGGCATTAAAAGCGAAGATTGAGTTGAAGTTCTTCGGAAAAGCACTAAAGTTGGATCAAAATCGAAATAAAACAATGAGCCTAATAACCGCAAAACTACGTATAAAATGGGCTAAATGGGCTAAATTAAAGGTGAATTTGCTCTTTTTCTCATGAAACTTATGAGGGGTTTTTAATTTTCAAAGTATATACATTTAGATTCTGCTTCGGTATCAGCATTATAAAGCATCAAAATTTCAAGCTGAAGAAGACAAGAGACTGCTTGGTCAATGTGATTTTCACTAGGTTTAATGGTACCTTGAAAAATAGTGCTTCCTCTTTTTTTTCTTTCTTCATTTTGAATCACTTTCATCCAGATAAACTGAACGAGACACTTGAGAACGGGCCATCGGCCCAATAGTGCTCTCCCACAGTCGAATATGTGATTGTATTTGTACAGGTAATTGTGAAAAGCTACTTATTGACTGATGGAAACAATTTATTATTATTATTATTTTTTGATTTTGTGGACTTACGTTACATCATCATTGAAATTAGACTTATCATGATACACTGATATGACTGAATTTTAATTTTATGAGCTTATTTTGACCCACGGATCGGTTTCAAAACTTTCTAGCAAGTTATATTACTACATTGTTGAAAAAGAAAGCAAAATTCTGCAGAAAACAATGCAATATCAGACCGGATATAACAAATTCGAATAGCAAAATGATTTTGAACATACAGTATTAGCAGCTGCTTCGTATTGCTCTCTGACAAACTCATATTTTTTATAATAAGTATACACAAGAAAAATATAAAGAAAAAAAATTCTACCAAGTAAACAAGCATCGAAAAAACGCATTTTTTGTTTAAAAAAGAGTAGGCATTTCAGTACAAATGCTTTATAAATTCTTGACTCTTCATTTTCGCAATATTCTCAATAATGTTTTTAGATAAGATTTAAAATTGAACTTAACAATTCATTTCAAAAAAAAAGATCGTGATGAAAGACAACAAAAATATTATATTTTTACAACGTTCAAAAATTTTTGAAAAAGTTTTGCAGGTCAACTCTTTTTTAAAGATTTTATGTTGATTGTAGATTTTTCATCAATACACAATAATCTTGGATTTTGGAGTGAGAAATAATGGGTTGGATTTTGCTGGTTCTTGTCCACAATTGGCGCGAGCCACATTACGTATTTAAACATGCACTTTTTCATGAAAAAAGAATTAATTTTGATTTTGTTCTTGTTTAGATGAAACTAACTTGGACTGATCCATTTTGGCCGGGTTTTTTGTTTAAAAATAAGCATTAAACCGTTACTGAAAGACGTTACTGCTATCAGACGTTACTGAAAAATAGAAAAGTTCCTCATTTCTTTGCATTAACCCTTAAATGTTCTTACACGGCAATTTTTTGTCAATTTCGGAAACAGAAAACAAAAATACCCACGTTTGCCTTTAATTTGATTTAAAGCTATAAAGCATGATTCGAACACGGCCGTCGATATTGAAACACAGAGATCAAAGATTGCAAGTTATCAAAAAGAGAGGTAATTCAAAACTACCAAAAATTTTGTTACGTGCTGTATGTATTACTCATTTGAATGTTATCTAGGAGAAATCGGGGAATATTTTGTTACACAAACACAAACTCGAGCAGCTTTTCTTGTTCTCATTAACTTATTCTTCATTTGAACATTAAAAACGTTGTTTAACCTTGAAAATTTCCTGCAGATATCTAATTCAGTTAAAGGTATTACAAAATGTTCAAATAAAAAGGTCCGACCTAACATTTGCCCGTATTTTTCCGCCTTTAATCAACTCAAATCGTTACTAGAATATAACCTAAAAGCAAATATTTACACAAGTACCTCAACCTAAGGAATAATTCAGGTGAATGGAAAAATTTCAGGGTAAAAATAAACAACTGCTCTTTTTCACTGTTTTCACCTCTAAACCACAAAAATATGAACTTGGTATTTTTTAAATTACACCAGCCCATAGTTAATTGATTTTTGCGGTCATTTCCTCATAACCTTTTCTTCTATCAATAAATACAAGCCTTGAAGCACTCAAAACTTATTCATTCGCTGCTGAAATTCAATTAGCGCCTCCTTTTCCCTCTGAATAATATAATTTCCTTCAAATAAAAACGCAGAACAAAAGGTTGAATTTTTTCACCCGGCGTAAAATGTGAACAGTTTTAGAAGGCGGAGCTTCAAAGGGAAAATTAGGAGTAATACATTAACTTTTTCCAGGTAACCGCAAGTTTGTCCGAGCGTAGAATAATTTATGCAAATTGTTCCTTAGAGTATTATATTAAGTACCGTCGAAAATATTGGCCCTTAAGCTTTTTATAAGAAATTTGAGAGTCTAGGATTGGAAAAGCAATTTCCCAATTCAAATCCACGGCCCCCAAAAAAAGATTAGAAGAGAAATTTCATGAATAAATGCCGCAAGTTGTTAAACAAAAAACGGGACGAATGTAGGTTAAAAACCTGAGATATGCTTTATGGATCATTACTTTGATTAGGTCTAATGGCGGGACATTATTGGGGGGCCATCATTTGATTGTTTTTGAGATAAAAATCACGAAAGGAAGCCTCTTGGATTAGATAGAGATGATTATATCAATTTACGCAACAATAATAATTCAAAGCATCGTCATTGAGAGCGTGGAATGAATATAATTTTCATCAATTCAATTTCTGAATTTGGATCTTTAACTCAAAAGTGCCAAAATCTTCAGCTGAATGGTTATAATTTTGACTGGATTGATCATTTCATTGACAAAATTGAACATTTTCAAGCGTTTTCGCAGGGTGAGACACAGCCCGTAGTCTGTTTAATGCATTTTTACGAACGCTTGAATGGTGAATTTAAAAAAGGATCTTATTTGGCTGGAAACTAGCAATTAACGATAATTGTCATTTTGTACCAGACGTCACGAAAATTTCACACCTGATGTTTATTATATCCAGACTATAAAAGGAATCCACAGGAAAAAAAGCGACCAACAATGATCAATGCAAAATTGTGCCCTGAAATGTTGTTTGTTTTTCAATGAAGATTGAAAACAAAATTAACTTCAAGACTTCAAATGGCTTTGCTTTCTTCCATGAAATATTGCAATTCGATTACAGATTCCTCTTTTGATAGTGGGAAAATTAAAGGCTAAGGAGTGTTTGACTTTTTTGCCCAGACAAAAAAGTACCGGATATTCTTCTGATGTAAGTTTGTCAAGATACGCACGACCATATCAAATGAAAAATGATATTGCAGTGTTGAATCATGGCAACAGGCCTTATTATACCTGCAAATATCAGCATAGAGAAAGCGATATCTTTGAAAGTTATTGTGTAGAGCAATCTCATTTCCAATGCATTTTAAATGGCATAGTTTGTGCCTGTTCTCCAGAAATAAAAAAGTTCTTAAAATGATGAAGTGCAAATGTCAAGAAAACTTTTGTAATAAGCATGCATGGTAGAATGAGATCTTCAAAAGACGCTTGATGTTTTTTTTGTAATAAAGGGCATATCTTAGTTGTGAAAACTCAGCTCCACCGGATCATGAAAAATCAAAAAAACCAAGGAGATTGATACAAAATTGGGTATGATCTCGAAAAATTCAAAAAAGCAAACGATTCTGACAGATATCAGATTATATATAAATGTTCTAAGAATTAAAATATTTAGGTTTTACAGTTTAACATAGGCCGCATATACTTTTTTCCACATAGATTAAAAAAGTTTCTGCGCTTTTCATTGGACTCTGTTCGGTCATTTTTCTCTATCATTTCTTTTAACTGATCAGGCACGATGTTCTTCAAATTAGCATGACTATTGAACGAAATGAAGACCGCAGCATTGCTAACGTGCAACACAGATTATATACAAGCGCCTTAAATTTCAGAGCTTTTGAAAATTTGCAACGCGTTGAAAATCAATGAAACGTCATTGATATAACTGCTAAATTCTCGAAAAATTGGGAATAAATATTCAGAAATAAGATAAGAGACGGCAAAAATTTTGTTAAACACCTATGGCAGCACATAAGCAATCTGATATTCTTCGTTAAAAAATCAGCCCGATTTAATGTTAAGAATCAATAACAATGAACTTTAAATTATGCCAGGATTCCAAATATCTTTATGCAGCATGAGTTCAGCTCATTAAAGATGGTTGTCACTTGGCTGAAAAAATTTTTGAGGTGTCAAAGAAGAACTTTTTGAAACGAAGAGAAAAAACAATACAATGCTGTCTTTACCGACGGCTCCAAAGTTCTAAACTACAGCGTTCTAAATGAGGGTACTAAAGTGCTAGCGAGAAACCAAAATTGATTTCGAGAAAACACCTAATTTTGTTTGGACAAGAGATCGCTTCTTTTCGATAAAATATAAACATCTCTACGCCAGAAACGCAAAAAATAAAAGGGTCCAGGTTGTTTGGAAATCATGACAAAATGCATCTTGCATATTAAAAAATACAATGCATCTTTCAAAAACAGATTGTTTCTGTGCATAAACTGAAAAATGGAAGTAACTTTTCTAGTACCTAAAAAGCATAGCAAGGACTAAAGTGGCAAACGCATAGTACAGGTCAGCACGCAACTAATAATTCAATAGGCGATTATGAGGTGTGAATGAAAAAGCAAAGTTTACAGCAAAAAAAGAGGCAAGTTTTCGACAGTTGGGAGGGAATATGATTCGAATTTTGAAGGAAAAAACGTTCAATCTATTTGTGCCATTTACTAGAAAAAATGATAAAAAAAGACGAATTGCGAGTTAATTGGAAGTCCAAAAATTTTGAGCTGGTTTCGACGCTTGTAAAATTTTCTGCTGTACGACGAATTTGGATCCTTAGCAGATAAAAGTGTAAGATCGAACAATAATTGCTCCAAAACTGTGAGCGTCATTTTTGATGTTTCATAGGAGTATTATGAAAAAAGAAAAAATTAATATCTCCGTATCCGATTATATCTCTCTATTCATCTCGGTTTGTTTCTTGCTCTTCTTTGCACATATGTTTTCTTTTGCATACGAATGTAAAGATGACTCTTGTTTCCCTCTCTGACCGAGTTTGTTTGTTTTTGTCGTTTATTTATTGTTTTGTTGAAAATGATACTTTTAGTCCTTTCAAATCGTTTTTATAATTTTAAAAACAATGCCAATTCAAAAAGGTATTTGATGGCGGGTCTATGCAGTTGTAAAAACTGAGCAAATCGACCGGTACTGGATTCGAACCAGTATCGTTTACTTGCAAGCTTAGTGTGGTACCCATTTACACCAAAAGTTCTTAAGCTCTCGAAGTTGGGCATCTCTTATATTCCGTTCTCGCCTTCTTTCTTGTTCCTCGAGGCTTCTTTTCTCTAGCCAAGTATACGTTGAACAAGTAGAGTTTCTTGTCAGGCTAGGTCATGTTTATCTTATGCACAATTTTCAGCAGGTTGATCTCAGCCAACCCTTAACAGTAGTTTTGCAGCCAAAGAACGCTAGCTTGTATAAATTTCTCTTCCCAAAATTACGAGTTTTATTGGCGTTATGCATAGCTGTGCTGCCAAAACATAGCTATATGTTTGCAACAGAGGTCAGAGCTCCAACATTTGCGCTTTTTTTGCTTAGTTGATTGAATTAGTGTGGGCATTTACATTCTTGCATTTTGAATTCTCAGTTTTTTAAGCAGATTGCGATCCGTAGATTCACGCTTTTTCATTAATAACAAAATGCTAAAGTACAACTGCCGGTACTCCAATTGCTTGCATCGATTAAGAAATAGTAACGCCGTGCTGTGAACTTATGCATATAATTTTTAGTCTGGATCATAGACTGACTCAATTAAATTGTTGTCGTGTCAGATTTTGGGACATATTGTCAAATTTTGGTCGTTGAAGTTGTGGGTCCATAAATGGTCTGTAAAAATTAAACATCATCAGACGAGTTCAAAAAATTTTTGAAAAAATACCTTGCAGATATTATTCAGTTCATGAAGTTGTGGGCAATATTATTGCTGCGAATGATTAAAACTTCTTAAATTCATTATTCGTAAAAAAATCCTTTAAAATGTTATCATATTGTATCGGCATCTATAAGTGCTTTCAATTATGTTAATAAAATGACAGTATTAAGATGTGTTTGTCTAAAAGCATATTGAGTTTATCTTGTACGCCTTAAATTACTCAAGTGCAAACTTCATTACCGTATGCACACAAGCGTCTCATTCTGAAGTTTGTCTATCAATATAGCAAATTAGGTTTTGTTTCAGTTGAACACATATATCATTCAAATAGAAAGATTCCAGTTCGCGCAATTTCCACTTCGTTTTCACCAAGAAAATTGATGCATAGAAAAATCGTCTATCAGTATTTTCAAGTGCAAATACTGCAAAGTAATTGCAATAGTCTGATCCAAGAAAAACAAGCAAAAAATGTGAACTATTTCTGCTGCAGGAAAACTAGCAATTTTAAAGCAAAAAACGCTAAAGCTTTGACCTTTGAACTCCTGAGGAGTTGAATCGTTCGCTTCAAATGTTTGCATAGCTCAATGATTTTGAGAACAATACAGAAGATAAAAAGTGACTAAAACTGCAAAAATGCAGTCTAATACAATATAATTTTATTACATTGATATCATTGTTAACATTTTAAATTGAAAGCTTTCAATTTCTGACCAAAGAACCGCTTGAACAATTTTATGACAGTTCAAGATATTTTACACCAAGATATATCAAAGAAAAATGGTTTTGCTGAATGAGATAAAAGATCGATTGAAAAGGACGTACTGAAAGGAAACCTTTTTAAACGGAACACATTTCACATCAACATCAAAGGTAAAGTTCAAACGGCTCAAATTGAAAGTGTTTAAACGCCTACATTTTTTCTTTTCATTATCTAACAGAATTCTGTACCACAGTGAAAGAGCTAAATTGTAAATAAAAACGACCCGTGGGAGTCTGTACGTACCGAGAAAATTTCTAACATTTCTATGCAATATAATTGAAAGAAATAAATACAGTGATGAATCAAAACAACGTTGTGAAACCATTAAAATTTTTCTTCACAAGGTTCCAACTTACAGAAATCAATGTAGCTGTTTTCAACTAATCTTTTGAACAACTCGATATTAATTATTACAAACGCCCTACGCGAATATTGAAGTTCTATAGCCCACTGCTGACGTATTGCTAACTAATTAGAGGTAGGTAGAGATAGAACTCATGCAAGGTGTTTTTGTGCGTTCAAGTTTGTCGCTGTCTTTCTCTCTTTCTCTCTGTGCGTGTGTGTGTGTGTGTGTGTGTGTGTGTGTATGTGTGTGTGTGTGTGTGTGTGTGTGTGTGTGTGTGTGTGTGTGTATGTGTTTGTATGTCTGTATGCATGTGTGTGTATGTCTATAAAAATGCATGTATGTATTGGAGCACAGAAAAGAACTTAGAAAATATCTTAGAGCTTAGAAACTTAACTTATGTTACTAAGCTCAGAAAGAAAACAAACTTACCAGATTCAGATTTATAACGACAACTGCAGCTTACAATTTAGAAAATGAATGTGAATCAGTTTTGAACTGTATGTTTGTCAAACATTGATATCTATCTACGAAAATTGAATGATAAATATAACGTTGTGAACGATCTCAAGTGAACTAAATTTTTGCACGTAATTATGAAATGACGCCCACTCATACGCTCCAAAACTGTTTGATTATTGATTCATTAACCTTTCAACAAATGTAAACTGTAAATATTATATTTATACTTCAGATAATATATTTTAACAACTGACTTTTGTTAAAATCTTCACGCTTCACTTGTCTTTTGAATCTCCAAAAAATAATTTATCTTGTTCTCTTTAAGATATTTTGAGCCTAAACAGCTTCAATCTCTAACTTGCCAAAATCGTCTTGCCTCATTGGGGTTGTTGCGCCATGGTGTCCCTAATCCCGCTAACAGTTATTGGTTGATGCCAACAGAGGGGTTTATGGTTTATGCCAATGATATGCCAACAGAGTTTTGGTTGAGATTGTAGTGCCAGTCCTGCCTGTTAGCTCTTTTAGATTGACGTGAGTTTTAAGATGTAAATTTAATTTGAGATTTCCCTCGTATATAAAAGCTAAATCAGAATTTGTGAAAGAAAAGTTGAATTTTAAACTTCATAATGGAAGATTCAAACAATAGTTTGAAGTGGATGACGTTTAGTGGGTTGGCAGAAGACTACCCAACTTGGAGTACTCGATTCTCTGCGTTTGCACAAACCAAGGGCCTCTTCGAAACGCTCAAAGACACAGTTGAGCTACCTGACAGGCCAGCACCACTGAGGGAAGATGCCAATGATGCGCAAACGCGAGAACACGGGGCACAGACTCAACCTAGAGCTAGAGCTATACGAGAAGACGAGAGACACAAAAATCAGATCTGGTGCTATCTGGCATTAACACTGGACGCCATTAGCCTCTTGCTCATTCGTCATGATTGTGTGAACAGCAGGGGTCTCGAAGATAGTCCAAAAACCTGGCAACATCTCAAGCAACGGTTTCAGAGCGACGAAACAGCAACAGTCATAAGTCTGATGAGGCAGTTGGCCAGACTACAACTTCGAGAGGATAAAGCCATCCATCAGTTCATCATTAGAGCGCAAGAATTGGTCACCCACTGGCATCATGCTGGTGAGGAGCTGTCTGAGACGCTGTTTGATGCAATGGTATTGAGCGGCCTTTTACAACAATAGCTGTTACCAGAGCATTTTGAGGTGCAGGAGAGCTTCAGTCCTGAAGAAAATTTTGTGGAACTGAGGAAGCGTTTTGTGAGACTAACTTCGAGGAGAGCCGCAGACAGAGAGATGATGTGGAGGAGGATTAACACATTTTGCTATGTCAGCAAGTCAGCAAAGAATGATTCTCATCAAATTGCAAATTGGTATACACTCTTCGATCAAATCACATCCTAGGAAGACTTTTTCTGAGCCTAATAGTTTCAAAAGCCCTAGAATGTGTTTTGCATGTAACAAACGCGAATACTTAGCAGATAGCTGTTACCAGAAAGGCAACGCTTAATGGAGAGTTGGAATAGGAGAGGCAGATGCGGAAGCACGAGACACTAATGGTGTGCTACATAAACTGAATTTTGAAAAAACTCTGCATGCACCGGAGAACAAAACAAACATAATTTTAGTTCCAACTTTAGTTCAAAAGCAACATGGACTATTAGAAGCAAAGAAACTTAGAAAAGGTAAATTGATCTTCTTACCATACAGAAAAGAAAGCATGCACCACTTTTCAAACTTAAGGTGGGGCACGTGTCAAGCAAATTTCTGGCACGAACGATTTGTACTTTTGAACTTTAGAGTTGTAGCAAATATATCAGATGAAGTTTCCCAAGCTTCAGATGTTTTCTGAAACCTCTGCTCTAGGAAAGTATTCGAAAAGGACTGTTCTAAAAGTGAGCGATAACAAAGCAACTCAAAAATTAGGAAGAGTTTACTCTGAAGTTATTGGACTAGTGAGTCTGTCAAGTATAGGTGGCAACAGATATGCACTTAGTTCCATAGATGAATCGAGTGGCTACGAAATACAAAACGCAAGCATTGCAAACTTTCAAAGAGTATGTTGCACAGTATGGCCGACCAAAAATTTTGCGAACTGATAATGGGACAGGATAAAACATAAACCCTTTAAAAGTTTTTGCATAAGCAAAAAAATGGCTCGTGAGTTCACAGTTCCTTAAATACCAGCAAAATGGTGTCGCGGAACGTTTTAATAGAACAGTAGTAAAGGCTACAAGATGCCTTCTAATGGAGTCAAAATTGCCATAAAGCTATTGGGCTCGAGCTGTAGATACAGCATGTTATGCAAGAAATTGAGTTGTCAAAAACAAATATACAAAGTGAGCCTTCGGTAGAAAACTGAGAAGCGGCTATCTAAAAATGTTTGGTTGTGTAGCCTATTCAATAAAATGTGATGTCAGTAAAAAAATCAAAATTTGATCCTAAGTCAACAAAGTGCCTGATCATTGGTTACTCTGATAACACAATAGCTTATTTGTTGCAGAACATAAAAACTAGGCAAATTCTTACTTCTGGAAATGTTAGGTTCAATAAAAACAATCAACCAGGTTTTTATAAGGAAACCGAAGACAACAGTTTCCTATATCTATACTTGGACGAAGTAAAAGAAGAACTCCAGTATACAAGCAACTCAAGTGAGTTAAGTTCAGAGGTTGAGACAACTGAAACAGAGAGTGATCAGGATAGTGAAAACAAAACGGAAACTGAAGTTGATCAAGAAATTAAGAAGGCCAATTCCAAGCGTCAAACCAAAGTAAAAATTTACAGTTCAATCTAAAATGTCGCAGTAAAAAAATAGAAAGAAAGCCTTCAAACACTCCAATACATGTCAAAAACTCACAACAGAAAAAAAAGAAAAATCCTCATGACTGCAAATGTTAGGTAAACTAGGTCAAATAGCAATTCCTTCAGGAGACCAAAAGACTATACAACTTTCGTCAGAGTACGATGAAACGAAAAAATTGAGGAAGGCAGCGGCAAAAGATAGAGAACTTAAACAAAGTGATGGGCCTACAGCAACTCCGGAATGCTTTGGTAAAAGCTACTTTTATGATTTTCAAAGCACCAATGACAAAAAATGTCATCGATCCTGTAAATTTTGAAGGCGCTATCAATTCGGAAAAAAAAATTTAAAAATGGCTTGAAGCAATGAAAACAGAAAGAAAAGGTTTAAATAAAACAAAAACTTGGGACTTAGTTCCAAAAGAAAAAGGACAGAATATTGTTCCGGGTCCATGGGTGTACATAACTAAACATGACTCAAACGGAAATATTGACAAGTTTAAAGCGCGTTATGTAGCAAAAATTTTTAAACAAATTGAGGGAATTGAATATCCAGATACTTTTACTCTCACAACCAAACCTGAAACCTTTGAAATTCTACAAGCTTTATCAACTATCAATTTCTTTAAATTAAATGGATGTAAAAGTAGCTTATTTGAATCCTAAAACAGATGAAGAAGTTCATCTAGAGCAACCAAAGGGTTTCAAAAAGATCAGCAATGGCAACACGTTAGTTTGTAGGTTTAAAACATCAATATATGAACTGAAGCAAGCAGCTTTGATATCAGCAGCCTTCAACTTTTCTAAATCAGCATGATTTTGAGAGAAGTAAACACGATTACTGTCTTTTTCTAAAAAATAAAGAAGACAAAAATTGTTCGTTCTAACCTGGGTCAATGACTCAGTCCTAGCAAGAAATAGTCAAACAAGATCAACAAACTGAAAAATTCACGAGAATCAAAGTTCAAAATGGGTGACAGAGGAGATCTCGAATTGTTTCTTGGAATGCCAATTTGAAAACAAAGAATGGAATGAATTTAGATCAAGAAAAGTACACCCCACAACAATTTAGAACAGTTCAATATGCAAGACTGCAAACCAAGCAAAACATCAGCCAAAATTAACCTAAAACTTGAAATAGCTCAAAAATTTTCAATTAGAGTAGATTCAAAAGAGTTTAGAAGTCTAGTAGATTCATTACTTTACCTACCTAAGCCAACTAGACCAGATATCATGGGGTTAACAAATGTTTTATCACACTTCATGAGTAATCCAACTTTTGAGCATTTACATGCAAGAAAGCGCGTGTTGAGCTACCCACAACATAATAAATCGCTTAGACTGTTTTTCCCATCAACCAGCAACAGTACTTTAGTTGGCGATAAAGATGCAGACTGGAGTGGAGACGTCAAGGATAGGCGATCGACCACAGGATACTTTTTCAAGCGGGGAGACAGTAGGAGATCCGTCAGTTGGCAAGTCAAGAAGCAGCCGTCAAGGTCACTCCCATCTTGCGAGGCAGAATACCAGGATTTAGCTGCTTCTGTTCAAGAACCCATCTTCTTGCATGGTTTTCTGAGAGAACTGGGGCACAACATCGAGAACAACTATTGGGCGAATCAAAATTCTTACCTAGCGGCAACAATTTGAGTGGGTGTATTGGAGCACGGAAAAGAACTTAGAAGAAATCTTAGAGCTTGGAAGCATAATATATGTTATTAAACTCAGACAAAAACTAACCAGATTTATAACGATAACTGCAGCTTACAATTTAGAAGATGAATGTGAATCAGTTTTGAACTGTATGTTTGTCAAACATTGATATTTATCTACGAAATTTGAATGGTAAATATAACTTTGTGAACGATCTCAAGTGAACTAAATTTTGGCACGTAATTATGAAATGACGCCCACTCATACGCTCCAAAATTGCCTGATTTTTGATTCATTAACCTTTTAACAAATGTAAACTGTGAATGTTATATTTATATTTCATACTATATATACGACTGACTTTTGTAAAAATCTTCGCTCTTCTCTTCTCTTTTGAATCTCTTGAAGTTAATTTATCTTATTTTCTCTAATATGTTTTGAGCTTAAACAGCTTCAATCTCTAACTTGTCCTGCCTCATCGGCGTTTTTGCGCCACCGTGTCCTGAATCCTGCTAACAGAAAGCTTGTGTTATATGTATGTATGTATGTATGTTTGGATGGGTGTGTATGTGTTTGTGTGTATGTATGTATGCATGTGGGTGAGAGTGCGTGTGTGTTTACGAAAAATGCGCTGGTGGCGACAGTAATGTTCTGGGAATTGAGCCAGTGCTAGGGAAGGTGTCAGTAGAAGAAATGACATTTGTGGTGGTATTAGTTTATTTTGGTGGATACGGTAGGCGCGGCGGGAAGAAATTACAACCCTCCTCAGCTGGTTTTCATTCACTCATTTGAAAAAATAATTAAAATATTTGATTGATACCTTTACAGTTAAAATGGTCCCGTGGGAACATACAGCAGTTTCATTTTTTAACCACAAATTTGCAATTAAAAAATATCTGAGAACGTTTCTCTTGCTAACGCAAGCGATACGGATCAGAAATATTATGGTAATTTTATAAAGAGCAAAGCGCTTAATAGGAGTTGTTTTAGACAAAAATGGAACATAAAAACAGAAAAGCTGCTCGTCATTTCTTTAAATTCATGTTCAAATCACGTCTTAACATCAAATGCTGCAAACTTACTGTTTTCTTACCGACAAAGCCACACTGATAATAGTTTAGCAAGCAAATACTAGTTAGTACTACACAGTTGTATCATTTACGAGCGCCAAACTTCCACATGTCAGTGAAAGCGAAGCTGAAAAGTTCCGAAAATCTGAAAGAAAGCGTAAACTTAAGAATTAACAAAAAATTGTTATATAGGTTCTGATTAATGTTAATTAGAATTAAGCATTTACCAACAGTGAATTGAAAAAATAATTTACGTTGAATCACTGGTTGAGCTCACAGATAACACTTCATTATCGTAAATTAGTTCATATAAAATTCTTTTAAGGTTAAAAGCTGTTTCTGCTCGTAGAGAAGTTCTCATTTCTTCTAACGAGACAAATTTACAAAAGTTTCAGTTCTGTTCTTAGCAAATTCCAAAAAACTTTTCATATCCACAAATAATCATATTTTTTATTTTGGAAAAAAACTAAATTTTTTGAAAATTTTACAGCATTAATTAGTGAAAAAACTATCATTTTGAACATTTCATTCAATATTTCAGAACTTTCTATCTTTTTCTTTTTCTTTTAAGAGGAAAGCACTAAATTTTCAGTTCCCGGGTTGAGACCGAATGGTTAACTTGTAAGAACTTGCAAGTTTCTTGCAAAAGATAGTTAACTTGTAAGATTTTGCAAGTTTCTTGCAAAAAATGGTTAACTTGTAAGAACTTGCAAGTCGAATGGTTAACTTGTCAGAACTTGTAAGACGAATGGTTAACTTGTAAGAACTTGCAAGTCGAATGGTTATCTTGTAAGAACTTGCAAGTTTTTGGAAGAAAAACTTGCAAGGCGATGCATCGCCTTGTAAGGTTCTGCCAGAAACTTGCAAGTTCTTACAAGATAACCATTCGGCATCGACCCGGGTTACCATTCCTAGACTAGATTTTGATATTTGGACATTTGTTGAATGATTGAAAGTGACTCAGTATAACAATTTTTGATAAATTTTCTTGTTTCCTTACTCTTTCGCGAAAAATATACAAAAAAAACACATTTTTCTCACTGTAGAGAAAAACAAATAAAGAGTGAATTATAGGATTATTGTCTCATTTTCGACCCTTACAAACTAAATTTAATTTAGAACTAAGCAACATTTGTTGTGCGGCAAAAATTCTTGAATTTTTTTCTTTTCTTATAAAAATGATGTTCAAGGGTTGCCGCGATTAAATTTGGCTGATTTTGAATTATTTAATATCATTAACAAGCGCCACATCGTATCAAGATTGAGTATGCAAAACTTAAATAGTTAATACTATTATGCAACAGGTAATTTAAGAAAAGCTAGCAGGATTTTTTGGGTTTTTTAAGTAGATTCTTGGTCAGAATTCCAAGTTTCTCCAGTCACTTACTTCAAGAAACCACAGTTTATCTCCAAAACCAGAAGATAATTTGAATCTCAATTTCAATAGATAATCATCTCTTTATTGGCTAAAACTTTTAAAATTATTATCTGACAGAGAGTGCTCTCCGAGTGCTTTTTTCGTCAAAAAAGAGCTGACAATTCTGCTCCAATACTCACACATTTAGGAAGCACCCTTTTCAATTAACTAATCATTGCAGCATATTTTTCCGCGTTTCCTACGAAAGTTTGATTTTATTCGCTTAAATATTACAGTTTTTCGCTCCCAACTCCCAGCGTTAAACGCTCCCAACTTCAAGTATCTTAGCCATTTCAACTTAGTCCACTCAGCTCATGGACGCTAGTTAATGACATAAAAGTAACATGGACGCTAGTTAATGCGCGTTTGCAAATAACGTTTGACCCCGCTAAACCACTTTTTTTGACTTAATTCTCCACCATAAGCGGAAGAGATAGAAAAAGTTCAAAAAAAATTGTTCGAAAATAATTGGTTAATTCAATTAAAGAAGGCTTAAACTCTAATCACTATACAAAACGAAATAAAAATTATGAGAGGACCGATGATTATTGCCATTAAGGTGCGCACCACACAACAAATAGCACAATTAAAAAAAAAACAACAATCATTAACTGCGACCAAAACTGAAAATCAACCCAATTTTTGTTGAAAATAACTTTG
Source organism: Convolutriloba macropyga (assembly GCF_964194025.1). Lineage (NCBI taxonomy): Eukaryota > Metazoa > Xenacoelomorpha > Acoela > Convolutidae > Convolutriloba > Convolutriloba macropyga. The sequence continues at coordinate 31,734,291 of NC_134476.1, read as the reverse complement.
TAAAAAGGTCACAATGGCATCGGATAGAAAATAGACTAATCCAAAAGACCTGAACTTTAACAATAAAGATATTGGACCTGCTTTAACTGAGAAAATTTATCATGAAGAGTGAAAACAAAAAATTGCAAAGTTAGAAAATACTTTTCAATTTTTGAAATCAATTAAATTCAATGTCATAAAAAAACAATTAGCTGTCATCTGAAATCATTCATTGGCTTCAATTATTCACTCGCACAAAACCATTGAGACCTGTCACTATCCAGAATCTAACACGACTACAAAAAGAGCAATTACAAATAAAAGTCAAATGGTCATTTCAATTTTGCGAGAATACGGTGTCGCAGCATAAAAGGTCAACGTCTAGTCACTGAAGATTTTGAATATAATTATTCGCGTCTGTTTTGACGCCATCAATGTGTAGTGCAACTTTTCACTTTTGTGCCATTGATATGACGATCGGACAAGACAGCAAAGGAGAATCTCAAAACTTTGAAATGTCAAAACAAACTAATAAAACACGAAGTATCAACGCAAAAAAATGGTCAGTTTAATCTAAAAAAGCAATTAAAATTACGTTATAAACCATTCAAGAAAGATTGCCAGCTTTCTCAGGACTACGATTAAGTTTGCAGTGGCAAATTTCAAAAGAAATACTTTTTTAAAACAAGTGTTTTACAACCGCAAAACCTTACAGGCGTAGGTTTGAATTGGAGCTGCCCACGAAGTAATTGCACATGTCATTATTGAGAGCAAGTCAAAAGACCACACATTAACAATGATAACACAGAATTCAAATTTTTGCCAACAAATTTTTTCAAAAGGTGTTGAAGCAACAATAACATTTAATTTTGTTTGATTTGTTATTTATGTTCAATGACAATTGAGATTTCATTTCAATTTACTCTGGTCTGTAATTAACGAAATAAAACAGAAAGGCAAAAGTATTTCAAGAAAATGTATACAGCACCCCATCAGAATCCGAACAACTTTAAAGAATAAAATTCCACAACTAGACCAAAAGTCGTCTTGCTCTTGCTGATTTTCCTTTAAAAGCAATTAAATGAGCCAAAAGTTACCAAAATAGCTAATTTGACAAAAAGTTATTATCTAAAAAGCAAAACATGAATTTTGGATACCTATCGTGTAATATTACCCAAAAAAGCCCTAAGTATCAACTGAAAGCTTTAGATAGCTTCTTTTGCAGATCCCCAGATACACCGTTGGACATCTGATTCCTTTAATTCAGTCATGAGAATAAAAAATTAACATCAAATTCTGTCAAATCTCAAAGCATCGAAAAAAAATTAGAAACAAGTTGTCGGAGCCATAAAAACCATGGGTTTTACTCTGAAATTGCAATTTTGTCTCTTTGGACTTAATGGGAACATGAAAAATCTTCTTATTATTTCAACGTCTAAATGAATAAAGACCTTGTATTTGGGATTTAAAAAAAGCAAAGAATATTTCAAATAGACAGACCCGAAATTCAATAGGAATGCTCTCTGAGTGCAAAACTCAACTCGTGCCTGTTGAAAACATAATTGCTGTCAAAAATCACGTAGTAGGTTTTTGGCAAACGAAAACCGTATTATATCAAAAAAAACTCCTTGCGTTTTTCTAAAATTAATATCAGTTTATCGAAAGACCGTAAAAACGTTATTTGCGGAAAGATTTCTTAGAAGCCGGAGGTACAATTAGCCAATATCTGAGTAAAGGAAGATTGTGTCAGCTCTTTATATTTCTGCACCACCGATCATGCTGAACAAAGTCGGCCAAATGAGCATATTTGATGCTATTTTGCTTACGAAAAAAAGAAAAAACGCTGAATCCTGAAAAATTTAGCTGAAAATTCCGCCTAAGTAATTGATTCAGACATTTCGTCAACCTTCTTTCAATCCTCAAGTCAACCAGACTATGTTCAACAATTTGATCCTTTTTTCAAGCAAAAGCGACCCAAATTTAAGCAAAAATTACGAAAAAAGTAAAAAAATAACGGAAGTTAGGCTTAGGTTCACAAATCTTTAAAATGCCATAACTCCTTGCAAAACCAAAATTCAAACAGAGCCTTTTAAAGTTAACTTTTGAGCGCATTAATAACACAATGTACAAAAATTTCTCTACTCGGACCATGTTTCATACAAATTTGTTTGTTTGCTAGATAGCAAAGATAGAAAAAACTTACCATTTTTATTATAAAGTAGCAAAATATGAGAAAGCTCTTTATGTAAAATTGCAAGAACAGATGATTTTTGAGCCGTAAACCATATAAAGTGACTGATTCCGATTCTTAAATTATCAAAATCCTTTTTGTTCAGCGATATTAAAAGGGAATAGGAAATACATATATTTGGTTTTTATGACATTGCTTAAAGTATCTTTGAAGTACACACTATGTTACACAACGCTTAAAATTATATGAACATATTTGTAATTATCTGAATATCAACTACTCAAGGCAGGCGGATAGGTTGTAGTTTGAACTGTGTCGTGTTTTCAAAGCCGGTATTTACAAATAATAAATTACCGGTCTAAACTCGGCACTATTTTTTCAAGCGTGTTAATTCCAGATTTGAGAAGATTAACCGGTCATTTTACCAACTTTGAAAAAATGCAACTTTCAAAAGCGCTATTATAAGGGTTTTTTTAATTATAAACTGCTGCTAAAAATGAATCCAAATTTTCATACCTTCAATTATGAATCCCAAATTTAAGTAGCTCTAATCACTGCAGTTTGGTAATAACTGATCTAACTTTACATCGAAGAAATTAAATAATTACTCTACAAAATGAAACGTACGTAAGCGTACAATAAAAGTCGAATATTCAGAGCAAAAATGTTTCATGTTCTTCCCATTTAAGGAGAAAAGTATACTGAGTAGCAAAGCAAGTGTTTAAATTCTGATATTTTTCAGTTATCTTAGTAAATAGTGACTAATGGCTAAAAATGTTCTATTGGAGCTCTGAATTTAAATGTGAGTCAGATGCTTTGAAAAATCTGCGCTAAGAAAAGTAAATAATCAGAAAAAACATCAGAAAACTTAGTACGAAAATTTTTAAAACTTATAGCCGTGTAAATGATTCTCTTCTCACTTTTTTGTGGTTTTACTGGCAAAATAATGTTACAAAGATTTGTTCATTAAAATCAATGAAAAATGGAAAGCAATTTAATTTTTCTCATTGACCAATTTAAAAATAAAAGTTAAAGGTATTTGAAAACAAAATTAAACGAAAAAAATTATTCTAACTTTTCCCATGCTACATGTAAATAGCGAATTATTTAATGAAACAGCAATAATTAAAATATGAAAATACCAAAGGATCGATGACAGAGTGGATCCAAGAAATGAACTTCAGTTTCCCTTCGATACAACTAATGTTTCCAGAAAATAGAAAAATACATAAATTTGCGGTTACAAAAATATTGAACTCATCTGTGAACCGCAGGCTGCCAGTAAAAGTGACTTTTTTGAAATTCCTGTTTTCTTCCGCCCCATGAGAAATATGGAAGGTCATTCGAGGCTGAGTAGTGCTCAAAAAGTATATTAAAAAAATAAAGGCATTATAATGTAAAAAACATATACATGAGGCTCATTTAGTCAGCTATAGATAGTTTTTTAGATAGAGAATTGTTCAGTTGGTAAGAAGACAAAAGAATCCCGGACAAAGCAGTCGCAGTCCCGGACAAAATAGTCCCGATTAGCAATTTATTCCTAGAAAAAACAGTCCGTCCCAGACAAAACAGTCCCAAGGAAGCAGACTAAACAGTCCCAGACAAAATAGTCCTAACTAAAGATAGAGTTAAACACATTTACAGCAATAAAGAAAAAAATTGTCCATAAATGAGTGTATTTCATTGAACAGTTATTAAGCTGATTACAAAAAAATTTTTGCAAATTCTGTATTCTGAAACAAGGTTTTGGTTTAAGTTTAATTCATATCAATTAAATGCAATGCATTTAGAAACTTAATTCAAAGATTATGTTCGTTAATTGTTTAGAGATTATATTTATAATTGTTTTGATATTCATTGTGGACTGTTTTGTCTGGAACTATTCCGTCTGCTTTCTTGGGACTATTTTGTCAGGGAATGTTTTGTTTGAGAATATTTTGCAATTTGGGACTGTTTCTTCTGGGACTGTTTTGTCCGGACAGGGTTCAGTTGATTGAAGCTTTCCAAATTGAAAAAAATAGACTGTGCTCAATTTCAACTGAACTTCATGGCGATGCCTAATTCTGGAACAATTTAACTCTACTGCGTAACGGATCGAAGTCATCAGTACTTTCGCAAAAGATGTTTGAAAAACAAAAAAATATATATACAAGAGTATATGGACAGTTTTGATAACTTTCCCACAGTTCATCTCAATACTTGTTTCAATCATGAAACTTTTATTGAACATTGGGAGGCATTTTTCTCCAACATTATTAATTTTTTTTAATTCATGAATCCACCAAAAAACGATCAATTCTCAACTAGATACTAAGAAAACAATCAGGAGGAAAGCCATTAAATTAAGTTGGATTACTATTTTTCTAAATCTTTAACAGCCAAAGTAACCAAAATTCAAAACCATAGGTTCCAGTTTTTCAGTCTTTGAAACAATAAATGCTCGTCAAAACATGCCATTCTAAGAAACAAGCACCTTTCTCATATGAAAATTTCAAAGTCCGGTGAAAATAAATTACATATAAAAGCAAAGGTTGTTCAAAAGTTATCAAAATTCCTTGAAGTAGTGGTGAGTGTTGAATCATTTTGTAGCACTATGATTATTGTCTACAAAATAAGCAATTGAGAAAACACATATCTAGCAGTTGTGGTCTATAATGACAATCACATATGGTAAATCTTTCTTTTAATTTCTGAAACAATTTCATTCTATTAGCAAAACGTGTTCCATGTAACTACAGCACAGAAAAAATGTTCTGAAAGCTAGATTTGCAGAAAAGGTCAAACATCTTAGAAATTGACACAATTAATTGATTTGTTTTGTTGAACGTGACAGAAAAACAAAATACAATGACCTTCATTATGCTTAGAGTAAAAAAATAAAGTTAAAAAATAGTTAAATAAAGATTTGTAAAAAGATGACCAACATTTCAAAGAACTTTTTTAAGAAAACGAACGAGGGCGTACTAGTAACAAAAACAGATAATATTTTAAAAAAATAGATGGTATTGGCAAGTTACTATATTAATTAAAATAGGCGAAATCAAAAATCAATAAAAAATTATTTCTAAAACATTCATAAGAAAAGCGTTTAAAAAAGAAAGAGTCTTCATACTCAAACGACGTAACGTTTCAGTGGTTAACATTTATTTTTTTAAGTTTCAAATCTTCAAATGGAGTCGATAAAAAGCCGAATGAGGATTTGAATTTTAACACTGAGAAGAGACAGATCGGAACTAATCTGTTCGGAAAGAGCGTTAGATTTTTGGATTTATTCATAAGCTGAGAGAGTGAGCGAGTAAGACAATAATTGAATATAGAAAATTTTTGCAAATTATTTCTCTCCTGGCCAGATTTTTCGACCAAAGGTTCACATCTTGAACTATTTTTTTCGACGAGAAGTGTTCAGAAAATGGGAAACGAACAAAAAAACAAGTCTTATTTCATCAATTTTTCTGATTTCAATCAAAGAGTATATGTAGAAATAATTGAACTTACCTTTAGCGCTGAAAGATGCGGAACCTACGGTGAAAAGTTGCAAAGAAGCCCCTATAGCTCTCGCAGAGTTTATATCTCAGAAGTAAAGCTACTTCACGTCAGCAAATTTAATTATTGAAATTAAGTCAGTTTTTATCATGAAACAAAAAACTCTTTGTATGCGTCATCCCTTTTTTATTTAAACTTCACGTCATATGGCGATGAACAAAAACTACAAGTGACAAGAGTTTGCTTAACTCTTACAACAAATAAAAGCGTTTGTTCGCTAAAATATCTGCACAAATTTGAAACTGGCATAAAATATTGTTGAACTAACAACTGCAATCTGTCAAGCAAACTTTTACAGAGTCCTGTGGGCGTCTTAGCGTCTTCCGGAAAACAAATAAAGTAAGGATTAACCTTCGATTGAAACTGTACAGTAATGCCAATGATTTTAAGATTTAAGATCGCCCCGCGAAGTTCAACAACCAGCGGGTTTGGCTGTTTTATAACCAGTTTATAAGCTGAGTTAACTTGATAAAACTGTTTATATAACTGTTAATCTAAAATCTTGTTTGTGGAGAAGTTCAAGCTCCATATAATAATGTGGAGACAGCTTGGAAGGGATTACAAATTGTTGACTTTGTCGAATTGATTTCAATCAAAAGAACATAATGCTGGAACGTAAATTATAGAGTGAATTGACTCGAAACAATCAAGTGTGGATATTATCTTTAACCTCAAAACTTGAGTCACTTCTGGGCGGAGAACCGGCCCAGATTTCAGTAAATTTCGATAAGAAATTTTTGGGCAAACTTACACCTAAAATTTTTTTAGAGTTGTTAGGATTTTTTACAGACTAGAGTACGATGCATGAATTTTTTTTAAACCATCTGATAAGAGTAGAATTTCTCATTTTTTAATATTTTTTCTTCTAAATAAATAATATTTGGAAAATTCTGACAGTTAGGGCATGGGTAATTGCTATCAAGTTATTGCCGTTGCCAATACAATTAGCGAAAAGCATTAGCTTGAATTTCCGGAGTCTTCGGTAGCAGCAATTACCTTTGCCAGCACACCTAGCGAGGCTGACTTGGAGTAATTTTTCGAAAATGCTAAAAGCATCAACCATAATTGGTTATCGAATCAGAAGAAATGTTATGCCTGATTTTTCGATAATTTCAAAGGCACCAACTGATTTTCTGCTCTTTTGCAACTGTAAAAGCAGCAACAACCATTGGTGATCAAACCAGCACAGAAGTTATGACCTAAATTTACGAGCAGCAACACTCATTGGCGATGGAATTAACAAAAGCGTTTTTGCCTGATTTTTAGAAATTTTTACAAGCAGCAACGATCATTAGCAATCGAATCACTAAACCCATTTTCGACCTGATTTTTTTCAACTGTACAAACATCAGCAATCTTTGAAGATAGAACCAGCACAGAAGTTATGACCTAATTTTACGAGCAGCAACACTCATTGGTGATCTTTGTTGGTTCGATCACTATAGACTGTTGACGTTTTTACAGCTGAGAACTAATGATCGTGGCTGCTTGTAAAAATTTATAAAAATCAGGCCAAAAGTGTTTTGGCCTGATTTTTAGAAATTTTTATAGGCAGCAACGATCATTAGTAATCCACTTAGTAATACTGCTTTCGGCCTGATTTTTTGAAACTGTAAAAGCAGCAACAATCTTTGGTCCTTGAACTAGCAGAACAGTTTCGGACCACTTTTTGAGCTTTATATGAGCAGCAATTATCTCTGATGATAAAAATAGCAAAATTACAGGGACCCGACTTTCACTATTTCAATTGTTGCATTGATCAAGGACGCAAAACTGTCATTTATTTTTGTATCTCATGACGTAAAACTGCTTCAACTGAAAAAATCAACTTCATCAAAATTGCTTTAGATACCACAGACTTCTTTTTAAATTTAAGCCGTTTAAAAAATGTCTGAAGTTGATCCGAAAGGAAAATGTTACAAGCCTAAAACTTTATCAGTTATGAGGATTTTTTTTTCACTCATCGTGGAGATTGATTATTTACATGCACAAAGACTTCAAGTAAAATCAGTCGGTTGTTTCCAATCAATCGAATTTTCGATAGGCAAATAACAATATTACATAAAAGGCTGTCAGGCAATCCATCAGGGTTTGGAAACAAAATCTCTTGGATTTGGGCGTAAAATAAACTAATTTTTCAAAACAAAAAAAAGGAACATTGTTAATTTCCTCTGGTACACATAAGTATAAAAAGCAAATGGTAAAAGAGGCAATGTAAAGTTAAGAATATAACATTATGTAAAATTATAAAATCATTAAAATCATTAAAACAAAAAATATAGTTCGAAAAAACGCGTTTCTTGGATTTAATAAATTCAAACTACAACTTAACAATAAGAAAAAAATTAAAGCATTGAAGGTCAAGTTTGTTGCTCAAACATTTGAGAACTGAAGCCCAGCGACAAAGTATCGTTTGCGTCATGATATTCCAAAATTCATCAAAAACAATTGCTAGTTTTGCGAGACCTTAATTACGCCCAGAGCACAGAGGAAACGTAAGCCAGTGATGTTGATTATATTTGAAATATAACCACCTTACTCGTTTTTGTTTTCTCTAAAATCTATTCTAAAATGTAGCGATAAATGTATATTTGAACCTCATAAGGTTGTTGGGCAGATAATGTCAAAAACATGTGGAAAATTTGTGCAATTATATCTTCGTTAATTTTAATGTTCATTTTGGGTTCCGACTGAGCAAACTGGATTGGAGGGGGATTATATGACAACCCGCAATTTTTCAATTAATTTGAGCACTCGATACTGATATGATTTCTCGGAGAAACAAAAACTAAATCACGCCCTCGAAAACAAGAATCAATGGTCAGATTGCTTCATTGTTCTGAAATTTTTCTTCCTTGTTTTCTTTGTTTTCTTCTGAGATTTCTTCATTGTTCTGAAATTTTTTGTTTCATTTTCAAGTTTTTTTGTGCTGTGCTCAAATTAAGATTGCTAGTTTTGCGGTATAGCTCCATACCATAGAAATCAATGCAGCTACACTCAAGGGTAAGGTTACTTACTTACCATTTTTTTGATACGTTTGCATTCTTTATAATCGATACTACTTTCAGGAAATTTAAATACAAGCTCTCAAGAAGGTCTATTTTGAACTAGGGGGGGGGGGGGGGAATCTGAAGAAATAAAGATATTATAAATCCAAATTCTCTTGGAATGCGAAAAAAATTCGCTGATAAAAAGTATGTCAGGGGAAGACTTGGATTTCAAAAAACCTCCAAATCTGGAAATTTCAGTATGAACTGGATTTTTGTTTCAAAACTATTTCTGATCGAAAAGGCTTTTAGAGCAATTTAATTCCTAATAATTATCAACCTATTTAGTCACCAATCTAAGAATAGGTTTAAGTCACTCAAAACTATCAAATCATTAGCTTGCTCAAAATTTCGATTCCGTATTGAATTACAATTGTGTCAATACTTACAAGCAGCACTTAAGCTGTCAAGATAGCCCGACAGTCGAGGTAAGAGTAATCTTAAGAATTGAGAGAGAGATTACAATCTAACTGTTTTTTAATCCACAAATAGGAGAAACCCTTTCGGTACTTGAGACTTAGCAGACATTTAGGAGAGACTTTTTCCGAGCAGAATTGTCGCAATTAGACGAAACGGACAGATAGATAAAGGGAGCACGAACGCAACCTTTGAATGCGTTTTTGGGTTTTCCCATAATAGAGCCGCCACAAACTATACCCCCCCCCCCCTTGTGGTATATTCACGGTAACGCTTAGTTCTCATTTTTGCCCACTCCTTTACTTATCTTGTATATGCAAATTCGATGGGAAAGTTTACAAGGGTGGAAATTGTGTTGTCTATTTGTTTATTTTCACGCCTAATTCGTTTGTATAACATCACACCGGGAAAAATAAAGTTTTATGTACTATGTAGGGTAAAAATGAACGCGATCAATTCACGAGCTTGAAATTGAAAAATAGAAAAAATGCGCCACCCGAATGCGAGTTTTTACCTAATTTACAAAAATAATCGGGTTTTTGAGATGGGCAAGCGAGTACAGATTTTGACAGTTCAAGTATACAAGTAATTTCGAGTCCAGGAGTTCGAATTGGTAAAAAGAAATGTAAAAATTTGAGCAGAACAAGGCAGAAATTTCCACTAAATACCTATTAAAAAGCTTTTTTTGGGTAACGGGTCAAATTTGTGGCAGAGAATAAGAGAAAGAATACCCTGGGCGAGATATCTCAGAAAACCCAAAACTTAGAAACGAAAATGCAGAATCGGCTTTAAAGACGGTCGGTTTATGCAGACGCAAGAAGAGAATTTATTTGGATCTTATTATAAGTCAAAATAGAAGACAGAAAATGGTTGTCAAAATAACAAAAACTATTAAACACCTGTCAACAAGAATCCGTATTCATTTCCAATAATAAACTGTGTCACACATGAATTAATAACTAGTTTAATAACCTGGAGTTATTACAAGAGGTTACTTTAATATTATAACACAAAATTGTTTATCACCTGGTGTGAAAGTATTTAACAGAAACCAGACGAATGACCGCACAAAATAAACCGGGTATATTTCCGATTCAAAATGATATAGCCAAACACGCTATAAGTCTAGACGAAGAAAATTCAAGTATATTTTGGTAATCTGTCAAAAAGAAATCCTTAAATTTTGAAAATAATACATCAACGAAACTTTCCGGCATAGTTTGGTATCGGTTACAATCTTTTTATCCTTAAAGAGAGATTTGCTGGCTCCTTTACTATCCCAGAGGTAACCAGGCCTCGTTAAGAGTTCTGACAGAGATAGTAGCACTTGAGTAGAGAAGAAACATGTGCAATCCTGGTCTGCCTAACTAGGATACGAATACTTCTTTCAGATTTAAACTTTTGATTTCTTTTCAAACATTTCTTTTCAAACAATTTATCGAAATCGGACCGAGGAGTTGCTTGCTGTAAACCTGTTTCAGCCGTCGACCATAAAAAAACATGTCACTTGTGAAACAACAACAGATTTTACTTGAATTTGAGGTAAACAATTTTTTATAAAAATTGGGTTAGCCCGCAAAAATTCCCTGATACCGTACCACACTATGTTTATTCAGCTAGCCAGGTTTCTTCATTTTTACACAGGCTGAATTGGATTTTCTATTTTGAGGACACTTTAGGCCTAGTGCGGGTCGATGTCCTAACCCCAGGCCGGGAATTTTTGAAAGCATTTACTTCCATTTGAAAACATATCAGGCGCAGTTTGCAATTTATTAGAGTAAAGCTGGTACCCAAAACTGGTGTTAGGACTTCCTATGAACATCAAAAAATGTACCAACTAACGCAAAAACGAAAGCTTGGATCTTGTCTGTGTATTGAAAACAAAGATTTGCATCTTATCTGCCGAGAGGATACAGAATGACCCACAAAATAGTCTTTTTGGAGAGAACAGCCGCGGAGATTGATTTCACAAAAAAATAGATAATTTTTGATTAAAAATTTCTAATATTGAAAAATTTTGTAACGTTCCACGATTTTGATTTAAACCTCCAGCCACTTAACCGGGGTCTTAAAATTCGATACCAAATTGATACGAAATGGAAACAATAAGTACAATAGGACTCCGAGAGCTCATTTCAAGAGTTTATGGACCTGCTTTTTGACTTGCACCTCTACGCCAAGACTTGCAGTAAGACGTACGCGTGGTGCGTAAGGCTTGCATTTAGACTGCTAGATATAAAAAGTGACATGATCATAGCTCTCAATCAGTACTGACTTAGGAACTGCAGTTTTCCGTATTTTTCCGTTTTCCGTATTTTTTGCATAATATGTAAAGAGGCAAAACGTAATACTGCGTTACGTTGTGGAAACTGCGTTATACTCTGATAACACAGCCATAGAATAAAATAAAGGGTTCTCATTATTTTTTTCAAATAATCCAATATTTTGCTTTGCTCTCGTTTTGAAAAGTCAAGAACAAAAACATTTTTAGACAAATGAGGGAAACTTTTATTTATATAGATTATAATCAATTGCCCAGAACTGATTTGACATCCTAGTTCTTTTGTTGGGGTTCATAAAGATCAAGCTATCTTCTGATTTGGTTCGGTTTGGTTCGGTTTTTGCCAGTTTTGTACTATCTTTCTTTCTACACGACTGATGTTTTGAGAATTGTTAGGTTTTCACATTCTTATTATAAAATGAGTAAAGTTTTTCAATTCTTAGATAACAAAAATATAACGAACTCACAGTACTTCCACTTTATCTATGAAACAGAACAGTTGCTGAAAAAGATTTACCATTGTCTGAAATGCAGGACATATTTTATTTTGCTCATCCAATTTATGTTATTTTTCAATGTTTTCAATTTGATGATTAACTTGTTTTTGGCAACACTTCTTCCCTAATAGTTAGTTTAGCTACTGTTCTGTTGCCTAAAGTGCTTTACAAAGAACATGAGTTGCACTTCCAAATAACTAATTATCTAACTAAAGAACATGATAGTGTAAGATGTTCCGCAACAGTTTTATGAAAAAGTTTTACGAATAAAACTTTTCTCATCACATTGAGAAAGTTTCAATAATACCAAAAATAACTTTATTTCTGAACTACTGATCAAATTTTTGTTTTGCAATTTGATCTTCTGCTTTTAAATGATATATAGAGTGAAAGAAGAGATATAAATAAGAAAACATCAAGTTCAACGGATTATTACATTTGGCCCACTTTCTTATTTGTTTCCAAAAAGAGAACTTAGAACAAAAATATTTGTTTGATGGTTAATTGAGATTTGTCCTTGCTTTTTAATACAACAATTGCTTGTAATAACCCAATGACAATGTTTTTAATGTTGTTTTCAAAAGAAATGAAACAGTTCTGACTCATCTTTGTTGAGAAATTAGAACAACAAAAGAATGAGAGAGAGAGAGAGAGATATAGAGAGAGCTTATTTCCCCCGTCAATCACCTAATCCTATGATTTCACTGAATAACAAAACAAAAAATTAATCTTATAATGTTTTTGATGAATAGTCAAATCACCAATGAGTAAAAATTAAACAAATTATATCAATTAGTTTGATTATCTGTTTTGCTGAAATAAAATGCGGTACAAAAATTTGCTGTCATTTAAATTCAGAAAAAAAATGCTAATAACTAAACGTTTTGCAGTATTTTTTTTGACAATTTTGATTGCTTTGTGCACAAAATAATTATCTAACCTTTGATCGCTTTGTGCACAAAAGAATTATCTATGATATCAGTTTAGACCAGTGAAATACTTAAAAACGTCAAAATTTCCAATTGCTTAACACATAAAAACGTTGTGCAAGTTCTTGTGCCGATGTTGTAACAATTAGTTTTAAAACAGCAAAACGTTCAACGTAGTGGAAAATTCGTCAAGTTCACCTGTTTAAACAAACTTTAGGATAGACGAATTCCATTCATTATTTTAGATTCAAGTTTTTTCTATGCAATCAAAATTTAGATCACAAACTTTAGATTTTCAGTTAACCATTTTAAGAATGAAAAAGGTTCACGTTTTTCTTTGGTGATAGCAAACAATAAAATATAATTATTGAAATAACCTGTCCAAACTGTCAGGATGCTATGATTATTAAACCTATATTTTTGTGGAAATAAAGAGTTTCAACTCAAGACCAAAAAGGCAATGCTTTTTTCCGGAAGAAAATGTTTCAAACTGAAATTCAATACCTGAGAATAAGGAGTGATGGATATTGATGTTCGCGTTCCTCAAGATTCAAAATGAATTTAAAAAACAACAAGGATTTCTTTTCAAATTAGACAATAAAAGTAATATTAGTAAAATACTATTTAAAGCCTCGCTATCTCTCTGTTTCGAATACTTCAAAGTGCTGTTTTAAAGAGAAGTAAAAGATACATCTTGAAAAAATTGCTCCAAAACTAAGAAGATTTACTGGTCAAGTTTTTCTTGCAGTAGACATTCGCTGTTGAGTGCTCGAATTCGTAAGGCATGACGCCTGCAACACTTTTTCATCAAGTAGATAAGACATCAAATGCCAATTTTCAAGATTCACCACCAATAACATAGATTTTGCGCATGTTGTAATTAAAAATTTCATAGAATTGAAACAACAAAACTTTGAAGTTTACCCTGTTCATTAAAATTAACGAGAAACAAATTTTCTGACACATTCACTGTTAGAATTGAGCGTCTTTGTTCGATAAGTTTCATTTAAATGAAATCAGAAGATAAAATGAATTGATGGTTAAGTCTCTTTTTCAACAAGAAAAATCAAACATGAAGTTCTCTCTAACATATAAAAGACACGATTACTGTCGACCAAGACTTACCAGCCACAGTTTATCAGTTCTCAATCATAGCAAGTTTCAGTCTGTATTTACTCTTATTCATATTAGGATCATGTCACAATATACACTGACCACACTATTTCATCCGATTAATTGTCTTTGTCCGTTTTTATAATAAATTCATACTAATTATCTAAAATCACAATCAGTTTTAACCCTGATTCAGCACATCTGTAGAAAAAGCACATCTGTAGTTTGCACTCACTAACAACGTTTGATTCTGGAAAGGGCGTGAAGAAGGGCGTAAAAATGCCAAATTTTGAACGCTTTTTCTTTTTCATTTTCTCCGCATACACACAAAAAGAGGTTAAGATGCCTTTTCAAATTACTGCTGGCAACGCTGTTGCGGTTGGAAACGTCAATTTTGATTGTCAGACAACAAGAGTAACTCAAAAAAAAATCAAGATTTTTTGGCAATATTTGAGTTTGCACAAGCAATAATTTATCTCGTGTGTTGCAAAACCTCAGCTAAAGGGCCTAGTTTGCTGGAAATTTTCGGAACATTACGATAAAAAATTTTATTTTCAAAACCATATTTTTGAACAAGATGATGCTTCGGCGCATAAAACAAAGATTGCCATCAAATTTTTCAATGATTAGGAGCGGGAGCTAATGAAATGGTTGGCAAAAACTCCCAATCTGAATTCAATTGAAAATTTATGGACAACTTTGAGTTGAGGCAAGAATTACAAAAACCGAGAACTCTTTAGTAAAAATTGGACAAAAAATTGTCAAAATCTTGACTCAGATGTCCTAAAAAATTTGTCTGAAAACTTCATAAACTGTCTACCATATATTAGATAAGCTAAAAGCGTAACTTTTCGTAAATAAAGAACTGGTTTGAACTAAAGTGTTGTATTATATGATGTTTGTGCAGCTTTAAAAAAATCTGCCTGGTGTATGTAGCTTTTTGGTACTATAGTGTAAGAACACTAAATTGAAAAACACGGAGTAGGTTGAAAAAGTGCTAGTGTCAACCGATACACTTGATTTTTATGATTCAGTACCGAACATACTAAGTTTGGCTACTCCTGGAAATTAAAACGAGCGACACAATAGGAACACGAGAACCACAACGGACATTGACGAACGCTTGTTTTAGCAGTTTTATTACGGAATGTTTTTGAGGAAATTACTCGTGAAGCCACAACAAAACAATGGAAAATTGACCTGTTTCCAATTTGAAACAAATAAATTTTGTGTTATTACATAACGGGGCCATAAAATATCAGCTGAACGAATTCTTCATGTGTTCAAGTTTAAGTTGAACTCATAGAAAATGTCAGATTATTCAGTTATCAGTTACTGTATTTATTATTTATACATTTTCGGTTACATATAACTCAAAAAACTCAAGTCTACTTTTTGCCAGACAGTGTGCTTCATCAAAAAATACAGGTAATGCTTTTGTTTGATTTACGTGGCCGAGCAGTCTCCTCGAACAAAATAATTGATCTGAATTACAAATGGGCAAAAGTTTACAAACCAATCGAATCAAAGTCTAAATAACTAAATAATTATTCATATCAAATTCACATTCGCACTTTATTTTTTCTATAATTTTTTCATATTTATTTATATTTTTCTTATATGTATGTTTTCTTCAAGAAAAAAATTACAAAGTAAATTTAAAATTTTTTTTCGGCTCTCTCAACCGTTTCCTGTTCGTATTAAAATTAAGTGCATTGAAAATATCACAACTCGCAAATTGATCAGTAGCTTCAAAATCATAAGCAAACAAGTTTTTTTAAAATTCCTGCATCCATGTGGTAGATAAGCATTTTGCAGTGCATTTCAACAAAAAAAAAATCAACTAAACTTTTGAGCAACAGAAATTTCAACAACTAACTAAATTGCTTAGAAATTATGATCAAATGGCAGTTCATGATCAAGTAGAGCATGCAAAATCAAATCCGAAACAAGGAAGTTTGGCAATGTGAGTTGGCGCAAAATGACCCGACTCAGCTCATCCACACGTTTGGTTTAATTGTCTACCAAATAACGAAGGGGCAAAAAACTTTCAGAAACTCGATTATTGTTCAAAAACGATTGGTGTATGAATGAGAAAAAGACTTCCAACTCAAATCAATTAGTAAATTAAATAATGCCACATTAGAGGACCGATGTGCCCTTATTGCTCTTACTCAGACTACGAGACAAGACAAACAAAACCAAATAACAACATTATTTACACCCAAAAATCGATGCTTATTTTTGAAAAGGTTCTCAACAACAAAGTCAAAATAGCGTCAAATAAAATTTAAATTAAACAAAAAAATTGCACTTCACTTAAAACATGGAACCAGTCATTAATGATACTCGGAAAAAAAATTCAAATAAAGAAAACCATTAGATATCGATTGAAATCTTTAAACAGGCTTATGAGCCTTCGTAGCTCCATATCAAAAAAATTAGATATTTTACTATCCGAAATTTGTCATACGTCTAAAAAACAAAAGATGAAAAACAAATTTTTTGTTAAACAAGTCAAATTAAAATAAAATAAAATAAATTTTGCGAGAAAACGGTATCGAAGACGTTAAAACCATATACTTTTCCTAAAAAGAATAAAATTCAAACAATTGCAGCCTCTCTGAACACCACTAATGTCAAATGTGACCTCCAAAAATTTGAGACTAGTTAAAATGTAGACAAACATTAGAACGAAAAGTACAAAAATAAAAAATACTTTTGTTTTTTTTTTCCAAAGCAATTAGTTTCAAAGACTTAAAGACAATAGCTCCCATCGGAAACTTTTAAGTTGATTCATTCCCCCCCCTCCCCCCAAAAAAACAATAAACAAAAACAGAAAGAAAAAAATCGAAACAATTTTTGTTGCAAATAACCAGTGTCGAAGCCATAAAGCAGAAAAGTGCACTGAAAACTTAGAATACTTTCTTCAATTGTGTCTTTCTTCAACACCAATATTGTGATATGGAACCTGTATTTATTAACACCAAGTAACAAGTAGATAAAATAGAAAGGTAGAGTGCAAAAATAAAAACACTTGTTTATTGCAAAAACACTTAATTTCAAATTCATGAGACTTAAATTATCAAATGAAAGCAGCAAATAGTTTCTGCAGAAAGCCGCCAATAACTGCAATTAATGCCTACGAAAAACACGGCAAATTCAGACAAAAAAAAATCGAATGAGTTCTGCTGGAAGATGGTGTCGAGGCTGTTAAAACCATAAATTATTCCTTAAATATGTTGACATTTTCTCACGAGTAAAAAAAAACCTAAAAAATTTGGAAAATTAAAAAAAAACTGAAAATTTTTTTGCGAGAACTTGTATGAAATCCAAAATCATTACATAAAACGCAGTACCGCAAAAAACAAATTTTCAGCAATGAAAAAGAAAATGCGACCTGTCTACTCTGATTTTCAGCAAAATTTTGACAGAAAAATGGAGAAAAAAGTGGCTAAGCGAGATAATCCATTGTCTGTTTTGAATTCGACTGAAAAAACCAGATAAATTTCGTTTTGAAACTCTTTAGGAAAGCAGTTGGACTTGTCAATAGTAAGCGTTCAATTGAATTGTTGTGCTCTGTAAGTAACATTAAAAAACAAAAAATTCAAAAATGTTTTTTAAACAGGACTGCAAACGATTATAATCCATATTATTTTTAGACTGCGAAAAAAAAAACGATTAGACAAAATTAGCCTTGATTTTGCTGTTCGTCCATTAAGAACTCGTAAGTGTTCCAATAAATGACGTGAAGAATTTGACAAAAATTTCAATATACAAAAAACAAATGATGCATTTTGGATATTTATCAAGATAAACACTCAAGTACGCAATATTTTAATTCAAAAAGACGCTGAAAGGAAGCGCAAACTATTCTTTTTGGAGTTAGGGAAGATTGTGTTACCAGTTTAGGTGACAAAGGCTGAATATTGAAACATTTAGCATAAATTTCAGTAAAAAAATGGGGATAAACTCTTTAAGAACACTCTTCTATCTTTAGAATTAAAACCAACAACAACATCGATAACAATTTTAAGCTTCGATAAGTTTTTCAGCAAATTTGGTATAAAAAGTTCGTGATAAAAAATAAGGAAAATGTGAACGAAACAACGAAAGTTGGAAAATACAAAATTGGAAAAAAATAATTTCAATTATGTATTCTACGTTGGACGGGTATTCTAACGATGCCACTCACAAGAAGGAGCACCGTTTTGACGTTTTCCGGCACATATGATTCTACCCAGTCTTATACAGTTATAAGAGTTGATACAGAGTGGATGAAATTGCTGAAGAAGTAACGGAATCGAACTGCAGTTGAGAAAGGCACAACAAACAGAATGCTGAAAAATTGATTGAAAAAAAATTAAATTAAAAACATGTCCAATTTTGAAGAATTTCTCTTGATATGTATATTAACTGGTATAATAAAATTTATTTGAAATGTACCAAACAGTCATGGGATACAGACAATTACTGTTTTGTTGCAATTTTGAATGAGGTATCTACAAAGTTTTTACTTTCTAAAATATGAGCTCGAATGAATTCCAAAAAATTTTTTTCTTCGTTCAGGGCACAAGGACACGCCATTTTAGTCTAGGTGCTTTGTTAGGATTCATGCTACAAGCAGGTACTGTTTTACAATCAATATTAGAGAAACTAGCTTGAATAACATTGTTTCACAACAATAAAAAGGTCCACAAATCTTACTTACTTCAGCTTTTCAAAAAACTATTTTATCGCTCTTTTTTCAAAACCAGTGAATTTCTACAATAAAAACAAATCACTTCCTTGATTTTAGGATTGCTATTAATTCAGCAAAAAGATTTTAGGGTAGTGAATAACAAGGGGGATCAGTAACCTTAGTATTCACATAATGTGCAGACTCTTTAAAAAGTGTTTGAAGGCAAAGAAAAAATATTCGCACTTTAAAGCTGGATAAGCTTTCAGTAGAGCCAAACAAAATCAAGCCCAGCCAATGTTCTGAGACAAATTGACTCTTCCATAAACGTTTAGCAGCTGTCGAAAAAATAAGCATTAATTGAAATAACGATTTTACATTATGATTGAAAACATCAACCGCTAGAGAAAATAAAATTTGCGGCAATTTTAATCAATCCACGAAAAGACTGTACCGCAAGAAAAGAGCTTGAAGACCTGTTTTTCACATGGTCACCAATCTGTATGGCTGTTGAGATATAAAAACACTTGAAATGATTCCTGAATCAATATGAGGAACAGTGAAGTTGGCATGCCAGTAAAGTTTTTTTCGAAAAAGGAAAAATTCAAATGTCATGTGTTCAAAATGCACCACTGATTTAAAAAATAGAAAATGTTAACAAGTTTTAAATACAAAAAGAATAAATTAAACTGCAAAGGTGTTCTAATGCTATCACTACAAACGTTCTACATCAATAAAAAAGATCGGCCAAATTTGACAAAACAAAAAACCTTGTTGAGCATATAGTTCCCCGCACTAAGTGAAATTCTAAAAAGCTCATATCAGTCAAGATTTTACAATATTTGTTCTTTTCCCGTAGAAAAAATCTTAACTTTTTAAACTTCCTACCTTCCACAAATTGTTCTTTTTACTTTTTTCTTTTACACAAAAATGCTGTAGCACAGAAACAATTATGCCAAATAGTGTGCATTAAAAAAATTTTGATATATTTCCCAGTTGTTCAAAGTTGTTATTCTGTTGCTGTAGTCAAAATTAATTGATTTTGTGGTGACTACTCAAAACATTGCCAGCTGTTAATGATAATAAAATTTACTGTTCTCAATGTAACTATGATCAAATCATCATAGAAAATTAAAAAAAAACATAGGACAACAAAATCATGTCTGACTAAACGAGTAAGAATATGCAACTTTTAGCTTGGCTCAAGGTAACTCATCAAAACATCCTAGCAGTCAGCAATTTGATTGACACAGATACACAGATTCTTTACCTGGCCGTTCCCTGTTATAAACGGAAGCAGCTTTTTTTGTTGGAGTCAAGAAGCGTATAAGCCAAAACAATCTGCAAATGGACCACTACTTCAACAGAAACACTTTGATAGACCAGTCAGTCGAATAATGCTTGGACACTTACTTTCTGCTCTTCAATTTGGTGGAGTAAGGGACAGGCTGGTAAAATTAGTGAAAATAGCTCCTCCTCCGGAGCTTGGTTCCTTCAAATCTACTTGAGATGTATTTTCTACCATCGTCACGGAAACAGAATTTTTCGTCAATAAGCGCGATTTGACGCACATGAAAAAAGCAACCACTAGACGAGGTTCCGCTAAAAGCACATCTTGATTGGTCGACACCTCCCTAACAAACCAGCTTGAGTACTCAACGAGAAACATTCCTTGAAAACGAAAAAATTGGACACAGATAAGACGATAACTGAAAGCAATATGGAAGATGCTGCTTTGAAAGTACGTGCCAACTCTGAACGCCATACGAAATGTTTCAGTCCAGAATCCAACCTAGAAGTGAACGGTATCGTTTCGGCACTGGTGGAGTGAACTGCGAGACCAATTTGGCTTTTAGGACATGCGACAAGGATGTTCGTCATCTCCGACAACCTGCTAGGTTATGTAGAGTAAAAGTAATCCTTGGTCTCCTAATTCGCCGAGCTGTAAAATTAGCACGTGATCCTAAAACCAAAACCTGTAAAGTTAGGTGGTTAAGTAGGCCTCGAGCATTTTGTTGACATATCATGTTATTTACTGCGAAAATATTTTTTTAGATGCAAAATATATAATATTGAATCATAACAAAAGAAGTCAGGGAACAAAAACGGCAACAGAAAACCAAGTGTTTGAATAATTAGTACACTTATGATACAGATGATTTTTTGAAACAAATGAGTTCTTGAAAAACTTTTCTGAAGACTTACCGCACCTCGAAATTCTCATTTTAATTTTAGCTGGCTCAATTGAGTTCGGTCCGTTTCTGAGGGTCTCAAAATTTTTCTGGAAACGAAAATAGCAATCCTACTGTTACTTTGTCGTGTTCTGGAGTGCAATTTTGATTTTTTTTGAATTTTATTGTTCCGACCCCTTTTGAGGGGGGAGGAACTTTATACTGAAAAGCACGGAACTAAATACTCAAATTCACACTTCCATAAACATTCAGGAACTGTCAAAAAATAAGCATTAATTGAAATAATGACTTTCCATTATTTTTGAAAAAGTCAACCGCTAGAGAAGACAAAAATTTTGCGGCAACTTTTAATCAATCCAAGAGACGACTGTACCGCAAAAAAAACAGCTTGAAGACCTGTTTTTCAAGTGGTCACCAATTTGTATGGCTGTTGAGATATAAAAACACTTGAAATTATTCCTGAATCATTATGAGGAACAGTGAAGATGGCATGGCAGTAAAAGTTTTTTTTCAAAAAGGGAAATGTGTTCCAAAATGCACAA
Organism: Convolutriloba macropyga; assembly: GCF_964194025.1. Lineage (NCBI taxonomy): Eukaryota > Metazoa > Xenacoelomorpha > Acoela > Convolutidae > Convolutriloba > Convolutriloba macropyga. The sequence goes on along the minus strand of NC_134476.1, from coordinate 31,712,882 downwards.
CTGATATGAGAACTAGAAATGTTAACAAGTTTTATTTACAAAAAGAATAATTTAAACTGCAAGGGCGTTGTAATGCTATCACTACAAACGTTCTAAATCAATATAAAAGACCAATCAAAGTTGTCAACACAATAAAACTTTGTTGAGCATATAGTTCCCCGCACTAAGGGAAATTCTAAAAAACGCATATCAGTCAAGATTTTACATTATTTGTTCTTTTCCCGTAGAAAAAATCTTAACTTTTCAAACTTCCTACCTTCCACGAATTATTTCTTTTTTCTATTACATAAAAATGCTGTAGCACAGAAACAATTATGCCAAATAGTGTGCATTAAAAAATTTTGAAATATTTCCGAGTCGTTCAAAGTTGTCATTCTGTTGCTGTAGTCAAAATTAATTGATTTCGTGGTGACTACTCAAAGCATTGCCAATTGTTAATGATAATAAAACTTACTGTTCTCAATGTAACTATGATCAAATCATCATATAAAATTAAAAGAAACATAGGACAACAAAATCTTGTCTGACTAAATGAGTAAGAATATGCAACTTTTAGCTTGGCTCAAGGTAACTCATCAAAACATCCTAACAGTCAGCAATTTGATTGACACAGATACACAGATTCTTTACCTGGCCGTTCCCTGTTATAAACGGAAGCAGCTTTTTTTGTTGGAGTCAAGAAGCATATAAGCCGAAACAATCTGCAAATGGACCACGACTTCAACAGAAACATTTTGATAGACCAGTCAGTCGAATAATGCTTGGACACTTACTTTCTGCTCTTCAATTTGTGGCGTAAGAGACAGGCTGGTAAAATTAGTGAAAATAGCTCCTCCTCCGGAGCTTGGTCCCGTCAAATCTACTTGAGATGTATTTTCCACAATCGTCACGGAAACAGAGTTTTCAGTCAAAATGCGCCCTTTGACGCATATAAGAAGCAACCACGAGACGAGGTTCCGCTAACCCATAAGAAGCAACCACGAGATTAGGTTCCGCTAAAATCACATCTTGATTGGTCGACATATCCCTAATAAACAAGCTTGAGTATTCAACGAGAACCATTTCTTGAAGAAGAAAACAGTGGACACAGATTAGGACAATAACTGAAAGCAATATGGAAGATGGTGGTTTGAAAGTACGTGCCAACTCTGAACGGAAATGTTTCAATCCAGAACCCAACCTAGTCGTAAACCATATCGTTTCGGCACAGGTGGAGTGGACTCTTAGACAAATTTGGCTTTTAGGACATGCAACAAGGATGTTCGACGTCTCCAACAACCTGCTAGGTCATGCAGAGTAAAAGTCATCCTGGGCTCCCAATTTGCCGAGCTGTAAAATTAGCACGTGATCCGAAAACCACAATCTGTAAAGTTAGGTGGATAGGTAGGCCTCGAGCATTTTGTTGACATATCATATAATTTACTGCGAAAATATCTTTTTAGATGCAAAATATATAATAATGAATCATAACAAAAGAAATCAGGCAACGAAAACGGCAACAGAAAACCAAGTGTTTGAATATTTAGTACACTTTTGGTACAGATGATTTTTTGAAAAAAATGAATTCTTGAAAAACTTTTTCTGAAGACTTACCGCACCTCGAAGTTCTCATTTTAATTTTAGCTTGCACAATTGAGTTCGGTCCGTTTCTGAGGGTCTTAAAATTTTTCTAGAAACGAAAATAGAAATCCCGTTACTTTGTCTTGTTCTGGAGTGCAATTTTGATTTTTTTGACATTTATTGTTCCGACACCTCTTGAAGGAGGGGGAAGGAGCGATATACTCAAATGGGTTTTTTTATTTGATCAGACAATTTTGGCCGATCGATATATTCATCGTAGAGAGTCGAGAGTGGTATCTTTAGAAAGCTTGCCCAGCGTAAAATATGGATTTAAAAAGATTTCTTTGATTTTCGTTTTTTGGGGAGTTATCGAGGTTTAAACTATTGAGAAAAGAAAATGAATTCCGTTGATTTTATTCATAATTTCCGGAAATTTTGACTAAAATTTTGCTAATTTCGCTAAAATTTGAAAAATATTTTAAGAAACTGTTATTAATTTTTTTTAAAGACAAAAGAGTTTTGTCGGTTACTTTTATTTCTTTTTTTTGCCCGACTGATTGAAAAGGTTTTGAATGATTACCGAAGTGGACATCAATGTCTGCTGTGAATGTAAAGAAGCTAATTGCCAGTTCTTTTATCATTCAGAACCGCGCAATAAATATCAGTACTGAACCATAGAAATTTTGTAACGATTTTTACTATGGCCAGAGTTTTTTTTTATCGCGGCACTAATAAGGCAATTAGCGATAAAATTCAGAGCTCTATTCTGAGTTTACTCTAGTCACAGTCAATTCTGTTGTTTCAATAAAAATTGTGAGTTTATGTCTGATTTCAAGCTGACTGGCATAAAAGTTGACAATCAGTTGGGAGCTGGAAAAAACACTTAGAAACTTTAGAAAAAAAGGCTCCGAAAATGCCAAAACATTATTCATAAAAATTACTGGCTCAATAAAATGATCATACAAATACTGAATCAATGTGCAAAGCACTCCGCTTTGCATCTCGACTGGTGAGTTTGTCTGAGACCAGCAACAACTCAGTCTCTTTTTAAACCAATGTTTTAACCAATGTTTTATGCTAATGATTATAACAACAATGTTCAAGGTACCGATTATATGGAGTATTATGGAATATTATGGAATATTAAAAACCGGGTAAAATGACAAAGGGACAAAAATTAGGGTGAAATGACAAAAAGCTAGGCAAATAGGTGCGAGGACGCGGGACACGTGAAAGAACACAACAGGATGACTTTGTTGATAATCAAAAAGAATAGCCCGTGCTGAAAACACAGAGCATTTCAGTACTAAACCGTTGTAAATCCAGAAACGTTTACACTTGTTCATATTCTGTTCAAGTCAAAATATGCACTGAAAATTCTATATCAGAGTAATATTTTACTTCTGATTTCAACCTGATTTTGATCTGTTGCTAAATATGATCATGCAATTATCAGCCTAATCAAAATTGTTGCATAACTTCTGTCTGCCTAAAAACATTCTGTTTTAAAATTGTTTGAGCCCTGATTGTCAGCCTAAAATACACTGTTTATAGCTTGTTTCAGCGCTGACTTTACATCACATGCCAGGCATTTTCACACCATACTCCATCACACCACAGGCATATTCATGCCGTACTCCATCGCACCGCAGTCGTATTCACATCATACTACAACACACTCACGCACCCACAGACGCACGCCGAACGCACGCTGAAGGCACTCGTTTCGGCCCGTATGAGTATCCGGCTTCAGTGTCAGCAGCATCAAGTACTCAGTTTGCAGTATATGTATGCAGATGTTTTAACTGGTGGCTTGTCCTTACAAAATGCGTGCATTTTGCATGCTTTTTTGACATGCTCAAGAAGTTTCAGCATTTCCGAAATTTTGACAGTACTGTTTTTTAATATGGAACAACCTTAAACAGTCTAAATATTTGTTCTGGCTCATTTTGGAACAGAATGACAATTTGTTATTTGATGTAAACAAGCAGATTCAGTACTGGTTTTACAAGTTAATATTGAAATAGGCAGATTCATAACTGAAATACTATGGGTGATCAGCCCGAGAGCTCAGCGATTACGAAATATGCCCTAAGGAATCGTACGGAGGGTTCGGTTTAGCCTTTGCTTTAGTTGGTAGCAGTAGATAAATTAAAAACTTAATTTCAGTAACCGGCAGTGGAACAATTATAAAAAGAAGGTCGTGGATTTACGAAGTGGAAAACCTGAATCATATTTAAATACAAAAAATTTCCTCTCATTTTTACACGTTGCTGTTTATATCAGTAAGAAGGCAATATTTGGCATTTATTAGTATAAATTATGAAAGCTTTAATGAAAATTAAAACTTGTGTCTGATGAATTCGATCTCATTTTGTTTGTCACAACTGAGCTCACTAATTATCATCCTCTAAAGTTAACCTGCATAGTTGAGTCTGTCAAGAAGTGAGATTGATTGTTCTTCAGTACCCAATCAGCGTCAGGTAAAATATCAAAGGAATACACCTGAGAACTAATTAAAGGCTCGGGATGTAAGTCCAGCATTAAGTTTATATGCAGTTCTCGTAATTATAACCTGCCTATACCTCCCCAGGTATATCGCAAGATCAAAAATATGCAACTTCAAGGAAAATTTGATGAAATGCGCAGCATTAACATAAGTAAAAATATGGGTCTACGCATGAAATAATTCGGAGTTAGTTCAAAGAAAGTAAGGTATGGACATCTGAAAACGTTTTTAAAAGCTTTAGTTAATCTTCCCCAATATAAATCCGTTTAAGAATAGTCCAGCTTGAAAATCCTTCTCTTTTTCATCAAAAAGCAATTATGCAGCTCGTATTTGTCTGGAATGCAGAATTACATGTTAGTTTACTCAAAATTACACTAGTCCCATTTCGTAGAAAAAATCAAAGGAATGAATTAGAATGATCGGCTTTAGCTATTATTCATTTTTTAAAAATTTCTATTCAGTTCTAAAAAAACGCGGGCAAAATTTATGCAACAAGGTTTAGTCGAATTTTTTCTGCCATAAAGTAGCATTACCCATTATAACGCACGCGTTGAAAATAAAGAAAAAATTACAGCTGAACAAAAATTGAATTGTTTGAGGCGTTTTTGATCAATAATTGTAAGTTAACCGTAAAGTATATGTAGAAATGGGAAATGCATTTATTGCTTGTTTGTTAAGTTTGTTTAGTTGAGAAATAACAACACTTGAGGGATAAATGAGACAATTTGACGTTCCATATGCCAATTAATGGTACATTAAAATAAAGTTTTTCATTCACTATACCGCATAATGCGTAAGAAGGAAAAATAAATCCAAAGTGATAAAAAAAAATATAATGGCGGAACTGAAGTGTTTGCGCTTCATTGACGATTCTAATTAAGCAACGCGAACCTATCATTTAAAAACACATCAGAAACAAAAAACGCGTAAAAATATCTCATTCAGTTCTAGATTCATATGGTTATCTTTTCTCCCGTGTTTCAGTGCCCAAAATGATAAAAAATTAAATACCGAGAGTCAAGTTGCATATATGTATATACAAAACAACGAAGAAAGGAGACAGAAAGCAGACAGAGCATAATTAGGGAGACATGCTAGGAAATCCGATACTTTTTTTTACAGAAAATCAATAGGGTACGCTCCCCCAGAAAAGATGTGACTTTAACTAATTTTGCACCTCATGTTCACCAAGCAAATGAAAATGTCGCAAAAAAGTTTGGCTGCTTCAATATTTTGTTCTTTTACTTATAATAAATAAAAGCTTTTACGTTTTTGAACTAAATTTCCAGAGAGCGCCTTATGGTCATACAATGCCTTTAATTCTTAAGTTCTTACTGATAAAATATTGATTTTTTTAATCATAACGGGAGCTGGGTAAAATACAGTAAATCCAACACAAAAAATTTTAAGTGAACCTGTTTTTTCAAACATTGTGTTTTTGAGCTTGCATAGAAATACCTAGAAAAACTAAAATTTTTAAATATGTCGCTTGAAGTTTGAAGGGTTCCGATCGAAGTTTAAACCGCGACCCCAAATTTCTGTTTTTCGAAAAGGTGAGTCAAAATTTTTATTTGAAAATATCTGTTGTAAAATTTTTGTCATTCTTGTCAGAAAACATCCCGCATTGCTCATAATGCAACCTTCCTTGATTGAAAACAGGGTCCTATTTGATTTCTGTTAATAAAACAAGGTTACATACAATTTCATTGATTTCGAGGCACTCATAAAATGAACATGCAAAATTTGAACGGATGTTTAACGAGCTCTTGTTGCATTAGCTAATAAAAACAATCAAATCAAAAAATTGCATATTGAATCTGCGATCATTAAAATGCTGAGACTTTTTTCCTAATAGCCATACAAGCTGAAATGACTTGCATCGTTCCCGTTAATCAAAAAAAATTGGTTAAGAATTTTAATAAAAGATGAAGAGGCTCCCTTCTAACATTTGTTAATAATCTGTGAAAATTGCACACAGACTACGCTATCATCTAAACTTTGAGACATTTTTCAGTAATTATATCAGGTCAGATCTCTATTCACAATAAGGTCACGGAAGAATGATGAGAAAAAAAGAAGGGTTGCTTGCAAAGCACGCCGTTTGTCCATCGATTCGTTAGAAATCTTTCGTTTAGCGTTTAAAGATTATGTCTCACGAATCCTGAAAAAATCTGGTCTGCCATCATTTAAAGAACTATTGAAGAAATTAATTAATGCTATTCAGATTAAGTGTAATAAAATACTATAACTAATAAAATTGAGCAAAACCAGTCAACAGATACAATAATTTTTGGCAATTTATCTCTTACTAGTAACCATATTATTACCGATGTTATTTATATCATTACGAAAGCCTTGGGGGTGTCCATGGGCCGGCCATCAGGGCCACACGGCATGTCACGAATTGGACCGAATTTGGGATACAAGGCAGCCACCGCCATCATAGCAACGTTTAAAATGTTCTCTTTGGAAAGCAGAGTATGGAACAGGAAAAATTATGTGGAATTTGAAGGACCATTTGAACGGCGAACTTCAATGCACGTGGCGAAAAGGGATTGCTCGTGCCATTATAGAAACTTTTGACGTCCTATGAAAACTATCAAAGCAACCTTCATTGACAATTAGCGGCAAAAGAAAATTAAGTTCAAGAAAAAAAGAAGTCCTCTTCATTTCGATCTTATCTAATCTTTTGCTTCAGCTACAATTCATGGAGGCTCAAACCAAATCCTCCGGAAAAAAGTCTGTACTTTGAGACCAAGCAACGAAAGCAGTCTGATAAATCAACTAAAATATATGGCGGATGATGAGGAAAAAAAGTCGGATTTTTTACGAGGTCTATCACATAAAAATCCCGATAGATAATAGAAATGCGATGAAGTACATGACGATTCGGGAAAAAAGTATGGCATTTCAGAGCAGCAGTGGTTTTTTCTAATTGTGAACACAGTTAGCTTTGCTCGTGGCACTGTCCTATAATAACACTAGAAGTGACTCGAAAGCAAGCAGGTGATGAAATCTTTCCCTAATAGCCTCCTATACATTATTACAATGCCATCATGACCAATTAACGCTTCTTACGCAACAACTTGAGTCTGCAACGCTCGCAGTTGCTCCAATTGAAACTTGGCTATCCAAAAATTACAACAAAAAGATATTATATTGATGGTTATGAGAAACTCCTCAGTACAAAAAAGAGAACAAAAAGAGGACGTGGAGTAGCGTTTTTCCTAAAAACGAGCAAAACGAAAAAATGAAGTTAGTTTGGAATTCGGAGCACAAGCTGTGAACATAGGCAACCTAAATGGTCCTACCTTTTATGTTCCATTTACAGCCCACAATCAGGCAATGTAAGATTTTTTAATGAAAAGTTGGACAAATATTTGGCTGAAATAGTAACCATATTATTACCGATGTTATTTATATCATTACGAAAGCCTTGGGGGTGTCCATGGGCCGGCCATCAGGGCCACACGGCATGTCACGAATTGGACCGAATTTGGGATACAAGGCAGCCACCGCCATCATAGCAACGTTTAAAATGTTCTCTTTGGAAAGCAGAGTATGGAACAGGAAAAATTATGTGGAATTTGAAGGACCATTTGAACGGCGAACTTCAATGCACGTGGCGAAAAAGGATTGCTCGTGCCATTATAGAAATTTTTGACGTCCTATGAAAACTATCAAAGCAACCTTCATTGACAATTAGCGGCAAAAGAAAATTAAGTTCAAGAAAAAAAGAAGTCCTCTTCATTTCGATCTTATCTAATCTTTTGCTTCAGCTACAATTCATGGAGGCTCAAACCAAATCCTCCGGAAAAAAGTCTGTACTTTGAGACCAAGCAACGAAAGCAGTCTGATAAATCAACTAAAATATATGGCGGATGATGAGGAAAAAAAGTCGGATTTTTTACGAGGTCTATCACATAAAAATCCCGATAGATAATAGAAATGCGATGAAGTACATGACGATTCGAGAAAAAAGTATGGCATTTCAGAGCAGCAGTGGTTTTTTCTAATTGTGAACACAGTTAGTTTTGCTCGTGGCACTGTCCTATAATAACACTAGAAGTGACTCGAAAGCAAGCAGGTGATGAAATCTTTCCCTAATAGCCTCCTATACATTATTACAATGCCATCAAGACCAATTAACGCTTCTTATGCAACAACTTGAGTCTGCAACGCTCGCAGTTGCTCCAATTGAAACTTGGCTATCCAAAAATTACAACAAAAATATATTATATTGATGGTTATGAGAAACTCCTCAGTACAAAAAAGAGAACAAAAAGAGGACGTGGAGTAGCGTTTTTCGTAAAACGAGCAAAACGAAAACATGAAGTTAGTTTGGAATTCGGAGCACAAGCTGTGAACATAGGCAACCTAAATGGTCCTACCTTTTATGTTCCATTTACAGCCCACAATCAGGCAATGTAAGATTTTTTTAATGAAAAGTTGGACAAATATTTGGCTGAAATATTGAAAACGAATGATTCCCTGTCCATATGCGGTGACTTCAAATTGAACATTTATAGAGACAAGGCAAATTTTAACGTTAATTAGTCTTGATTTCAAGTTACGGGTTACAAGTATTAAATCCAATTCCTACAAGAGTAACAAAACATTTGAAACATGTTTTGATCACTGCATTTCAAATGAATATGTCACAGATTACAGAGTTCAAGACATGATAAGCGATCACTTTTCCTTTCATTTTGCTAATTCCATTAACAGAAAAACGAAAACTGGCTAAAAACTTTTTGTGCATTAAATAATTAGGCTCCAAATTGATCAAACGCGATTCATTTAATTATTTTAACTTGATTACGAAAATTGAAAAAAAAAAACAGCCATTGTGATCTTCCAGATGCAAAAATAAGATTGTTCAAAAATTCAAAAAAAATATTACAAAAGTATTTGATCAAGTTTCTCCATGAAAAAATTTGACAACAAAAAAAGTATGGCTTTCAAAGATTTTGAAAATACAAATTAGAAAGTACGATGAACTCAAATAGAAACTCTATGCTAAGCGCGAGAAATATTTTCACCATAGCAACTTGGTTACAAGTAATTTAACCTAGACTATAGGAGACGATTGAGTACAAATAGCAACAGCATTGAAAAGTAGATGGTTATTTCAAATCAGAATATTTTAAAACGCCAGTACGGCTGTCAACAGTTTCAAATATTTTTCGCTAACATTGGAGAAAAAAAGGTACACAATACCTACGCGTCAGCAATAAAGTTTTAAAAAAACTTTGCAAAACTTATCAATCCGTTACTGTGCAAATTTTTCAATGATTCTCTTATCAATGAATCTCTTATTCCCTATAATCCAATTTTTCCTTAATTGAAAATTTGAAACACTTTTTAAAAGCGGGTGCACTGAAGAGGTGGCAACGAACTATCGCCCTATTAGTTTAATTTCTTTAGTTTGAATAATGTTCCAGAAAATGAAACTGCAACAAAAGACGCATTTCTTAAATAAACCAATATAAACTGATTTGTGTTGACAGTTTGGTTTCTACTAATCTTCGATAAAGTTAACCCTCGGTTCCTGTGACTTTTTTTCCTAGTAGCCATACCAGCTCAAATGACTTGCATGGTTCACGTTATTAAAAAAATGGTTAAGAATTTTAATAAAAGATGAAAAGGCTCCTTTCTAACATTTGTTAATAATCTGTGAAAATTGCTCACAGACTAAACTTTGAGACTTTTTTTCGCTAATTATTTCAGGTCACATCTCATTTCACAATAAGTTCACTGAAGAATGATGAGAAAAAAAGGATCAGATCAGCTGCTCGCAAAGCACGCCGCTTGTCCATCGATTCGTTAGAAATCTTTCGTTTAGCGTTTGACTCTTATTCTCTATAATCAAATTTTTCCCTTATTGAAAATTTGAATTACTTTTTAAAAGCGGGTGCCCTGAAGAGGTGGCAACGAACTATCGCCCTATTAGTTTAATTTCTTTAGTTTGAATAATGTTTCAGAAAATGAAACTGCAACAAAAGAAGCATTTCTTAAATAAACCAATATAAACTGATTTGTGTTGACAGTTTGGTTTCTACTAAAAAAATCAACTACCAACGCCATTCTGATGATAGCTGATTTTATAAGGAAAAAAATTAATTCAAAAAACTGTGGCGTGTCTTGTTCTCTTGATTTCAAAACATCTTCGACAAAGTTAACCCTCGGTTCCTGTTACATAAATTACGTTTATTAGGATTTGGGGGTACAATGAACAGTTTTCTAGAAACAGTTTTAATAATATCTTACGTAACTTTGAACTAGATGACAAAAAAACTTCAAATAAATGAAAATGGGTATTCCACAAGGCTCTGTCCCAGGCTCTTTCGTTCAGTAATATTAGTAAAGTTTTACCAGAAGTTTATAAGCAATCTATTTTTCTTCTATTTGCTCACGATGATCTCATTAAAACATTAAAAAACATTTGAAGACGCAAATTTTACGAGCGATTAAAAGGAAGTTGAAAATTGAGTAAAACAAAAGGGCCTAATTTTAAATGAAGAAAATTGCGCTTGGACAATTAGAAAAAAGGAATTACAACGGACTACATAATAACAATAGAATCAATCGGCAAATATTGATAATTTTTTTCACAAATCCTTGAGCCTATAGATCAAATAAATGAGAAAAGTTTCCTTCAAAATTTGCAGGCCTGATTTTAAAATCACATAAAACGTTTTCAAAAAACGATGTTGATGATCTTCAACTTCTATGCTTAAAGCAACATTCAGTATTGATTGTTAATAATGGAAATGCGGCGACGTCAAATTGGCTACGTCAACAAATATACATACAACAGCAAAAAAATGTTTTTTTTCTTTTTCTTTAAAAGAAAAAAGGACACCATTAGCGACATTTTGACAAAATAAAACGAAAACGACAAAATTAGCGACATTTGGACAAATTACTTTAGCGACAGTATGTTAAGTGCATGTTACGGCATTATTTTGTAAAAAAAATGTATGTACCTTTCCTGGACTGGATTTAGCGTTACCAGAAGCCAGTCATCACACAAGGAACTAATCGAGGGGACTACTGCATTTACCTAGCTACTCATTGAGACAAGGCCAAGGGTCGCTAATAAGATATTTTGCAATTGCTTATAACTTTGTTTGAAGCAACAATTTTCTACCTGAAAAGAAGTTAAATCATAGCGATTAAAAAAGATTCATTAAGAAGTTTTTTGATCTATATTGTGTCGAAAACAGCACTTAATTTAGTAGTTTTTTTTTCGAAAAAAGTTATATGAGAGTTTTTTTATCTTCAATATTCTTTTCCCGTATGTTTCATCACTTCAGGAAACTCACCAGTTTAGCTGTAAAGCTATATGGATTTTCCTTCCAAGCATTATAATTGTTATATCGAACAAGGTATTGCTGGTTAACAAATTCAATTCAATTCAATTCAATTCAATTTGTATTATTTCCCAAATCAAGTAGATGCCGACAGGTACACATTTCAATAATACTGTATTTGGTTGCGAAAAGAGTTTTTATTTTCCTTAATACACGTAGTTGAATTATCCAAGCGTATATATCGAATAAATGGAAGAATCATATATGATTTCTTGATTTTGTACGAGAAGCTTATATGATTTCGATCTTTGAATATGTTAAATAGGAATTTTTGAAATCCCTTTATAACGTTAAATTTTATTTCGGGTCCATTTGAGATGATTCCTATATCAGTTCCCAGTTCAATTCAAAGAATTGTACTAGAAAATACTTTGTGATTTGATTGACATCAGGTCTTTGCATAGAAAAACAGGAAGTGACTATCCTGGCTAATTGAAAATTGAATTACATATTAGTAGATTCATTTAGAAATAGGCATTTAGCAATTTAAAGAATTTAAGTTATATGTATTTTGAGCTAGGTCACCATGACGCTGAATTTGTTGCAGTCGTAAGGGCATATGGATAAGTTCTTTTTAACGCAAAAGAAAAATATAAGTAATGTCTTAACAATTACTTCTACTGAAAGTGAAATTTTTTACACATGAACGTTCAGCTTTTGTTCTCACTCGGTTATAATCTTTTGTATCGATTATATTTTTCACGTTTCAGGTCATATCTTAAGGATACATTAGGAATTCAAAATATTGCAAAAAAAAACAAATCCTGCGGCGCCTATTTACAATTGTGGGCGTTGGAGGTATGAACAAAACACAATGAAAGAAAAAGTAGGCGTGAGTTTTATTGTACTCGTGTTTCAAACGGTGACTATAAGTCAAACAATGTGAACAGTCAAATTGAATAAATTATATGTTCAGTAATCAAGACCTGAAAATAGTAAATTTAAAGTTGGACTTTTGAAAACATGTTAAACAAATTATAGCGGATTAAAGGCTCTCTAATTATGTTCTTAGGCGTGAAAAGTTGATGTGAAAAGAAAATACTGTACAAAACAGCAGGTGAAATTTGAACAAAATCAGATTTATTTGACGCCAAACACAAAACGTAAAGCCATATAAAGCTATTAAATTTCATTAATTTGTTCTTGGTTTTAGTGTCCTTATAAAGCTCAAACACTTACTTTTAAATAACAGTTAAGTTCAATTCGAATCTTTCCGGATATGAGACTGTAGTTAAAATATATGAGCTAGGTTAATCAAGTTTAGGAACTATACAAGAACAGAAACTAATGAAAAACAGCTTTTAAAGTCACAACTGGACATTATTTTTGTTCTTATAAATTGTTTTCTTAAATGTCATTGTTTTGCATTTGGTTTTGATACCAATTCTTTGATTCTTGCGTTCGAAACCGGAAAATTTAAGTGCAAGCATTATAAGTGAGTCGAAATACGAGTCGAATCAATTCAATATGCTCGCGGGTTTTCTGTTTATTAAATATAACCTTTGTATATTTTTGTTGTTGAGCCCAGACAATACAAAAAATAGAAAATTAAGTTATGTATCTGGCAAAAGTTGAATTCACGGAAATTGACGGAGATTGAGTCAAATGCATTTCTGTTAAAACGCAAAAAGTAATACAACTCATGACTTGGCATGCAAGTTAGAATCCATTAAAGGACCTGCACGTCTGCAGGTCGAAGTGTCAAAGCTCTAAATTGTTATTAAATTAAATTGCTGTGAATGCAGTGAAAATAAAATCATCGCTTAATTTACCGCTCCTCTTCAAAAGTTCACCGCTTTCACCACATTCACCGCAAAAGGATGCTGGCCCTTGGAGGTGAAATTATTTATTTTTACCGCAATTACCCAAAATTTTACACTATTTCTCTAAACCGAGATACGGTTCTTTAAGTAGCTGATGGTCTGCCATTAAATTTCTGAAATAAGTTGATTGGATTTAAAGCAATATTGGAAAAATTCAAAAAACAGAACAACTAATTTTTCTTGAACCCTTGTTTAAGGAAGACATGAATTTGTTTTTACGCATCAAAATTCTTCCGAGGTTTAATCTAGAAACACGGTTTAATCTAGTTCAAAGCAGCTGTCGGCGTTTGACTAGAGACCTAATCCGGCAGTTTCTTAAGTGACGGTTCAAGGAAGAATATGAAAACAAAATTTTATTGGAAAATTTCTGGCTAGGGGCCCTTAACTGAAACCATTAAAACTTTGTTATAAACTTAATAGAAAAAACATTTTTAAAAAGACTAAATTTTTTCAATTGTACTTTATAAATTAAGAGGATGCCTTAACAACGTATTCTTTTAAAATTATCATAGAATTTATTCTTCAGCATGACTTCAAAAGTTAAAAGTGAGAAGGCACATGCGCTGAAATTTCACACATCTAGATCAAGCTTTGCCAAGTAATTTACACTAATTATACAAGCTGATTTACCACGTATTTTCGCCACCAGTAATCAAACAATAAAGAATTGAAATTTCAAACTGCTGCGTAATTCTGCGTGGTCCTCTAACCTTTCCAATAGGCTATGGGCTCAGAAAACTGAAACGTGAGACACAACACAAAATGAAGAGGGGTGACCTGCATGACAGAGTGACAAAGAGGGAGAGAGACAGTGCCCTGGACAACAGAGAGAGTGTCATTCAGAGACAAAGACAGAGAAATAGAAAGAGCGAGAGAGAGACAGAGAAGGAGAAAGATAAAGACACACACATATAGAGTGAAAGAGAGAGAGAGAGAGAGAGAGAGAGAGAGAGAGTGTGTGTGTGTGTGTGTGTGTGTGTGTGAGAGAGAGAGAGCGAGAGAGAGGGAGAGTTAAGAACTTTGCAACTGTTAATTTGTTAAATTAATTTTATGCTTGATTTTTGTAAAGTTGAATACAGGAGTTTGAAAATCACTCGTATTTTAACAAAAAATGGCCGATTGAAACAAAAAGGGTTGATTAAAGGATTCCGTTTCTTAAAAAGATAAATCCATATTTAAAAGCGATTCCGGTCAGCGTCCCTGTAGGGCATGTAATTTTGTGTACAACATTTGAAACATATATAAACCTACAATATGATTGAACTTAGTTAAATCATAGTAAAACCTGATATATAGAAAGGTTGCTTGAAGAATATTGCAAAAGTTGTCCCGTGCGTAAGGAAAAAGTTTAAGTTAGTGTTTGAGAAATTATCTGGAGGATCCGTCCTGAACGTGCTTAGGCGCAGTGGGGGAATCAGTGGCTATATTGGTCAATGTCCACTCTAAATTTGCCAAGTGTACTACGTTCTCAAACAAAATGGGTCATCTTTTATACTCAGTAGACAGAATTGTTCATATAGCTTCTCGTCAAAAACACTCCTTTCTAAAGTGGGTCACATTGTTTAATGACAACTCTTTGCGGGCTCTGCTTTATTATTAAAAAGTTTCAAGTAAAAGTGGAAAAATTCTATCATTAAAGACCGGTTGTGGTCAATTGTATTACTCTAAAAAACTTTGTTTATACTTTGTGTTTTTCCAAAATCTGAGTTACTTTGGCGACTCAAAATAAGATGTTTTGGAAGAAAAAAAACGTCGTTTCATAAAATTAGCTTATATTTGTTGAAATTCTGAATAAGTAATAATAAATTTGGTGTTCTGTATTTTGGTGGTCTAGGTTGGTTGTGTAAAAGAATGTGCGATTAGATTTTCAACTTTAATTTTTTTTACTTTGTTGAACGTTTAATTTTTCAGTTCAAGTGTTAATTAACACATAATAAGAATTCACCACATTAAAAATGAATAGCAAAACGATTGACAAACTGTCCTGTAGCCGAAAAGAAGAAGATTTTGTCTATTATTCTGAACAGTTTGAGGCACGAATCTATGATTTCAAGTTGAACAAAATTCTTGACGGCTTTCTAGTATATATAGAGGGTATACCTACGCTTAGAGGGACGACACAGGAGCAAATTCACGTGGCCGATAGAAAAAGAAAGCAGTTTTTCGACCGACAAAAACAGAGAGGCATTTGGTATAAACTTGTCCAGTGCCTCGAAAAAAGTCAGCTTTAATTTTGCGACCGCATAGGGGAAAAGGCTCTGAAGCCTGGAATGTGTTGCGTAGGAGTTTTAAAAGAGAGACCGCGTTTGCAAAAACTGATATCTGATTTAACAAATTTGAGATAAGGCTGTAACGATAGAAATATTAGACTAAATTACAAGAGCAAATGACATGCAGTTATACCTATCCGAAGCCGAAGAGTCAATAAGTGAAGAAAGGTTTGTATCGGTACTTTTGAAGGAACACCCCAGTGAATTTGAAAGTTTTTGTACTCTGGTAAAAATTGATCAAGATAAAACCTTGGATGAATTTAAACATGATTTGACAAATTTTGAAGGTGAGAAACGCAACGAAAGAAACACAAAGAAATCAGAATCCATTTTCTTTGCCAATAATCGAACTTGTTTTTAATTGTCACATGAAAAGGCTTATTGCAAAACAGTCGTGCACAACGACAGGAAGCTAACAACGAAAAAGTCAAATAAAAAATAACATGTTTTGAGTGCAAAAAGTTGGACGAAATACCAATAATTGTTTCACTAACAAGAAATTTCAATCCCATGCAATGAAAAATGAACAAAAAAATAATTCCAAAGAAGGTTAAATATAGTATCGGAAGAGCAGACAAAGGAAAATTTTAGCGTTTCCTCGAGTGAGAATTGTGTTGAACATCAAGATTTTCTCATTGGCTCTGGGGCAATATACGTGATTAAAGATAAACGTACTTTTTCTAACCTGGAAGAAAGCTTTTCTGGCAAAACTCACAATGCCAACAAAGCGCACTCTTTAATAATAGGAAACTGGGTTGTTGAGTTTTTCGCTAAGAAGAACAATGAAAAATTGAAAGAAAATTTGTTGTAAAGGACGCTTTATTTGTACCTGATAACTCATAAAACTTAATTTCTGTCTCAAAACTTAGAGAGGCTGGTGTTGATATTTCTTTCAGTGAAAAACTTAAACTTGTTTTTAATTAAATCTTGTTTTTTTTTGAAGTTGAAAATGAATTGTTTGTATGGAAAATTTTTCTTTGTTCTATTGAAAATTCCTTTAAAAATGTGACAATTTACAAATGAGACATAACAAATATTTTGATTTGAAACGTCTGCCAGAATTTGCTGAGGGTATGAAAAGTGGTGATTTCAAAATCGAGTGTTGCGGAGTAAGTTGAAAAAACGTCCTGTTCACAAGGATTGCATCACAAGAGCGAAAAAGTTTTGTATATTGTGCATACAGATGTCTTAGGACAAATTTCACCCGAAGCAATTGATGACCATTAATATGCCGTTGGATTTGTAGATAGTTTCAGTCGTTTCTCAAAAAAATACTTTTTGAAAACAAGAATTGAGGTCTTGTATAGGTTTAAACAGTTTTGTGCTGATGTTGGTAAACCAGAATCTTTAGTTTCTGATGGAGACGGAGTATACAATTCAACTTATTTTCAACGCTATTGTAGGAACAAAAGAAATCGTTTTGAAGACTCTACTCTTTATGCTCAACTAGAAAATGGAAAAATTGAAACAATCTGGGGAAATTCTGTTGCTATGGCTCGCTGTTTCTTGAATAACGCTTGCTTGGACAAAAAATATTAGATATATGCTTTGAACATGGTTTTTACGTCCAAAATTTGTTTTTGCATTTGGCTTTCGAGAAAACACCTATTGATATAATGCATAATGAAAAACCTAATTTATCTTTTGTCAAGCTTTTTGGTTCGTTTTGCTGCTAATACTCTAAGTTTTTTGTTCAACTTTTTGCTGCTATTTGCCCCTTTTGCTGCTAATACTCTATGTTCGTTAGTTGAAAATCGCGGAGAAAATCATTGGAAAGCACCCAAGCGTGTTCTGAGATACTCAGGAGGAACAATGTATCAGACTTTAACTTTTCGTAAGACTCAAGTTCTGGGTTTTTTAAATTTTTCTGATGCTGATTGGGCAGGGAATATAGATAACAGGAGGAGTATTTCAGGTTTTTGTTCGAAGTTAAGTGAGTCGTTTGGAGCAATAAGTTGGGGTTGTAAGGCCCAAAAGGATGTAGCAACATCAAATGCTGAAGCAAAATTTAACTCTGTTGTTGAAACGAGTAAAGAAGCCATCCACCTAAGAGGAATCCTACAGGACATATGCTTGTATTGCATTAAATAATAGTTCTATGGATCAAGGAAAACTAAATACTTTGCCATAGAGATGCACTTTGTGCGAGAACTAGTAGAAAACCAGAAACTTGAACTGTCTTATTCGACTACAAAGAACATGCCTGCAGATATTCTGACCAACTCGCTTAGAATAAGAAAACATTCAAAATTTCGTACATATTTACCTGATGGAACCTAGCTCGAACGGAAGGGTTTCAGCATGACTTCAAAAATTAGAAGTGAGGAAGCACATGCGCTATATTTGAGCTAATTTCAGTAATTTCACAAATCAGAGATCAAGCTTTGGCGGGTAATTTACACTATTTAGATAAGATGATTTACTACGTATATTTGCCAGTCATAATCAAACAATAGTGTATTATACTTTCAAACTGCTTCGTAATTCTGCGTGATCCTCTAATCTATTAAGTATTATCCATTGGTGATATGGATTATCCTATCATAGCAGACTTCAAACGCAAATTACGTGAGCATGAAGCTAGCAATCTATTTAGTTTTTCATCTAAACTCTCTTTTCTCTCTAAATCACAATAGGGTTTACCTGTCCAATTATGTCAATCGACTCAAAAGCTAAGAAAAAGCTGCTCTATAAGAAATTAAAAATACAGCTCTATCAAGCCAAATTGTCGGCCAAAAACCAGGTAAAGATTTTCCTGTCATTGTTAAAAATATAGGATATCAGATTTGAGCCAAAAAATCTTCTGAGGTCTCATGGCAGCTCAACACGGGAGCGGCATTTCGGTATTTTGTTTAAGGTGTTTTTAAGTCGAAAAGCAGAAGTGTTCAGTACATTGAACTTAGACATGAATAAATTAATCATGGGAAGGTTTTGGCATGGTAAGAGCAAATAACGCTGTTCCACACACTCGATTAGATCTTCGGCCAACTATTTGTTGATAATCAGAAACAAAAAAATGATATTGATAGCTTTTAACACTTTTAAACTGTTAACAAAAATTGATCAAAGTTTCAAACGGTTCTTTTAAGGCACTTAAATCTCTGGGGCATAAAGTTTGAACAATTGAAATTCAAAGAATTTTTGTAAATAATAATGATATTTCCGTCCCACTTTAGTGGGGGGAGGGTGGAGGAACCAAATACTCAATGAGTTTTTTTGTTCAGTCAATTTTGGCCGACCACTATATTCATCTTACAGTTTTCATTGGTCAATAGGAAACAACAGCGTAGAATATGGAATTAAAAAAACTTTTCGGAATTTCGTTTTTAATAGGCAGTTAACGAGGTTCAAAAAATTGTGAACATTTGAGATCGGCTATTTTTGTGCTCATTTTTGCAGATTTTTTGCCCGATTCTTCGTTAATGTTATTAAATTCGTTAATTTCGTTTTTAATAGTGCTAATTGTTCCGCCAAAGGACACACAAAGGAAGCTTGCTGACTGTTTCGATCCAACCATTTCAGCTTAAACATTGGTCAAAATTTAGCCTTTTTCATAAAAACTGGCTCAAATACTGACTGGCCCACTTTTTCCAATTTGCGAGAGGTATAGATTTTAAACTGCTGACAAACATTTGAATCAACTCAAGGTAGGGCTTTTGCCTGTTTTTTGCTAAATTAAAACAATCATTATGCAAAATGAACCTGTCAATTTTGACAAATTGACATTTCTTTTAAAATAGCGCTTCGCAAAATCCAGTCTAGTTTTGTCTCCTTGTCCTTTTGACAATCAAAAAGTTGTTCTTCCTTTGAGCCTGCGTTTTATAAAAACCAATATTGCACTGTTTTGCAACAAAAAGTTTACAATAAAAAACCAGATAATAAGCAGTCGCTTTTTTTGTCAAAATGAGGTCCCACAATCATATATTACGGTTTCAGAGAGATTTCGAGGGATTTTATGCCCTCACCAATGTGTTTTCTTAAATTAGAATCGAAGTCTTAAGTTTCGCCCTTGTGTTTTATTTGATTTCTTTTTGCACTCTCATGACTAAGTATTAATAATTAGAGATCCAGATGGCTTCCCTAAATGATAAAATTGAACCTATATAATGCTTTCAGTTGACAGCTAATTGCTCGTATTTATTTGAATATCTTGGTTTAAAGAAAATCAGTTTACTTTTGAATTTGGCCAATTGAAGAGCAATACTCTGAATTTATTGCTCACTCTCAGTGAGCTCAAACCAGATATATCTTTTATTAATGGAAAGTAAAGTTTTCTAGAGTTTATTTGTTTTAATTATTGGCTTCAATGCATCAATACCACGGTTTCATATTTTTTTTCAGATTTATGTACATTTGCCGATTTTGGAAGCAATTTTTGTTGCCTTGTCCGACCATCATTTTGAAAACAGGTCAAACAGTGTTTGAAAGAAAACTCCAGAGTACAAACAGATTTCTTTGAGTTAAAAGCGCATCATTTTGATGGCTTCAAAACCATTCTCTTGGAAATTTAATTGAACTTTTTATTTATCTGTATTTGTTTTTTTTCTTGCAGTGCTATCACGTATTCTGTATACTGAGCGTTTTCAATGGCTTCATTTCATAGTATTTCGTGATTTCTGTTATTTGCTAATGGCATTAGAGGCATTGAAACTTTTTTTGGAAAATTTTGATCGACCATTTGAACTCTCCTCCTTTCTATTTTTCTTTTTGATAACTTCTACCTTGGTGTTTTTAATGACATATCTCATCTACTTTTGGCAGAGCAAACAGTGATTTGTCTGTTGTTTTTATGATGCAGCTGATGGTTTTGTGGCCATGACGCTATGTGGTTTCAGAACTTTTCATTTTTTTAATAGTTGTCATTGCTTGTCACATTTTGTTTTCTTTTTCTCAAATAATTCCGTCGAAAAGAAGGCTTATTGTTTTTCCAAAAAACACCTCAACAAATAAATTGTAAATTGTTCAATTGATAGCTTTTGTTTTGAAAGGCTTCGACAATGTGTTTTTGTTTTATTGTTTGTGGAATTTTGAGTTCTGTCTGTACTTGTTGTTGTTTGTCTTAAGTGTACTAATTTGTTGTTTTAAGACTTAGACTCCAACAATTTGGTGTACAATTGGCCTCCCAAGAGTTAAAAGTTGTTTCTTTTGTTAGAGTTTTTGGTTTTTAAACTCTTTTGAAAGTATTTGCTTAAAAAATCATGAATTTTCGGATTTTTGCCAATTTTTAAGTCTCAATTCTAACAAAATTCTAACAATTTTGCAACACGGCCTCTAAAGTAGACACAGCTTACTTCTTTTCTCTGGAAAAAAATTTGTTTGTTCCTAGTTTTTTAAAACTAATGGTGTTTTGGCTCCGTTGATTTGAGTTTTCATGAATCTTTTGTGATTTGACTAATTATTAGAATTTTCTTTTAAAATAGTTGAACCTTTTTTTGTATCGTGTCATTTTACAACTTTATTCAAAGTTTTCACTAACAAGAACAGTTAATAAAAATAATGGCGTTAATGAATAGCACAAGGTTTCTTTGACTTCGACACCGCTTTACTGCAATTTTCAACTGAATAGTTCATTTTCAGATGTATCTGTCATTTTCAGATGTCCCGATCAGAGAAATTGATCCCGTAGACTACAGCGAGCCTCAAAAGACGGCTAATTATGTTTTCAGATTTCAGAAGTAATTTCAATTTTTCAAAGCGGCACATTCAGCTCCAATAAATGTAAATCACCACATAATCTTGAAGTTTTGTAAGAACAACCAAAGACTCAATTTCCTGGTGAAACATGAAGCTTGAGCTAAAAAATCAACTAAATTATCTTTCAAAAAGCTCCTCGAGTTTGGGCACAATTAAAAGTACAATTATCACCATTATCTTAACGCATTTTCTTTTGTCGCTTTTTAGATGTCCCGATCACTGAAATTGATCTCGTAGACTAGTAGACTACATGGAGCCTCAAAACACGGTAAATTGAGTTTTCAGATTTCGAAAGTCAATCCAATTTTTCAAAGCGATACAAATTGAGGTACAATTGGCCTCCAAAAAAATTGAGTTCTTTCTATTTTACTGTGTTTAGGATATATATTTTTTAAAACTTCAATTGAAAATATTTGCTTTAAAAAATCATAACGTTTTTGAGTTTGAGCAATTTTAAAATCTCATATCGGACAGTTTTAAACACAGTCTGTAATGTAGACAGCTTGCATTTTTTCTCTGAAGAAAAAAAATTTTCGTCATTGTTTGTTTGAAACTAATGATTCTGTGGCTCTTTTAATTTGAGTTTTGATGATTTGAATATTTAGTATTATTTTTTTAGAAACAATTCACCCTTTTTTGGATTCATGTCATACTACATCATTAATGACGGTTTCCATTAGCTTTTATGATGAGAGTAAAAAATCATAAATAATGACGCTAATGAGCAGCACATGTTTTCACTGACCTCCACAACATTTTCCCGCAAATTTTAACGGAATACTTCGCTTTCACATGTATTACTTTGTCTTGTAATCTTATAACAAATTATGGATAAGATCCAGTTTTTCTGTCGAGAGCTAATTGTTTTTTTACTTTAAAAATGTTTTCAAAAATTTAAATTTATTTCAAATTTTTCTATTTTTTCGGTCTACTTGTTACTTAGTTTCAATAACGATGGTCCCACATGCTTTCAAAACATCTGCAAATTCTTCTGCTAATGCCAACAAAATATTATTTGATGTTTTAATTGATACAATTTGGAATTTTGTCTTGTATGGTCTGTTGCAATTTTGACTTTTCTTAAGCGTTTTTTATAAAACCGGATTTTGAATTTTTATTAATAGCAGGTATCATCGGATATCCATTACGGCAGTAGTTAATACATTTATCTGTTTGCACTTAGAAAAATTATTCATTAACAAATTAGTTTAGAAGGGTATGAGTATTTTTGAAAGTTTTTCTCTTCTCCTCATTGGGTAGACAATTAAGTCAAAAATATGAGCGGAGTAAGACAATTATGTGCAAACGCACATCACCAAGCCACCGTGTTACACACTCAGCTTCTATAAGTGTAAATCACCACATTACATTAATGTTTTTTTTGAACAACCTCAGACTCATTTTTCTGGTGAAACATGAAGCTTGAGCTAAAAAACCAACTAAATTTTCTGTCAACATGCTCCTCGAGTTTAGGCACAATTAGCAATAAAGTCATCACCATTATTTTAACGCCTTTTCGTTTGTCGCTTTTTAGATGTCCCGATCACTGATATTGATCTCGTAGATTAGTAGACTACATAGAGCCTCAAAACACGGTAAAACGAATTTTCAGATTTCGAAAATCAATCCAATTATTCAAAGCGGTACAATTTGAGGTTCAATTGGCCTCCCAAAAAGTTGAAAGTTGTTTCTAATTTACTCTGCTTAAGATATATAGTTTTTTTTGCTTTTTTGACAATATTTAGTTTAAAAAATCATAACGTTTTTGAGTTTGGGCGATTTTTAAATCTCATATCTGGCAGTTTTAAACATATTCTTTGAGGTAGACAGCTTGCATTTTTTCTCTGGCGACAAATTTTTTTTTATTGTTTGTTTAAGACTAATGATTCTGTGGCTCCGTTAATTTGAGTTTTGAAGATTTGAATACTTATTATTATTTTTTTAAAAACAATTCAGTCTTTTTTGGATTAATATCACACTACAACATTAATGACGGCTTTCATTAGCTTTTATGATGAGAGTAGTAAATCATAAATAATGGCGCTAATGAATAGCACATGTTTTCACTGGCCTCCACAACCTTTTCCCGCAAATTTTAACGGAATACTTCGCTTTCAGATGTATCATTTTGTCTTGTAATCTTATGACAAATTCTGGAAAAGATCCAGTATTTCTGTCGAGAGCTAATTTTTTTTTACTTTAAAAATGCTTTCAAAAATATAAATTTATTTCAAATTTTTCTTTTTGTTGGTCTACTTGTTACTTAGATTCAATAACGACCGGTCCCACATGCTTTCAAAACACCTGAAAATTCTTCTAACAATGCGAACAAAATATTATTAGATGTTTTAATTGATACTATTTGGAATTTTGTCTCGTATGATCTGTTGTCATTTCGACCTTTTTATTAAGCGTTTTTATAAAAACGGATATTGAATTTTTATTAACAACAGGTATCATCGGATATCCATTACGGCAGTAATTAAATCATTTATCGTTTTGTACTTAAGAAAAATTACGCATTAACCAATTCTTTTCGAAGAGTATGAGTATTTTCACAAGTTTTGTTTCTTTTCCTCACTTGGTAAACAATTAAGTTAAAATTATGAGCGGAGTCGGAAAAAAATATGCAAACTCACATCAACGAGCCACCTTGTTACACATTCAGCTTCAAGAAATGTAAATCACCACATTATCTTGATGTTTTGTATGAACAACCTAAGACTCATTTTTCTTGTGAAACATGAAGTTTTAGCTAAAAAATCAAATTAATTATCTGTCAAAATGCTCCTCGAGTTTAGGCACAATTAGCAATAAAATTATCAACATTATCTTAACGCCTTTTCGTTTGTCCCTTTTTAGATGTCCCGATCACTGATATTGATCTCGTAGACTAGCAGACTACATGAAGCCTCAAAACACGGTTAAAGGAGTTTTCAGATTTCAAAAATCAATCCAATTTTTCAAAGCGGTACAAATTGAGGTTCAATTGGCCTCCCAAAAAGTTGAGAATTGTTTTAATTTACTCTGTTTTAAATATATAGTTTTTTCAACTTTTTTTGAAAAAATTTAGTTCAAACAATCATAACGTTTTTGAGTTTGAGCAACTTTTAAATCTCATATCTGACGGTTTTTAACATAGTCTGTAATGTAGACAGCTTGCATCTTTTCTCTGGAGAAAAAATTTTTTGTCATTGTTTATTTAAAACTAATGATGTTGTGGCTCCCTTAATTTGAGTTTTGATGATTTGAATACTTAGTACTATTTTTTTAGAAACAATTGACCCTTTTTTCGATTCATGTCATACTACATCATTAATGACGGTTTTCATTAGCTTTTATGATGAGAGTAGTAAACCACAAATAATGGCGCTAATGAATAGCACACGTTTTCACTGACCTTAACAACATTTTCCCGTAAATTTTAACGGAATACTACGTTTTCAGATGTATCAGTTTGTATTATAATCTTATGACAAATTCTGGAAAAGATCCAGTATTTCTGTCGAGAGCTAATTTTTTTTTACTTTAAAAATGCTTTCAAAAATATAAATTTATTTCAAATTTTTCTTTTTGTTGGTCTACTTGTTACTTAGATTCAATAACGACCGGTCCCACATGCTTTCAAAACACCTGAAAATTCTTCTAACAATGCGAACAAAATATTATTAGATGTTTTAATTGATACTATTTGGAATTTTGTCTCGTATGATCTGTTGTCATTTCGACTTTTTTATTAAGCGTTTTTATAAAAACGGATATTGAATTTTTATTAACATCAGGTATCATCGGATATCCATTACGGCAGTAATTAAATCATTTATCGTTTTGTACTTAAGAAAAATTACGCATTAACCAATTCTTTTCGAAGAGTATGAGTATTTTCACAAGTTTTGTTTCTTTTCCTCACTTGGTAAACAATTAAGTTAAAATTATGAGCGGAGTCGGAAAAAAATATGCAAACTCACATCAACGAGCCACCTTGTTACACATTCAGCTTCAAGAAATGTAAATCACCACATTATCTTGATGTTTTGTATGAACAACCTAAGACTCATTTTTCTTGTGAAACATGAAGTTTTAGCTAAAAAATCAAATTAATTATCTGTCAAAATGCTCCTCGAGTTTAGGCACAATTAGCAATAAAATTATCAACATTATCTTAACGCCTTTTCGTTTGTCCCTTTTTAGATGTCCCGATCACTGATATTGATCTCGTAGACTAGCAGACTACATGAAGCCTCAAAACACGGTTAAAGGAGTTTTCAGATTTCAAAAATCAATCCAATTTTTCAAAGCGGTACAAATTGAGGTTCAATTGGCCTCCCAAAAAGTTGAGAATTGTTTTAATTTACTCTGTTTTAAATATATAGTTTTTTCAACTTTTTTTGAAAAAATTTATTTCAAACAATCATAACGTTTTTGAGTTTGAGCAACTTTTAAATCTCATATCTGACGGTTTTTAACATAGTCTGTAATGTAGACAGCTTGCATCTTTTCTCTGGAGAAAAAATTTTTTGTCATTGTTTATTTAAAACTAATGATGTTGTGGCTCCCTTAATTTGAGTTTTGATGATTTGAATACTTAGTACTATTTTTTTAGAAACAATTGACCCTTTTTTCGATTCATGTCATACTACATCATTAATGACGGTTTTCATTAGCTTTTATGATGAGAGTAGTAAACCACAAATAATGGCGCTAATGAATAGCACACGTTTTCACTGACCTTAACAACATTTTCCCGTAAATTTTAACGGAATACTACGTTTTCAGATGTATCTGTTTGTATTATAATCTTATGACAAATTCTGGATAATGAGGGATCTGACTGGCTCCCTGTATGAACGTATAAGAGATCCAGTTTTTCAGTTGAGAGCTAACTGTTTTTTACTTTAAAATTGTTTTCAAAAATACAAAAATTTTATGAAAATAGGTATTGAAATTTTATTAACAGCAGTTGTCATCAGGTATCCTTTACGGCAGTAATTAAATCATTTATCGTTTTGTACTTAAGAAAAATTACTCATTACCAATTATTTTTGAAGATTAATGTGTCCCGATTGCTGAAATTGATCTCTTAGACTACAATCAGCCTCAAAACACGGTAAAACGAGTTTTCAGATTTCGGAAGTCAATCCAATTTTTCAAAGCGAAATCAAAGAAAGATTGAGAGAAATAAAAATAAAATTGAGAGAAAGAGCGGATTTAGGTTCCACTTCTGACATTATTCACTGACATTAGAGTGAATAACCAGAGACCAATTATAAATGTCTTTTTTTGGAAAAAAAAATTTGTGGTGACCATTGAATGAGCTGAATGTACCTTTAATTACCAATTTCAGTAAATTATTTCAAAAATGTGACAACCAAATTGGCCTCAATTCATACAAAATTGAACACATTCTTTTTTCTCCTATAATTTGTCAAGAGGTGAGGAGCAAGCAGTAAACATTCAAAACCTAATTAAGTTGTTTTTAAAATCAATCATACAATAGTTTAGGATTACGAGATTGTAATCAAACTGAAAAATTTTGACAAGAAACATTTGAGGTAAAAAGTATTGAAAATGCATCTAAGTTAGACTAGTCCCTCAGTGTCGCTCATTAAAAAGCCACGAACTTTGGCACACAATTCCAATTGTATAGATTAAATATTATAAGAATTTGTTTCGTGAATTGGTATTAAATTACATAAAATCCTCCCCAGCGTTCTCAGAATTTATATCCTGTAAATCTGACAAATTTCTGACAAAACTATCTGCCTAATAGCCTGTAAGTGGATGCATCTTTTTATCAGATCTGATCAGACGTTTGTCAGATCTCAAAGCGCAAAAATTCTTCCTATAAAATGTTACACAATAAAATTTCTTTTATCACATCTTACTCGATAATAATTCTATATTGTCAGATCTTACATAACAAAAATTCTGCCGGACAAAGGTTATTTATCGTTCAGATCTTATAAAAATCTTGTAAGATCTTGTGAGATAAACTTTTGAAAAGATATGACCCACCTTTTTGATCAGATTTTAATCAGATCTTATAAGATAGAAATTCTTTAAGTATGGCATGTTCTTCAAATTCAAGACAATCCAGAGTTGCTTTCAAGTAGTAGCCAAACAACTACAGCATGCAACACTTAAGTGTCAGAGCAACAACGATAAAAAATATCTTATCTTGTCTATTGAGACTTATAAGATATTGTCAAAAAGCTTAGTCAAGTATCAGCGGCTTTTTCTTAAGCGGTGATTATCAAACTAGGCTGAAAAAATCTTCCAGGACCAAAGTTGTTTTGGACTGTTATGTTGAACCATAGTACCTAGTTGAGACTCAGGTCAAAATTGCTCTCAAAATAGGCTCAACAATCATTTTTTTGGTCTCGTAATTGCTTAGTTGACCAAATTTTTTTTACTTTCAGAGGAATTGACTAAGTTATACGGCAACATTGAAATCATTAAAACATGTCTTATCAGGTCTTACACTACAAAATTTCTGCCCTACGTGGTTTTGATTGTGTAAGACCTGATAAGATACTTATCAGATCTTAAAAGCTAACAATTCAGCAAAATTGAATTATCATCTTAATAACATCTGATAAGTAAGTTATCAGATCTTACAAAATTAAAATTCACGAAGGGCATAATTTTATCGTCTATGGCCAGATAAAATGTTCCACAATAAAGATTTTTGATCAACATAAGATAAGATCTTGCAGCATAAAAATTCAAGAACCACTGGGGTTGCTAAGAGTAAAGTTTCTAAGGCATAAAGTAAATAGCGTTTAAAAACATTCAAAGTTTCGTTTCTACTGAGAAAGAATATTGACTATTGACTGCTTGTGTCAGGTTGGAAAAATATCAGCCTGAATAATACTTCAATAGAGAAACAAAAGATGTGCGCTTGGAAAATGAAAGCTAAGGGGTTAAAAATGTGAGTAAAAAACATAGTAAGGAAAAACCTTAAAGAGGCAAAAAAATGTAAGAAATGCCAGGAGTTCACCAGTAAAGGTCCTGTGAAATATTTGAATATTTCTGTTTCATCGCCTTTTTAATGCCACCACGAGAAGGCGGCGAAAGAAATTTTTTGCAACCAAAAACAGCAAACAAACGGATGAAGTCAAAACCAATTTTCAATAGATGTTACTACAGACAGACAAATAGGTGTTTTATGAAGTTGTCTTTATTTCATATTATTTTTGTAACTACTAAGTTACCATTAACTACTTGTTAATCATTTTGCAAATTGCTATTTAAACTATTGTAAAGACATTCTTGCGCGTGGTAACTTGAAAACGTAGCTCTTCGATAAACAAAGAAGTTCGAAAAGTAAAAACTTTCACAACAAAAAACTCGTTTGCTAGAAACTAGCAGAAAGAGGATCTGAAGTCCTTTGGAGATATAAATATTTGTTACAAGACGCAAAAGGAAATAAAAACATCAACCAAATATAATACTTTAATAAAAGAATGCGTCGACAAAATCAAAGTAACCACTCAGACATTTCACTTATAGTTTGACGCTTGCGAGAGAAAACAAAAAAAGTTTTTTTTTTCAAATATTTAGTTCTTCAAAAAACTGTTCCTTACCATAACTTATATCAGCTATCTAAATTTTGTTCTCGTACAGTTCCAGATTAACATTTCAATTTCAAGGGTTTATGAGAACAATGAAAAATAGAAGAGAAATACAACACTAAAATTTGCTATTTTCAAAACAAATTACATTTGGTTGAGTGTCATAATAACAAAATAGGGTAATTTTGCTTAGGATCTGCATTGTAATATGTTTTTAAGGGATTTGCAATAACAAAATTAACCACTCAGTTTATTAAAAATAGAGAAAATAGATCACAGGTTAACGAGAAAAATATTCAAAATGTTTCCCATGAAAATTTATTTTCTGAGATTCCAAATTTATCATTCTGTGAAAGTTTTTTTTCATTAAATGAAGGGCATTCGAGCAGCGTTTTTACAACGAACTGTTTTAAAACCTTAAAAAATTTTCTGCAGGCTGGTTCAATTCAATTACTTTTTTTGAAACTTTTTAGTAACCTCACTTCAGCTTGAATATCACCACCTCAGATTGATTTCACCACAGCAAACAAAAGAGTCTTCGGAAAACTCATTTTATGGAAGCAGTTTGAAAAAAAATCAGGATGAAAATTGTTGAAGTAACTTCCCTCAAATTTTACAAGTTTGTTCAGTATAACTTGCCAATGAAAATTTTAAAAACTTAAATTTAACTTCATAATATCACATCACGCCGCAACAAAACGTCCCTTTTCGTTGAACGTAGGTAAAATTGGGGGTAAAAGGTTTCCAAATGAATAAACCTAAGTTCTTTTCTGCAATATATTTTGGATTTTCTTCATTATTTACAATTGACCTGAAATATTTGTGATGCTTACTAAATCTGTTTGATGTTGTTTCATTTTAAATCCAACTGTTAATCCTTTCAAAAAATGATATTTGTCTAAAAACTTCATTTCATCTTTTTATCCTATTTCACTAGTGACAAATATTTGAAAAACTTGAAAAGCCAAGAAGTGAAAAAAATCAAAAAAATTGCTAGTCATTTTTTTTGTAACTATGAACTCATTTTATGGAAGCAGTTTGAAAAAAATTCAGGATGAAAACTTTGAAGTAACTTCCCTCAAATTTTACAAAGTTGTTCAGTACAACTTGCCAACGAAAGTCTTAAACACTTCAATTGAACTTCTTAATATCACATCACGCCGCAACAAAATGTCCCTTTTTGTTGAACGTAGATAAAATTTGAGGGAAAAGGTTTTCAAATAAAAGTTCTTTTCAGCAATATATTTTGGTTTGTCTTCTTTATTTACAATTGACCTGAAATATTTGTGATACTTAATAAATCTGTTTGATGTTGTTTCATATTAAAAGTCAATTGTTAATCCTTTCAAATAATATTTTTCTAAATACTTCATTTCATCTTCTAATCCATTTCACTAGTGACAAATATTTGAAAAACGTGTTGTTGCCAATGTTATTGCAACTTTCAAGATGATTCAAATAAACCGCCAAAATTGCAACAAAAACTTTGACTATTTTGTCCAACAACGTGAAACTTAGCCCTGCTCTTTTAACAAATGATTAGACTAGAGATATGTTTTAAAGCATAATTTTGGTCTGGGAGCGTTTAATCCAGAGCGCCAAAAGAACGCTCCTTCTCATTTTAAGATCCAGAAGACTCTCTTTTGACACTTTCCTAACAATCATGGTGGAAACAGAATCAATCCTCAACTCCAGACCACTGACTAACGTTGCTGAGCAGCCCGATGCAACTTTCAAGATGATTCAAATAAACCGCCAAAATTGCAACAAAAACTTTGACTCTTTTGTCCAACAACGTTAAACTTAGACGTGCTTTTTTAACAAATGATTAGACTAGAGATATGTTTTAAAACAAGTGAAAAGCCAAGAAGTGAAAAAGTAAAAAAAAATGCACGTCATTATTTCCCGGATAAATTGAGAAATTGAAGATATCTCTCCACTGATCTGCTCGTTTTTTTAGGATTTTCTTCGTACAACTTTTGTATCACCCACCAAAATTTATCGATCTGAAAATCTGACAAAAAGGGCTGCTGTAACGTTCCTATCCCTCAAATCATTGAGGACCAAAACAATAATAAGCAATTTTTCCACACTAACCAAGTTTGTGGTGCCTGTAGAGGTTTCTTGACATTTCAAGCGAAGTATTATGGTATGGTAGACTTTTTTAGTTAAAGATTTTCAGGATATCATTTGAGGACCATATATGATTTCTTAAAAGTAATGAAACCGTACTATATCGTAGTATATATCGTACTATACCGTTAATAGTGTACACAATACTCTGAAGGTATGCTTACCCTGTGAAATTATAACTCTCAATCTTAACAAGCAGGTGCTAAAAATTACAAAAATTTAACTTCAAGGAAATAATTGTTTTTCTGAATTGCGAATTAACTGAATAAACTCACCTCCAAAAAGTCCATTTAGCTGGCGAATTTGATTACATTTGCGTAAAATTGAGATTATAAAGTTGAAAGACAAAGACCAACTAACAATTTTACGCTAACGGAGCGTTTCAAAGTGTAAAAGTCGCTTGTGTGCCTGTAAAACAAGCCTTTAAATTACCACAAAATCGTTTATTTATTAAATTACTCTGCGCTATTTGCGCTAAAATGTCCTCAAGCTTTCAATTTATTTTAGCTCGATTCCTTTCAAAGTTAGTGCAGTGAAGTGTGAGTTAAAAGATAAACAATATTGCTTCAAAAGTCCCTCAAAGATTACAAAATTAAGGCTAATTTTCGCGTTTTCTCTGCTTTTTCAGGACCATTCCGTGTTCGCACGAGTTGAGAGCGGGGTAATATTTTAAGGCAAACTGACTAAACAAACGATAATAAGATTTGATTCGAATTCGAAGAAACAGACTTTAAGACTCTCAAAGCAAAGTGGTTGACTTGGGATATAATTTACAAAACTGTCAAAATTTTTATCAGTTTCAAGAGATCGAATTTGATATCAACCTGTCCAAACAAATTGAACTTTTCGAGCTGAAAATCTATATTTTTGCCAATTAAACTATAACTCCGTTCACTTTTAGAAAATATGTAACTTTGAGTTTGTATATTCTAATTTGCTTTCTAATTTCGCACTCTAATTTGCTTATTCGCATAAAAACCGATTCTTATAAATTTTTAATCTTTTCTTTTACAAGTTCTTCGTATATTCACAAAATGACAAAAGATTAGAAAAGGTTAATTTTGAATAAAATTCACAACATGAAATCATGGAATGCAAAACAAATGGAAACACTTTGTATAAAAGAGAACGCGGAAGTAATTAGTACATAAAGTGGGAAAATTTTATTTCAGTTTTCTATCGTCAATAAGAAAAAGAAATCAGGAAAATTTGTACTTCTGTTACACGTGAAGACAATTAAAAAGCAGTTTTGTATCCTATAAAAGACAAGCTGACGAACACGGTAAAACGTCCGGATAAACAAAAATCAACAAAATGTACTAACAAATAATTAATCATTACTGACAGATTTTGCTACAATAGGTGGGGATTTTGATGCTATTTAACAATAAATTTTACATTGAATGGCATTATAATGGAATATTTTTAATGGAGAGACTATAAATGATTTTAATACAATATGTTCACGCTTTTGCAAATTGTTTAGCAAACAAAAAGCAACTATTTCACTGTGTGCATAATATTTTCATTATTTTATGGCACCGTTGCTCATTTTTTATTAGCGATTCAATTTCAAAAACCAAAATATAATTTTAGAAAATTGTTTACAAACCAAAGGCTGGGTCTGGTTTATTGTGTGGGTGGAGTATTTTTGGAGCGGGGGCTATGGAGAGGGGGTGCAGTACTGTTGGAAAAGGGATTGGGGAAGGTAGTTTACAAAAGGCGACTAGATACGGATGAAAAAGTCTGAAAATAGGATTGTGTACATTTCAAGGGGGATCTCTTTAAGACGCCTTTGAGTCCAGACTTCCTTGTCAAAAGATTTTTGTTCTCGCATTCAGAAACAATAATTCGAACACACATGTTGTTACCGCATGTTGTTAATAACTATATCATAGCCACGATATTGATACCAATTCCACGATTTTTAGTTTTGTTATACAATTTTTCTGGATCCTTAATTCCGAATTCGCGTATCGAACAGAATTTGTCATTTAAGCCATAAAATGACAATTTATGAAAACTTGAATGACATTTTCAACAAGATGTTCCAATCAGGCATATCTGATTATGGTCATATTTCGACAAAGATTTCAACATTAAACGAAAACAAGGAGGCTCGGTAATGTGCGAACGCACAATCTTCCGAGCCCGCTCATCCACATTCTTGACTTAATTGGCTACCAAACGATGAACAGATAGATAACTTTCAAAAACATACATATAATTCAAAAACCCACTAATGCATTAAAATAAGGCCACGTTAGAGGACCGATGAAACTAGTTGTGAATAAGATAACAAGAAAAGGCAAAAGTAAAAATCAAATAACAAACATTAACTCTCACCAAAACTCGATGTCAAAATTTAAAAAAAAAAACATAACAAAATCAAAAACGCATCAGATAAAACCTAAACAAAACAATTAAGCCTATACTTCATTAGAAAATATGTGAGAGTTGTCCTTGATCGACTGGGTAACAGGTCGAGAAAAAGAACAAAAAGCTTCAAAGTTAAAAAATAAGTTTTACTTTTCAAAAATAAAATTTTTTCGAAGAGATTATTAACATTAAAATGTTTTTTATATCTCCATAGGAAGCAATTGAGACCTGCCAATATCCAGTGTTCGTCATACGACTACAAATTAGGACAAATACCGGCAAAAGAGTTCTATTCAACTTTGCGCGAAAATGGAAGTGAAGACGTTAAAAACCATAAACATTTCACTAACAGCATTAAAAATGTTCAATTGCGCAATATCTCAAATCCAATAGGAACCACAATCAATGTTATAATTTGAAAAGAGAACAAACATTCTTTAACATGTATAAATAAAAAAAAATCTCAAGCATTTTACGAAATCTCATAGTAACATTAATAACAAAGACGAGATACAAATGGTTAATATAAAAACCCGTACAATAAATAAATTGAAGCTCACTGAAAACGGGTTGTGACCTTTCTGTCTTTACAGAGATCAAGCTTCAAATCGATTAAAAATGTTTGAAAGGGACAGGCTTAAAAATCCAAATATGTTTCTGAAAAGAAATACTCTCAAAAGTCATAACAGACATAAGATTTGAACAAAGAGATCGAATAAGTAGCAACGGCTCACGAAGCCAATGGGGCCTGTCATTGGAGAGTCTACGACACGAGACTACAAAATAACAACAAATACAGGCAGGCGCCAAAACTTCAAAAAAAACTTGTACACTACATTTATGTATCAGATGTCATCAGCAAGAACTGTAAATTTTTACCTCCTTCTCATCTGGACTTCATCGGGTTTTTCTTCGAAAAAGAGCACAGAGAAATGGCAACAAAAGAAACCCAAACGTGACAGAGAACAGAAATATCAATTTTTTTAATGAAATTAAATGATCGAAGCCATTAGTCAAAACAAAGGATTATGGCAGAGAAAAAATGCATGAGTCAATATTAAAAATTGTTTTAACATTGAGTCAATTAACATTTACATCAGAATTATTTGAGAGTTCTTATTAGCGACATTGAGTTACATAATGACGGAAATGAGAGCAGAATACAGACAGTCGAAAAAAATTTTCTAAAGTTCAATTGAAAGACATTAAAATTAATAGCTATAAATTGAAATCTTTAGATAGGTTCAACTATACGACCCGGGGAAGCAAAATTACACGTATCATTATCAGGCCTATGTCGACAAACAACAAAAAGAAAGACAAACACAAGCAAAAATAAAAAAACCCACCAATTTTTGCTGGAGAACTGTGTCTCAGCTGGAACGCATAATTTGTTCAACAGAAATAATTAACAAATTCAGATACCCCTTTTTCAACGCATTGCATTTTCTCAACTATGCTTTCCTTCAATTGGACCTTTCAGTTAGATGGTAGATCGACAAGGAAACAAAATGAACCTATAAAAAGAGCAATTATGCTCAAATTTAAAAAAAATTAAATTCGTTGTATCAAAACCATGAAACCGATAATTAAAAGAAAAAACCATTACAGAAGTTAAACCAAAACTCGCAGGAAATGGGTTTCCAATTGTTTTTTTTGAGACTACGCCAGATGTTGACAAAATTAAGAAGAACTAATTGTAAAATGCAAAAATTATCTGACATTTTATTAAAACAGTTATATTCAATGTCATAAGAGCCATTAGATATCAACTAATAGCATTGTGTAGTTTACTTATACCTCATAAAAGGAAAAGGATCATTGCATGGGGACATTAAGTCATTGGACTACAAAAAGTATCACAAATAAAAGCAAAACAACAGAAGTGCTTAAAATTTTACGAAAAAATTCGTAACAATCATAAAAACCATGAGCTCAACTCTAAAACCATAATATTTTTGTAAATAGCATCTGTCAGTAAGTGAGCCCTGTTTTGCAATTCCTGACAATAATTTACAGAACACCATTAAATGCGGAAAAATGTTTTTAAAAAGGCCGTGTTAATGCTGCGCATCTAGGAAAACAGTCAGTTGTTCAAATTGTTGCTAAATAGATCAACTTTTAAGCAAAAATTTAACGGTATTTTAAAAAATTGATGCATTTTGTATAAATTTCAAATTTTAAATTTTGCGAAAAACTTGCAAAATTATAATTCCAGAACACTCCTAAAGGCAGTGAGAGTACAACTTGATCTCTTTGTGAGCTTACTAAGAATATGACCGCTGTTTAAAGTACTTGTCTACTGCTGGCAAGTATGAAGAAAGAGTGCTAAAGAACATATTTCTTATTTTTGACGAAATCTGAATTTTGAGACATTTTGCAGAGATTCTAGCAAAAAACTTGGATCGAATAACTCAGCAACCCTTCTCTATCTTCAAAGATAAAATCAATCCAACCACCGCTAACAGTATTATTATGTTTTAGCATGGGAAAAAGAATTACGGAATATGTGAAAAAAAACAACGGATTATTGTCTGCGATTCGCAAAACTTTAAAACTCGATAACTCCCTGTAAAAATCAAAATTAAAAAAAAATCTTTTTAATTCCATATTCTGCGCTGAACTGGTTTCTGAGCTGATTTGAGTATATAGTTCCTCCCCCCTCGGAACAAAAAGAATGCGATCACGTTGTGATCTGATGAGACACATATTTGACCCTAATGACACAATAAACCGCAGCCCGAAGAACCATATAAATGCCAATTTTAAGATCGCTTTCTTGATAAAAAAATTGTATTAAAAGTAAAACAAACCCTGGTTGACACAAGAATTGAGAAGTTTGGTAGCAGAAAAGTTTTTTTCATCCAACCAATCGAAGCAGAATTTTGACCATGAGACGTGCAACGGTTTAAATGTATGCAAAACTAGGCAAACAGAAAACTGCAAAAAACGTAAGGCAATTTTTTTGAAAACTGTCTATATGCAATAAAAACAATGAAACTTCATTTAACAAATTATTAGTAATGGTGATTAAAATATCAAGATACATAAAATCAGAAACGTTAATGGCCAAACATTTAAAGACACTGAGAAGTACTAAACATTCTAAAAAGATCTTTTGGCAACACTTGAAATGTTTAACGGCTCAGAAGTTTATTGCGAGTATCCCGAGGACTGTGAAAAACTATACAGATTATAACTATGCCGATCAATATGTTCATCGTAGAGAGTTGACACTGGTATCATTAGAAAGCTTGTTAGGCGCAGAATATGGAATTAAAAATATTTTTCTGATTTTCGTTTTTGACAGGGAGATATCGAGGTTTAAACTTTAGAGAAAATAGAGTGAATTCCGTTGATTTCATTCACCTTTTTTCGAATTTTTGACTAAAATTTCGCCAATTTTGATAAAAATTAATAAAATTCTTCAAGAAAATGTTGTTGATTTTACGTTTAAAGACAAAATTTCATTGTCAGTTATTTTCATTGAATTTTTTGTCACAAATTCCGGCTAAAAAATTCACAAAGTTCAGACTTTTTCATCAAAAACAGCACGAAATAAGTTTCTTTAGTCCCTTCTGATTAAATTTGCAGGAAGTGCACATCCAAACACCACTAACACAATCTTTGTAGACTGAAAAAGGGGCTATTTCCACTTCAACTTCCGTTGAGAGTTCTCTGTAAATAAAACTTTGCCGTTTTTTGCTAACTTAATTCGTTGATTATCAAAAACGCAGCATTTACCTTTGATTTTTTAACAAACAAAATATCTATATCAATGACATTCCGAAAAATAAGAATTCCTTATGGACAATTAACATTAGCAAAACTAGTTCTGTACCAATCTTGGACCGTTACAATCCAAAAATAATTCGGATTGTCATCAGTCGGTTTTTTATTAAAAAAAAATTCGATCTCTTTTATATTAATTAAATTACAGAACATTTCAAATCAAAGCTCACTAGTGATAGGTCCTCTTGACTTCCTAATTAGCTCGAAACTAATTTATCTAGTTGAATGCTTGAAAGCTAATGGTCTTTTTTACTTTTAAAATATTTGATTTTTAAATAAAAAATGGCTTATTGAACTTTGCCTCCATTTTTCTCTTATTTTGGTCAACTTGTAGCTTAGGGTCAGCAATCAAAGAGCACTCTTTCTTTCTGTTGAATTCAAAATTAGTCTTTTTTGCTGTTTTACGCCTTAAGTTATGGTGTTCTGGCTTTGACACTACTAGATTTCACAATTTTTTATTTTTAGGTATTTGTCCATTTTTCAAATTATCGCTTTAATTATCACGTCATTTCATATATCACATTTTTCGCGTTCAAAACAATGCTCAATTGATAATAATTAAATCCTGAAAGATACAGATTGTGGTTCTTTACCGCTTCGACAATACTTTCTCGAAGAATTCAATTGAATTTTTTTAATTTTGTCTTTAATTGTCGTTTTACTTTGTCTTTTTAGTCGTATTTAATTTCCTGCACAATGACCCGGTTTGACTGGCTTTTTCTGGAAGAGTATATGAGCTGATGTTCTAATATTAGAAGATAGATAATGGCTTTCATGACTTTGAAAACAATTGTTTTCCAAAATGAAAAAAAAACATTTTTACTTCGCAATTTTATTCCTTTTATTGTCTGTTTGTTTCCTGCTCTCGTTAATTAAAGGTTAAAGATGACATTTGTTTGTCAAGGAAAGGTGTCAAAAGGGATTCGTGTCACAAAATCTAATCTTTTTAAAGAATTCGTTATGAATTTACTGGCTTCGACACGGGTTTTCACAAAAAAAAGTAAATGAATTTTTTATTTTTGTCATATTTGACGTTCTTTTTGTAGACGTAAGACATATTCTGGATAATTGCCTGTCTCAAGGGCTTCTTCTGGAAGAATAGACGAACGTAATCAAATTTTTCACTTTCTAATTAATGACTTTCATGTCTTTGGAAATAAATTTTTTTCGAAAAAAAAACAAGTAATACATAATTTTGCGTTTTCTTTTTTGTCTAATTGTTGCTTATTTTCATTAATGAGCGGCCATATAGTACATTATCGGTTTTCGACGAAGGTGCAATCGAACATATTTTGGGGGCCAAAGTATGGCTTTACAGCTTCCAAAGCATTTTCTGGCAAGTTTTAATTCATTTTTAGTTTGTCTATTTGTTGTTCTTTCTGCAAAAAAAACTGAATACCAAGAGTTCTTAATTTCCTTCTATAGAAGAATTTGTACATTGTAAACCTACGGGAAACTTTAGTTGAGTCCTAATGGTTTTCATTACTTTGAAATTAATATTTTTTTTAAATTCAGCGAATTTTCTAACTTTAAATTTCTGTTCTTTTTTGTCTAATTGTTACCAAGCTTTATTATGAACTGGTGAAAAACCATTTTTTTCTGGTGAATTACAACTTATTCTGTTTCTTTTCAGCTTTATCTGACGCTATTTTAACTATGTTATTAAGTTTTGTTTTTTAAAACGGACATAACTTTTTTGATGTAATTAATGTTTGTTGTTGTTGTTTGATTTTGCCATTCGTTTTCACTCGCTTTCCTAATATCGGCATATCTCATCAATCAAATGCATCATTTTTTACTCCACTGAGTTATTTGCTTTGAAGACTATCTTTTCGTTCATACACCAGTTTTTTTTGAAAAATACTTGAATTTTTTTTGTGTTTTTCTATCTGTTCCTCATTTGGCAGACAATTATGCCAAAATTGTGGATGAGCGGGGTCGGAACCTTATGTGCGATCGCACATTACCGAGCCGCCTTGTTAATATAAAGCATGCAAGCAGTCATTAGTGTCCCCTTACAATATGCTATAAAAGAAAGCATAAAGCAAATCGGTTTTCCAATTTATTTAAAACCAACATAGGTTGCAGTATTTTTCATACAGTGAGAAAGAGACAAATTTGATAACAAAAACTA
Organism: Convolutriloba macropyga; assembly: GCF_964194025.1. NCBI lineage: Eukaryota > Metazoa > Xenacoelomorpha > Acoela > Convolutidae > Convolutriloba > Convolutriloba macropyga. The sequence goes on along the minus strand of NC_134476.1, from coordinate 31,673,638 downwards.
TCGGCCAGTTTCTCTAAATCCCCGACTGTTAAAGTTATTGAACACGGCTTCTTGAAATAAATAAAAAAACACACGGTCAGATTAGGAAGTCATCAACGAAGGCCGTTCTCCAATTAGAGAAAACTATTTCATGTAACTTTGGTGATTTGGAAGAAGATAAAGATAATATGGCAACTTTTCCATGTGTCGAGAAGTGAGAGTAAAACGGAATGGAATTTTTTCCAAACCTCTAAAAATTGTTCCTGGTTTAACTCGAGGAACCGTTTTAGGTCCTCTAAATTTTCTCTCATCGTTGACAAAACAGAAGAGGTAATTGATTTTGGAGACGATGCTTGCGTTGTTTGCAGCCAACCAGAAAAAACGATTTAAGCAAAACTGTTGAGACGGCTTGGGACAAAAATAAAAATTATTAGAAAAGAAAGAAGTTAATTCCTTTTTCCAAAAGCAATCTTGAAATCTTTTTCTTTTCAATTACCTATCAGCTAAATTTGTGAACTCAAAGATTGTTGGGGGTTATCAGAGTACACAAAATAAAAGCAACCCTAATTTTGGTGTTAGGCTGCATAAAACTCTAAAAAACGTGGCTTCTGAATTTCGACCAAGTTGTCTCATCAGACCTCAAGGTCATTTGCAAAAGGGCTCCTTTTTAAAATCTTGAGTTCATCGCGCTTGTGTTTTGCAACAGAAAAAATTACACAAATTAAACGGAAAACAGATAGTGGACCCAAATTGTTTTTCTGCAAAGGAATACGATAAGGCAACAAAATCTCAAGGAGAAAAAAGTATTTGTAATAGAGCTTTTTACAACTATTGTCATATTGTCACTGGAAAGAGTTTTGCTATCGCATTTGAGCAAGAAATCTATAAAACTTTTCATTGTTATTTAAGAGTTTAGTGAGAATCTCAAACCAAACAGGTCAAAATTAGAATAGATAAAACAACCGGTTTTTGCGTGAATTCGATTATTTGTTAGTAAGAATCCATAAATTTATTAAGATAAAAGCTCAACTCTATTTCCTATTCCTCAGCAATAAAAATTTCAGTTAAAGAGTACGATAAGAACTTTCAGAAAGTATTGTATTTACAGAAAAAAACGCACAATTTGATGTTTTTTTAAATAGAAAATGACTCCAAATTAACAACAGAGAAAAAATCCGTTTATTTTTAACTTTATAAAGATTTTTTTGGTTGTATTTTTAATTTAATGACTTCAGTTAATGAAAAAAATTGCTGCAATCTTTGGTCGAATAAAAATTTTTCTTTTAAAAACTTTCTTTGTCAAAGCTCGTTTATGGTTTAGAAACTTAACATGAAAACTGATGGATTGCTCATAGAATTCGCATGAAAATCAGTTTTCTGTTCTGCAAGAACAGATGGCAACAAAAGAAAACAAAATTTTCAGATGGATCTGTAGAATCTTTCAAACAAACAACTGAGTAAACGACTGCTATCTTGAATTTTTTGTTGATTGTATTAATTAATCTCTTTGAAAAATCATTTCATTATTCTATATTAAGACAATGACATCTTTTCTATGTTAAGACATTTCTTTTCAAACGTTAGATAATAGCAATTTTTGCTATGTCAAGAAAATGGTATCCAGAACCTTGCGAAATAAATAATTTGAACACTCATGTTGCTTTTAGCAATACTAAAACCAAACTTTGAAAGTTCAGTCACAATCATTCTGGTCATTAATTCTCAATTACAGTATCAACTCAATTTTTTTTAACATTTTACAGACATTTCAGACAGATTTTTCAACTGACGCCTCATTAACGTCACAATTATTTTGAAAACTAGGAAAAATGCAAACTTGACATAGTTTAAGCTGAGGTCAAGGCCGCTTCTAGTAATTCACTTGGGCTGCTGCCATGGGGTCCTGTGACCATATATCATCATCACTTGCCAAAGCAATTAGCCCAAGCCATTATCTGATCACAGCCATTTTCCATTATCTCTGATACATCTGAACTTAAATTAATTGAGGACTAATTTTTAGATTTTTTAGGTCTAATTATCACTAATTTTTTGTCAGACAGAAAATTTTCATTATGAGTTGCAAAATCGCATTGCAAAATATCATTTTTAATATAAAGCATGCAAGCAGGCATTAGTGTCCCCTTAAAATATGCTATAAGAGAAAGCATAAAGCAAATCGTTTTCCAGTTTATATAAAAGCAACCTAGGTTACAAAATTTTTCATACAGTGAGAAAGAGACAAAATTGATAACAAAAACTATCGGCCAGTTTCTCTAAATCCCCGACTGTTAAAGTTATTGAACACGGCTTCTTGAAATAAATAAAAAAACACACAGTCAGATTAGGAAGTCATCAACGAAGGCCGTTCTCCAATTAGTTAAAACTATTTCATGTAACCTTGGTGATTTGAAAGAAGATAAAAATAATATGGCAACTTTTTTTCTAGCCCCTGAAAGAACATGCATAATTTTTTTAAATAGTAAAGATTGGATCTTTCTGTTCTCTGTTGCATCCATGTGTCGAGAAGTGAGAGTAAAACGGAATGGAATTTTTTCCAAACCTCTAAAAATTATTCCTGGTTTAACTCGAGGAACCGTTTTAGGTCCTCTAAATTTTCTCTCATCGTTGACAAAACAGAAGAAGTAATTGATTTTGGAGACGATGCTTGCGTTGTTTGCAGCCAACCAGAAAAAACGATTTAAGCAAAACTGTTGAGACGGCTTGGGACAAAAATAAAAATTATTAGAAAAGAAAGAAGTTAATTCCTTTTTCCAAAAGCAATCTTGAAATCTTTTTCTTTTCAATTACCTATCAGCTAAATTTGTGAACTCAAAGATTGTTGGGGGTTATCAGAGTACACAAAATAAAAGCAACCCTAATTTTGGTGTTAGGCTGCATAAAACTCTAAAAAACGTGGCTTCTGAATTTCGACCAAGTTGTCTCATCAGACCTCAAGGTCATTTGCAAAAGGGCTCCTTTTTAAAATCTTGAGTTCATCGCGCTTGTGTTTTGCAACAGAAAAAATTACACAAATTAAACGGAAAACAGATAGTGGACCCAAATTGTTTTTCTGCAAAGGAATACGATAAGGCAACAAAATCTCAAGGAGAAAAAAGTATTTGTAATAGAGCTTTTTACAACTATTGTCATATTGTCACTGGAAAGAGTTTTGCTATCGCATTTGAGCAAGAAATCTATAAAACTTTTCATTGTTATTTAAGAGTTTAGTGAGAATCTCAAACCAAACAGGTCAAAATTAGAATAGATAAAACAACCGGTTTTTGCGTGAATTCGATTATTTGTTAGTAAGAATCCATAAATTTATTAAGATAAAAGCTCAACTCTATTTCCTATTCCTCAGCAATAAAAATTTCAGTTAAAGAGTACGATAAGAACTTTCAGAAAGTATTGTATTTACAGAAAAAAACGCACAATTTGATGTTTTTTTAAATAGAAAATGACTCCAAATTAACAACAGAGAAAAAATCCGTTTATTTTTAACTTTATAAAGATTTTTTTGTTTGTATTTTTAATTTAATGACTTCAGTTAATGAAAAAAATTGCTGCAATCTTTGGTCGAATAAAAATTTTTCTTTTAAAAACTTTCTTTGTCAAAGCTCGTTTATGGTTTAGAAACTTAACATGAAAACTGATGGATTGCTCATAGAATTTGCATGAAAATCAGTTTTTTGTTCTGCACGAACAGATGGCAACAAAAAAATAAATTTTTAGCTGGATCTGTAGAATCTTTCAAAACAACGGAGTAAACGACTGCTATCTTGAATTTTTTTGTTGATTGTATTAATTAATCTCTTTGAAAAATCATTTCATTATTCTATGTTAAGACAATGACATCTTTTCTATGTTAAGACATTTCTTTTCGATGTTAAGATAATAGCAACTTTTGCTATGTCAAGACAATGGTATCCAGAACATTGCGAAATAAATAATTTGAACACTCATGTTGCTACTAGCAATACTAAAACCAAACTTTGAGAGTTCAGTCACAATCATTCTGGTTCATTAATTCTCAATTACAGTATCAACTCAATTTTTTTATAACATCTCACGGACATTTCAGTCAGATCTTTCTATCTGACGCCTCATTAACGTCACAATTTTTTATTGAAAACTAGAAAAAATGCAAACTTGACATAGTTTAAGCTGAGGTCAAGGCTGCTTCTAGCAATTCACTTGGGCTGCTGCCATAGGGTCCTGTGACCCTATATCATCTTCACTTGCCAAAGAAATTAGCCCAAGCCATTATCTGATCACAGCCATTTTCCAGTATCTCTGATACATCTGAACTTAAATTAATTGAGAACCAATTTTTAGATTTTTTAGGTCTAATTATCACTAATTTACTGTCAGACAGAAAATTTTCATTATGTGTTTTCTCTCTAAAAATTTATTACTTTAAAGACTCACCTTTAAATTTGATATAACAAATTATTAATGTCTCGACTGAACTGAATTGAGAAAGCTCGCATAAATCTGTGCGTGTAAAAAAATGTGCCCTACTTTGTAATTGAAATCCTATATACATAAAATAACTGAATCGGGTTCAATATTGCCGAAGCGTTTGCAATCCAATATAATCATTCAATTCGACAGGTCACAAGAGAAAGTCATTTTCTAGGCCTAACAAAAACGAAAAATGGAAAAATGTGAGCCTTCAGAAGCATCAAAATAGATTAAAAAGACCTCAATATTGTGTTTGATAATTACAATTTTTCCTAGTTTTTATTTTACGAGCAGGCACGTAGAAAAATATAACAGTGCAATAAAGCGATCGTCATGTAGATCTTCAAAGTCCTGGAGGATGACATTGACTGCATTTCGTTATTTAATCATCTTTCAAATTAGACAAAATTATCAAATTATTTGAAAAAATACAGGAACGGTCTGGAAGATGATTCTGAACAACTTTCATGTAAAAGTTACTGGTTCAGACGTAGAAAGGAGAGCAAAAATAGAGTACTAGTTGTTTTCATTTCTCTTCTCAAGATAGTCAATTGAGCTAAAAAATCAGAAAAAGATGAATATATTTGTTTCGGCAATGCATTTAGTTTAATTTTTAATCAGAATTCAAAATGTAAGATCAGAAACTTTGAGGAAAAAAGTCAATTCTTTTCAGTAAAAATAACATTAGCCCTAAAATTAAGCAACTTAGTGGTTTGTGATGTTCCATGGTGGAGAAATCCGCTATCAGTAATCAAAAGTATCAAAAAATTTAAAATTGCCAATTGACATAGACATTACCTTTTAAAGTTCCATTTCACAGAATTACATCAAACTTGTTAAAAACTGAAACGAAAACAAGAAACACGGCTTTTAAATCTTGGAGATCTCTGCAAAGTGATTTTTTTGAACAAAACTTTTCAGTTGATTTACAATTTTTCTGCTTAAAACTGTGCAGCAACAATTGCCAGCCAAAGCGAGCTTTTAAGTTGATTTCGCAATTTTATTTCATTTTTTTGGCATCAGAAGGAATAGCCAGTACCTAAATTAACGCAATATTTTCCTTCATTATAATTATGCTTTGATGGATAAATTAAAAAAAATCCCGAATTTATTTTGCTTATTGAAACAAAAGTATTGTAATGAAACACGGTTGCTCAGTACTGTTCAAAAGTGTATATCTTCAAAAAACTAAGAAGCTTAATATTTTCGGACTTGATTCACGTTTCAGAATGGAACACGATTATAAGATCTCATGCCGAAATTGAAATAACTCATATTTAAATATGTTTGCAGGAAATGATTACTTTTTCCAAGTTTAAATCCTAAAACAGTTTTGTGAGCAACTTTGATCACATGGGCATTCTCATTTATAGGAAAAAACGATTAAAATCTTTTGTTACAGCAACAAAAAAATAAAATTGATTAGGCTTAAAATTCTTGTTTAAATTTCTCCTATTACTATAAACAGAATATAAGACTTATCAAAAATGTTTACTAAGGAATCAATACAATCAAAAAGGTAACAAAAATGGTTCAACATAGGGCATTTGTCATTGTAAAGTATCAAAAACTATAGCAAGAGAAATAAAATTAGAAATTCTAAAAAAACAATTAACGGTTTTGTAGTTTTCTGTTGTTTTTCTCGAGAAATGAAATAAGCTATATCGTGAGTAATAAATTAGGCAACTAAGAATCCTCATTTGTAAACCAATCGAAAACTGAATTTTTACCGTAATAATCGTATATACTTATTGCAATTTTCATAATAACCTTTCACGTTTTTTGCTTCCGACAAAATTTTCTTCAAATATGTATATTTTCTTTTCAAGCTTCATTTGTTCGCGATAAACTTTCTTCCTGAAACATTTATGAAGAATGCTTAACACAAGGAATTACAGACAGCCTTATGTCTAAACTGTTTTTTCCGAAAAAAGATCATAATGTTATGAGTTTGAACTTGGGCCGAAAATGACATTTTAGCACTGGTCAAAATGAAAGAATTGCATCACTCATTAATTGCTAAAGTGACTAAATTGGACAGATATTCATTTCAACGTATTTTTTGAGACATTCAAGTTTTTTGTTTTTGAGACATTCTAGCCCTAAATATAGTGGAAACTAAAAGTTTTATTTATCTGATTATGTACTATCATCTCTGCCACCCATTAAATGCATCGATTAAAAAATTTTCTCGGAAACTAATTAATAATGATTTCAATTGAATGTCTCAAAAACATTTGTTCGTAAATTCTACCTCGGAAATGGTGGAACCAATACTTGAAAAGGGAGTGGAACCTTATATTTAGATAAGTAGACAGAATAAATAATTGTTTGTCTGACAAATCAAACGAATGTAACAGAAAAATCCATTTTTTCGTGCTTCGTTTAATTTGGGAGTGTGCACAGTAAAATTTTTTTGAATGTTTAACAATTCAAGCAATGTGGGAATCAAAATCAAATGTATTGAAAAATAACAAGATCTTTGATACCTACTGGAGAGAACTGGCAATTCTTTTCGAAAAAATTACAAGGTTTTTGTACCAGAAAATAAGAGCACGAATTATAAAGCAGCGAAAATTGCATATGCAAGAGTTATATTGAAATCATAATTTAATTTTTTACTATATTCAAACAATATATATTAAAATAAGGCAAATCTAACAGTAAATTTTTGTAAATTTGTCTACAAAATTTTATTTTCGGGGAAAAGTAATGAAAGCCCAAAAAATCAGATTTTACTAGTTTTGTGTTGCCTTGGAAGGTGAGCCTATGCCAACATGTTGAATAGCTCACTCTCAGTAACGAAAGAAACAGGTGAATTATCCCACAGCCAGAAATCATTCAAACGAGTGAAAATTGTTTACCAAAACCAAAATCTGGAGACTAAAAAGCTGCAATTGCAACACTTCCATATAATTTTTTTTAAAAATGCTTTTTGTTTATCACGCATTTTTGAGGTTCTAACTCATTAGTCAACATTTAAGTTCTCGTACGAAAAAATGATTTCACAAAAAATTGAAAATGTTTAACAGCCAATTATTTTGTGTCTTATGTTAGTAGCCTTCATTTCATTTCTCGTTTGCTTGTTAACTAAGGAATACACCTCCCCTTGATCACTTTTGATCATACCTCACAATCGTAACATGAACTATTTGTGGTTTTCAAAACTAATTCGTAAAAACATTGGTTAGATGTTGCTAACCTGAATTTTTAAAAACGCATTTTCATTGGCCTTGTCAAAAGGCAAAGCCATAAAACATAAAAGCTGTCACTAATTCAAGACAAATTGTTAGCATTAAATGAAAAACTTCCTTTTTTCAAATTATTAGATGAGTATTTTTTGTTTAACCTTGATAATATGAAAAAACTCCATACAATAATAGCCACTCCAATTAGATTAAAAATCTGATCTTAAAAATATTTGGAAATAGTTTGGACTTCAAAAGAGTAAATAAAGAGAAAGAATTGTTCCGCTTGGTCTTTTTAATCTGTAATTTCTTCTTGATCAAATTTTTATGTTCAACATTTAATCTGTGCAGACATACAAATTTACAGCTTTACATTTACAGTTTAGAAGTTGAATAGTCCAAAATGACAGAGCAAAAATTTCTATCTGCGTTATGCCTTTTAAATGCACTTTAGCTTCAGATTGACGTTACTCGAGTTTCAGATTGATATGCTAATAAGAAATTGGGGCGTCTCAGACAAGAGCTAAAGGGGTCCTGTTTATTTTCTTGTCTGGCAACCAAACAACCCTTGAAAAATAACCAGACAAAACATTTTCTGCAATAATTATACTTGAAACAAAAAAGTGTTCAAATCGTTCACACGATACGATAATAGCCACCCCAATTAGGACTAAAAATCTAATCTTAAAAAAAATTGGAGAGTTTGGACTTCAAAGGAGTAAAAAAGAGAAAGAATTGTTCCAATTGGTCTTTTAATACTGTAATTTCTTCTCGACCAGATTTTTATGTTCAACATTTAATCTGTGCAGACATACAAATTTACAGCTTTACATTTACAGTTTAGAAGTTGAATTGTCAAAAATGACAGACCAAAAAATTCTATCCGCGTTATGCCTTTTAAATGCAATTAAGCACATTTAATCTGTACAGACATAAAATATTACAGCTTTACATTTACAGTTTAGAAGTTGAATTGTCCAAAATGACAGAGCAAAAATTTCTATCTGCGTTATGCCTTCCAATGCACTTTAGCTTCAGATTGATGTTACTCGAGTTTCAGATTGATATGCTGATAAGAAATTGGCGCGTCTCAGACCAGAGCTAAAGATGTCCTATTTAATGTCTTCTCTGGCAACCAAACAACCCTTGAATAATATTCAGACAAAACATTTTTTGCAATAATTATACTTGAAACAAAAAAGAGTTCAAATCGTTCGAACAAAATAATAAACATCAATCAATTTTCTTAAGGAATCACATTATAAATTTTTTTCCAATTGTTTTCTTTCTAAAAATAAGAATAATTTTGAAACGCTCCTAGATCACTATTTAAATTTGAATTGTTTTGATCGGGTATTTTGCTAAAGACTCAGAGACCCGTGAACATTAGCAGAATATTCTGGTCTGGCGAAATTTGATTAGAAACTTTTGCTATTTTTAGCTCAGCTGGAGAGGATCTTTGTCTGAATTAGCAGATCGCTTGAGTTGTTATACTTCTTGCGTAGAAAACACACCTTTATACCCCAGTTAATCTGTCGATTAGGGCGTTTTAGGTTTTCGGCAAAAAAAATTTTAAAAAGGTTATCGAAAACGATTGTGAGAGCACAAGGGATTTTAAAATATGAATGCGCGCGATCAGGCAGGGCAATTTGATCTTTTATTGGGTATATTGATCTTATAGCATGAGCGATCTTTTCAAGGTTTTATTAAGCTGCTCATCGAAACTAAGGTTCCTGTCAATTTAAATACCAAGATATCTGCAACTTTTTTGTGTTGTGAGACCTTCGTTTTTGTAAAAAATAGATCCGAAATCGGAATTATATCGCGAGAACAAGATTAATTTGGTTTTGTTTGCATTCAAAGTTAGTTTGTTCGTCTCTACATATTCATCTGTTTTCTGTAAAATTTCCATGGATTTTCTATGTAAGATACTTTCCTTCCCATAACAGAGAATACATGTGTCATCTGCGAATTGAATTACTTTTTGTGTTTTATATATATAAGATGAAGAATGGTTCATATAAAAAAGAAAAATGAGTGGTCCTTAAACAGTTCCCTGTGGCACACCGTGGTTAACAATTTCACAATCAATAGAAAATGTTATTAACCTTTTGTCTGCATGTCATTGACCTTTCATTTTGCCTTTTGTCTGCGGTTGGCGAGAAATGAAAGCAGCAATTCTTCCGCTTCCTGGGAAAAACCGTACATTTCAATTTTTTATGAATGTTATGCGAAATGGAATTAAATGCGTTTGCATGATCTAGAAAAATAGCAACAGGTTCTTTGCTTTGATCTTAATTACACGAAACTGTTTTAACCAGTTGTAAAAATGCATCGGATGCTGACTTTTTTCTCAAATCCTGGTTGCTCTGTATAATTTCATGCCTATCAGGGAAAACCGTCATCTAAGTCAGGAGGCACTCAATTTTTTTGCAAAAGTTGGAGTAACAAATTTGGTCGATAGTTTGTGCTTCTTGATTTATCGCCTTTTTTGAAGATTGTTATTAAATAGGCCAGCTTCATTTTGGTTGGGAAAACTTTCTCCTCAATGCTCTCATTAAGGCGAACTGTAGATGTACGTCTATAGCTAATTTGTAATACTTTATCCGACGAATTGATATTTCACCAGGTCCTGCTGCTTTGTTATCGTCCAGCAAGTCAATGACTGAATAAAGTTCTTTTCTAGTCACAGTTCTTAAAGTGAATTCAGGTATATTAAGTTTATCAGGGTATTTACAAGCAATATCCGAACCTTTGAAAACACCTAGATTAGCAAATGCTCTATTTAGACAATTGCCGATATTTTTTGGGTCCCTGGAAATTTCACCACTATCTAATCTGATTCAATCAACCTTGACACTTTTCACCTACCAACCTTACAAGATCTTAGGCAACCTGATCTACGCCAAGACACTTCAGGTTACTATGTCCAGACGGCCCACGTGACTTTTATTTGTTTTGTGTTTTTAAATTCATCATCGTGCAAAGTTTTTGCGTTGAAAAATCAAATCAATGTTACAGTTACAATTCAAGACTCCTGCTACAATCACTCTTTTGATTAGATTCCACTAAAGGTTCTTGGAAAAGTTACAAAGCGATTTCTTTTCCGAGCTGTTTTTTGCTTACACAAACTATTTTATTTTTTGACCAGACACCACTCTGATTTATGATCAGTCTATGTTCACGTTACACGTTAGATCAGGGGCGAGAGCGAACGATCTTCCATTCAAATTCCAGGTTTCCAGTAAGATATCCGAGGCAACCCAGCTGATTTCTTAAAGTAGATTTCCTTCAAGACTATTTATAAAACGGTATTAACTTACCCACTCACCACAGTGAGCATGTTGCGCAATAATAAATTTGCATGGCCATCAGAACGTTCATTAGGTTAAAACATATACCCTGAGCTAGTAAATGCGCAAGTCCCAGACTCCTTGCATTACAACAATGGCCCCAAGAATTCTTATCGCGAATTTGTTATACTGGATATTTTTGCGCTACTGGTACGCTTTGCCTCCCTAAGTTATAGAATTTTGATCACGAGATAGGAGCTCGAAGTTGCGGACGAAAAATTTGCAGAACATGCAAAGTTCCATAAAGCACAGCTGTTTCACACGTGTTTGTTTACCAAATAACTCAAAAAATTGCTATGGGGGTCAAGGTAAAAATCAAGGCGCCTGATTATTTTCACACTGATTTCTCGCTGGCTTTTATCGCTGTTCATGTTATTTTTGCTGTTCATGCTTGGAAAGCCCCCCATAAAAATCGAAGAATTGGGTTCAACTCTGTTGAGTGAATTTTCAGACAATAGGTTACTTTGTTTTTTTTTGTCTTGGCCGGGTAAAAAGGTAAATCAAAAGACGCCCAATATTTTACTCTATTGATAAAATTACCCGAAAGAAAATATGACATAACAATGCATGTAAAAATATATCAACGAAGTTTTAAATTTATTTACCAAGTTTTAAATTTGAGCTCATTTGGCCATGTCTCAGTAGCCCGTGGCACTTATAAACCATTACAACTGAACATGAGACCAAATTTTCCGCTTAAGCACACACAATAAAACATGCTCTGGTTATACCAGCTGTTAATTTGTAATTATATTATTGAGCGAAGAGATCAAATGGAATTGCGCTTAATGGCATTGGGTTAGTTCTCGGGAAACTGACGATTTTAGCCTTAAATAACGGGAGTGATCAGCGATAGCGCGGCGGAGAACGGTGCAAATTTATAATTGTTACAATTTTTTTAAACTATCCTTATAGTGCTGTTCTTTTGGTTACTTCGTTTTTTTTCTATTAATTCCTAACTTCAGAACTTTCAGTAGTTAATTTTGTATGACCTTTATGAACTCATTCTTATAGATTTATGGTCCAATTTGGTTACGACAGTTTGTTCTCTGTGCGAAGGACGCTTTATACTTAATACAGTAACTGTCTCCTAACTTTAATATATTAGTTGTCAGCCCTGGGCATCAACAAAGTCGCATTCCTTGAGCAAATAGCTCAGTCAATTTACTTTTACTGCAGCACCCTCAAAGGATATTGTGTTTCAGTCTCAACTAATGATACGGTAGTATGTTCATTGGTGCTATCTTCGATTTGTTTTTCAAAAATATTTTGAACCGGTTAAAATTATTTCAGCAGAAAGCCCGCCCATGATTTTTCTTTTTCTTGTTTGAATAATTGAAATATCCGCCACCTTTTGACGTAATCATTGTATTCTTAAGTCTGAAATTCAGAAAAAGAACCATGAAATTTTCTATTTTCGAAGTGCAAACAAGAGCTATAGTTTGGCAATTATGAATTTTAGGGTCAAAAGTTGACCTGTTCTGGTCAATTTTGGCATTCAGGGTAGACGAATAATATTTTTAGGCCATTTCCTACAAAAAATTTTTCAATTCAATAATAGCAAAACGTCAATAGAAAAAATGAATTCCATAGATAAAAAGTTTTATTATTTTAACCAAAAAACATGTTGAGATTCAACATTCATTTCAGACTAACGGAGCTTTGAGAATGATTACAGTGACTCAATGTTTAGTTTCATTCAGTTTTCAGAAAAGTTAACCATTTGATCTAGTGCTAACCAAAATACTTAAAATTCTTCTACAACCGGAAAAAAACATAACCGAAAATGACAAATAAATTGCTCTCAAGCTAATTGCGAGGGGTATCCGCAAGTTTATACCTAGGAAGCGTATCTACAGTGGTCATAGGGCAATAACGGTAGGTGCTTAAAAAGGAGGAGGAGGTCATCAAACCACAGAACTTAGTCTTCCACCATGAGTTTCCAAAAAGAAAAACATTGTTAATTCCTTTGAGTATGAACTATAAAATACAGAACATAGTTTAAAGGCAATGTAGTGTTAAGAAGTATAAATGAAACAAACGTCACATATTGTGAAAGTTTTAAATTGTATTAAATTTACAATGTGCTAAAATATCGACAAATTAAGAGAGAAGAAATATAATTGAGAAAAATTTTTTAAAATGCTAATTCTATAATTAACATTTTCGAGAAAAGAGAAAATTTTAAAAACTGCTAATCCTCCAATTAAAATTTCATAGAAGACTAAATGACGCCCTAAAACTAAATCAAATTAAGATTGAACTTGAAAGATTTGAGATTAGAATTCAATTCAGAAACCGTTGGGTTTTTTAGAAACTCATTCCAGAAATGATTTTTTATTGTAGTTTTGAGAGCCCGCTTTTTAGGGATATTCCGCCTCAAGGTGAGAGGCAAATCGTTATACCAGTCAATTGCTTTTTTTGAAAAACAGTTTTGCATTATATTTGTTTTTTGGTTCGCTCCAAATGACAGCTTGTTTGTACGGTCATTCATTTTAGCACTTAGGGTGGCTAACTCAGTGGTCCTGTCAAATTTGGTTCCATTGAAACATGCCTTTAATCCCCAGTTCAGTTGTTTATTAGAGTAACTCGAAGTGATTTTTAAGACCTGAGAAAAGAACAATTGGGTAATGCAGATGACATATAACATTTTTGATGGAGTAAATGACCTTTATGCCAACAGCCATTTTTCTTAGTACATTTTTAATTTCTTCATCGAAAGAAAGATTATAGTCAATATGAACTCCCAAGTATTTCACAACTTTTTTCTCGAGAACTGTACATCCGTTAACAACTATTTCTTCGATTTTGTTCCTTTTAGGGGCTCCAAAAATAATGAATTCGGTTTTGCTTTCATTTACATTTAACTCATTTTTCCTGAAAAAGAGAATGAGTTTAGCAATACTTTTTTCAAGATGTAACTTTGATTCAGAAATTGTTTTTCCACAGCAAAAGATAAAAGTATCATCAGCGTACTGGATTATATTAGCATTCAAATCAGTATCATCTTTCATATCATTTACATATATGTTGAAAAGCAGTGGGCCTAGCACAGTACCTTGTGGTACTCCACGGTTAAGTGCTATCCAATTTGATTCATACTTCGAGAATTTGACTTTTTGCACACGGTTTTCTAGATAAGATTTTAGAATTGTATTTGCTTGTTCACTAAAACCTAAAAGTTTAGTTTTGTGCAGAAGAGTAGGATGTTATATCGAATCAAAAGCTTTTGATAGGTCTAAAAAAGCTCCCGTGACGATGTTTTTTTTATTGAGATCATATCTGATTTTTTCAGTGCAATATAAAAGAGCATCTGTAGTTGACACTTTTTTCTGTATCCAAACTGTGTTGTTGCAAGCAACTTATTCTTCTCTAAATAAGCTAATATTTGATCTCGAAGAAGGACGTCGAAAATTTTAGCTAGAGCTCCAGTAAGCGAAATTGGTCGATAATTTATCGGATTTTCCGGATCATGTTTATTGAAAAGAGGCAACGCGTGGGCACGCTTAAAGTCGTCAGTAAAGCGTTGTTCAGTTAAGAAATGCTTAAACAAAAAACAGAGAGGTTCAGCTATGTGTTCTCTTGCATCTTTTAAAGCCCAAGCTGGAATGAGTGATGGACCCAACGGTTTTTTAACATTTAAATTGTTGAGTATATCAAATATCTCCTTGGTTGTCGTATACCTGAATATAACGTTATGTCGTTACTGTGGCCCTCCGGATTATTACGAAATTGATACTGTTCTTTTTTACCAAAATATTCACATAACGCTGAAAATTTATAGTTGAGAAGATTGGCAATATCATTTCCATTGGTCAAAACCGTTCCAAAACTGTTTTTGAGTCTTGGTATTTCTGTGTGTTTTTTCACAGTTTCTGAATTCGTTGATAAAATTCCACCTTTCTCTTACACTTTTTAAGTTTTGAAACACATCTAGCAGATGTTTTTCATTTTCCTGCTTCAAAACATTCTTGTTGTTATTATTTGATGTCTTTGCAAACTTTTTTACTGTATTTTTTTATATCCATTGTTGATGTAGCGTTAGTTTAGGCTTGTCATGGCGTATGAAGACGGTCTTTTGTGGAGCATGCTTTTTAATTACCGTTTCCAATGACGAGCAAAACGTTTTATACATGATTTCAGGATTTTCTGATAAAATGATCTCCAATTTATCGTTCCAACATCTAGGGAAAAAGCATTTTAGAGTAGTTTGTTTTATCAAACAATTTTTTGATAGCTTCTTTTTTATTTTTAACGGTTTCACCAATTAAAGTAAGCGTGGCTAAGTGCTCTATTAGCGACTTCGTTCTTGATGTTTCTCTTGTTGCTTAAGTTGTATTTTAACTCAGTAAACCGTACGGCAAGATCAGAGTTTTTAGGAAATTTCTTTCATTGCAATTAAAGTAATTAAGGTTGTAGTCACCTAGTAGAATTTTTTTTTTATTTTCAGTCGCTGCTCTATCTAAACCCAGGGCTAGCTCTTCCAAAAACAAATTTATTAGTTGTTTTTTTGGACAGTAAGCCAAAATTATGAACGCGGGCTTTTAATTTATTTTACACTCTACCCAAACACTTTCAAAATGGTCTTTTGACATTGTCTAGCTCATTTCGTGCTTTTGGATGAATTTTTATCGGAACGAACAAAAGAATACCACCGCCTTTATTTTTCTCTTGGAAATCATTACGTCAGTCGCATCAGAAGGACACTAAGTATTCTGAGTGTTTCGACCAAAACGGAATATCGTTAACTGATTTCAACCACGTTTCTGAGAAGCCCGAAATACAATTGTCATCTAGGTCAGATAGAAAATTCTTAAGGAGCAACCTTTGTCCAAGCACGCTTTGACAATTTTGATGTAGAAACTTTACTTGATCGTTGTATTTTTTCATTAAGGTGGTAAACTGCGTGTAATTGGGCGGTGCCCCTGGGTTTAATTCTACGTCTCCTGACAAGAACAAAAGAAATCTAATGACAACCAAGGAGTAAAGAAAATTCCTCAACAGGCAGGTAAAAATGATCTTCTTTTTTGGATACGCAATATTATTAGACATGCACGATGAAATCCTCTCAGAATTTATTGGTGTAGTAGTGAAGACCCAGTTCCTTTTTGATGTGATTACACACAAAATAAGCAAAATAAAGTGGAACTGAAGCCTCATTTTGAGACAATAAAAATAAAAGAAGACAAATGAAACTAAGAATATTCAGCAAAACAATTATCTCGACTACTATTGACCTCTCATATAATTGTAACTCTGTCTCCAATAATTGCGGTATTTTGAGTATTGGTTTGGATTACGTTGGTTGTTATTCAGAGCTATTAAATTATTGGATGTGGGAAGCAACTGAGAAAGCACACAATTTTTTTTCAAAAGGGACACCTTGTTTGTAATCGAAATGCAAATCATCATAATACAAACTATCGTAGCTTGGCATGGCTTTCATGAGGTCGTACACATTTGCAACTTTATAATTTTCATCACCTGCTAATGCATTTATTTTATCATTAAAAAGTTTAATGCGCTCATTAATATGTTCGTTTTTTGGCAGATTACGAATTGGTAGTACAATATTCTCCGGAGATTCTCTTTCTTGTTTCTTGTTAAAACAACCAAAACTGTATACTTCTCAAACAACTCGTCAATGTTTTTTTGTTTTTCTTTCAGAATTGAATTCGTCCCGTCCTGAATGAGAACTGTTTTGATCACTGTTTGGACTTGCTGAAATAACAAACTCTTTGATAATTGAGTCTTTTTCTTCAACTTTTTAAAATAAATCTACATAAATTCGGTACAGTTCATTTTTATTATGCAAATTGAACTCCTCTTGGTTCATCGTGTTGATAATTAGGATCTATTAAGGTCGTTAAAAGTATCAGAAAAAAGTTATAGGAATTAAGAACGAGATAAAGGAAAGCTAAAATTCTGTTTCAATTTGTCTTTTTTCTTCTTTAAGAACACATGAATAAAGCAGGGTCAACTGTTCCAAACGAGAGATTGCGCTTTTGTGACCATTTACACAGTTCGGTGGACATTCTGATATATGGGATGGGAGGAGTGTGTGCGATACTTATAGACAAGTTAAGATCTTAAAGCACTGCTCAGCAAATTATTGCCCTCGGGCGTTACCAGTTTATTGTTCCGACCCCACTTTTAGTGGGGGGAGGAACTATGTACTCAACTGGTTTTTTTTGGTCAGACAATTTGGCCGACCGATATAATCATCGTAGAGTTGTGAGTGGTATCATTAGAAAGCCCGTCCAGAGTAGAATATGGAATTAATAAGATTTTTTTTATTTTTTCGGTTTTTATAGAGTTATCGGGGCTTAAAAATTTGTGAATAGTAGACGATATTCCGTTGTTTTGTATTCACATTTTTCGTAATTTTTACCAAATTTTCGTTAATTTTGCTTATATATGTTGAAACTGTTAACGGCAGTGTGATTTATCTTAGAAGATAAAAGGGGGGTTGCTGAATTGTTCGATCTGGGCTTTTTGGCTAAAATTTATGCTAAAAGTTTCACTAAAGTTTCGACTTTTCGTCAAAAATGGGACCAAATTAGCTTTTTTAGCAGGCTTTCTCTGAAGTTGCTGGAATTAGACACCATAAAACTGCAGCCATATTCATCTTAAGCTTCAAAAGAGAGCTAGTTGCTCTCCCGCTGGATTTAAGAGTCTTCTGAAATGATAATTTAGCCAGATTTTCACAAATTTAATCTCGACAATTAAACCAAATGCATTATTTAGTTTTGATATACTGTAAAGCTTTGGTTAAAAATTGTTCTATTTCTCGACCGTTTGAACAATTGAGTGTTTCCGTAGCCACTCAGCAATATCAGGGCTGATATTGATCTCGCCATGAATCCTTACGGCTTTTTTAATGACAGATACTATTTACAAAAAATGAGGCCGAACGACCATATATTATGGTCTCAGAGTAAAGCTCGTGGTTTTTATGACTCTGACCAATTGCATTCGTAAAATTTTGTGGATTTCTTATGGTTATGCCCAATCAATGCTCCAAATAGCTCCATGGGAGGTAGGAGTGAACCAGACAAAGCTTTCAGTTGTTATCTAACGTCTGTTATGACTTTGAATTTATTTGTTTTAAGAAAATGTCGGCGAACTTTTAAACTTTGCGACTAATTTCTCTTAATTCTCTCAGCTTCGGGCGTAGTCTCAGCAAAAACAAGCAAAAAACTATTTCCGTTTAGCTAATAAATTTATTTCTAACGTTTTTTTTATTAAACTAATGGATTCTTGGTTTTGAGACTACAGGATTTCAAGTTTCATTTTTGAGCATAATTGCAGATTTTATGAGTTCATTTTATTTCGTTGGCAAATTATCACATCTAAAAATGAACAGGGTTGGAAAAAGGCGTGTCTGATTTTGTTATTTGTTTTTGTTGAATAGTTTGCGCTTGTGGGCTGAGACAGCGTTCTTTCGCAAAGTTAAGTGATTTTTTTTTATTTTTGAGTATGTTTGTCTTTTTTGGTTGTTGTACAACATATACCTGATAATATGAGAGATCTCAATCGCTTCCACAGGACGTATAAAAAACTATTGAAACCTTTCAGTATATAGTTACTTCTTTTAATGACATTCCAACTGACTTTTTTCAAAAAAACTTTGAAACTTAATTTGAAGACTTCAACTGTTTCGTTTTTGCTTTGATTTTTGTCACCGCATAACTCAATCTATATAATAAGAAGCCTCACGTACTTTTGTTGATTCAAACATTATATTCTCGGCTGGTTATATGTTTTAGCGGATTGCTTGGTTTAAGTTCTTTAAAAAAATCGAGATATCGATATTGTTCAATTTTTGGGTTTCTTTTGTTGTCATGTCCATGCAGTCCTTTTATAAGAAAACCCCCTTTCGATACTCAGATGAGAAGCAAGTGATGATTTACAGCTCTTGCAGATAACATCTTATAAACATAGCGCCTGGAACACTGTGCTGTCGTAAAGTTGTTTGAGAAGTTTCGACTTCTGCCTGTATTTTGACGTCTCATGGCTTAGTCTCATTAATGACAGGTTCAGTTGGCTTTCTGAGGTATTGCATCTTAATGGGTCGTTTTTTGGTGAAATTTTATGTCTGTTATGACTTTTGAAAAAAAAATGTTTTCAAACACATATTTGGATTTTTGAGTTTCGCCTTTTTTAAATTATCTTTTGTCACAACCCGTTTCTAGTGAGCTATAATTAAATTAATAACGGTTTCAGTTTCAACTATTGCTTCTCCGCTTTCTTACGACTGTCACTACGAAATTTTATAACACGTTTGAGATTTTTATAAACTTGTTCATTTTAAAGGACTTTAAAACGTATATAACGTTAACGATAGGTCCCATTGGCTTTGAAATAATGCACAATTGAACATTTTCATTGCTCTTTGACAAGTTTATAGTTTTTGAGGATTCACTGCTATTTTCCGCAAAGTTTTATTTTTCCAGCATTTGTCCTTCTCTTTGTAGTCGTTTGACGTACACTGGATAATGACAGGTCTCACTTGCTTACTATCGAGATTTTTCAAATGAAGTTTCCAGTGATTTCAGTTAAAATCTAATGATAATAATCAATTTTGAAATATATTATTTTCAAAAATAGAAACGTAATAATGAATTTCGCACCGTTGTGCTCTTTTTGTCGACCTGTTACCCAGTCGCATTGAGAACAGGTCCCATTTCTTTTCTATTGAAGTAAAGGTTAAATTTGCTTTGTTTAGGTTTTATCTGATTCAAGGTTGACTTTTTAATGATTTTTTTTTAAATATAGACATCGAGTTCTGGTCGTAATTAATGTTTTTATTTGATTTTTATTATAGTCTTTTCCAATAGTCGTATATCTATCGCCTCTCTATCGTGGCCTTATTGTATTCCATTAGTGGTTTATTGAACGATGTATGTTTTTGAAAATTTTCTATCTGTTCATCATTTGGTAGCCAATTAAGTCATGAATGTGGATGAGCGGTGTCGGAACATTATGTGCTCACGCACATTACCGAGTCTTCTTCTCTTGCTTCTCAAGTCAGCAAGGCAAACATTCGGTGCTCAGATGACAAATCCATTAGACGAAAAAATGGTAGAACAAAAACTTAAAAAATGAGTAATATAATAATTGCTACCAACTCCGTTTGAGTGCAATTGAATACAAAAATTCTAAAGAAACTACTAAAGATACCAGAAAACTAAAGACAACTTGAAGCTAAAGTTATCATGGAACTCCTCATAATTTTTGCCCAGAAAAAAAATTTGCGGGCAAATCTTACGTCCCCTCAACGGCATAAAAAAAATAAATAAAACGGACTAACGACATGAAAATTGGTCTTGACAGCTTTTTTAAACTGTGACTGAGACAGAAATTCAGATAATGCAAAACGTCAAGGGCGTAAATTTCAAAACGGTCAAGCGATAAAATTGCACCAAACACGATTACACGATTTTTGGAGCAATAAAAGGAATATAATTTTAGGAAACAGTCTCAAATTTGAAAAACTCACCTTAAAAGGTTTTAGTATCGCAATTTTTCGCATAGGCATGGGAATTGGCCTAGCAGTTCACACTTCTTTTTCCCATAATTCAGATTTAATTATATGGAGATTTAAGCACATTTTGTGATCTCAAAAAAGCATTTCTTGCTGTTAGTAGGCTTGTTTTAAGCATCCTTTAGCATCTTAAGCAGGTTTTAAAAGGTTTGTCGTGCGACTCAGTTCTCAGGTAGGGTGTTACAGTAGTGAACGCTCCACTTTACATGAACGCTCGTTTCTGGTAATTAGTTTTGGCAGCTCGGATACGAAACAGATCACGCTACAAAGGGTTCGGCGAAGAAACATGCAGCCGAGTAGGTTCGTTAAATACTTGGGAGAATTTCCATATTCGACTCGAGGCATCACACAGCCCACTTCATAATGAAAACTTTGCTTTATTGGCAGCCAATACAGATCTTTCAATAAATTAGTTGTTCTTGATGATCTCGGTTTTCCGAAAACAAATCGTGCTGCAGCATTCTGCGCTTTCTGATGTCTCTTCAGTTTTGAATCAGGTAGACCGCGATAGTGCATTACAGTAATCGAGTCGAGATAAAAAGTAACATCTTACAGACAAACCATGCAGTTTCTTGATCAAGGAATTGTTTACAGGCAGAAAGTTTCCGGAGATAAAAATTGCAGGATTTTCTATCCGCTCTGATTCGGTCTTCGAAATTAAAGTTTGAGTCTGGCCAAAGGCCGACCTTTTATAGAGTGTTTTCTAACTAGTTGCCCTTTTCAGAGAGCGAAACACATCAGTGCATTTCTACTAAAAGTAGTTAACTTTAAAACGAATATCTCAGTGTTGTCCTTGTTGAGTTTCTATTTAAAAGAATTTAAAAAATGCATATCATCTGCATAGAAGCGCTAGAGGCATCCAAGTGCGTCCAAATTCTCAAAAAGGGTGTTAAGAAAGCGACTGAAAAGCAAAGGTTCAAGAATGCTTTTTGGGATACTCCAAACTGCAGCTCGACCCCGTTAGATAAATAATTTGAAATCAGTACTTTCACGGTTCTATTTCGTAGATATGTGTCGAACAATTTTGCCACTGTTTCACTAAAAATATACGATTTTTCAGTATTTCCAGAGTACTTCATGCTGCACAGCATCAAAAGAACTATTGAGGCCAAGGGATTCCATTAGTATCGAGATACTTCTTGAAACATTACTCAGTACTAGATTAGAACACAAATCCTGGCGGTCTCAGTTGAGGGGTTTGGTCGGTCGGCGGATTGCAATGCATGCCACTTGTCAGTTTGATTGGGGTGATCAGCTAGTTGCTAATGCACAATAAGCTCAAGTTAATTTCCAAGCCAATGAAGATAAGGAACTGGTCGATAGCTAGAAAGAGATCCGTTGTCTTCGTCAATTTAAGTAATGGCTTAATCATACCTTCTTTCAGCGCATCAGCGTAAACTCCACAAGAAGGCAGTTGACCAAATCAACATCAGCTACAATCTATTTGCAGAAATTTTTTGAACCAGTCAGCCGGCATAGAATTATCAAAAGAAGTAGCGGAGGATAAGGAGTCCACACTTTCTTCCTCAGTCTCACAATCTACTGGGTTAAACTCAGTACAATGGTTATTTTCTTGAGACTCGCAGAAGAAAGGGTTGGTCTGGTATACTTTCTTTAATGTCTTCTACTTTCTCTTGGTAGAAAAAATTGAACGTATTTGCTAGTATTCTAGGTGATGGGAGTAGGGTCTGATTGTAGCGTGTGCATAAGTGACCTCAGTGGTTCAAACCGCGTTCTAACCCTCATTCACGAGTTTTGTCATGAAAAACTCAGTTCGTTTTTCGGTCAATAACTCATTGTAACCGCATAAATGTGGTTCCTAGACCACTTCATTATTACCTCAAGGATCACGTTTCAATTGCTGTTCCAGTAGTCTTTTCCTTCTTTTTAATTCATTGCATTCAAAGTCAAAGCATCGAGGCCTTTGAATTCGCGGTCTGTATGTGGTTCTCTGGACATTTAGTTCTCGCGCTTTCAGTATAGGGGAATTTACAAAGTCGAAAACATCATTTACCTCATATGAGGGCAATTTCTAGTCCCTACATCATAACTGTTTATTGAGGTTGCGAATACAGATGCAACATCGTTCAGGAACATTTTCGCATTTATTGATCTCCATTTAAAAGTAGATCTTCAGAGGTCACAAGCATTTTCAATGGCTCAACATACTACAAACCTAAGTTCAGATTTCAAGCAAAAAAGTTAAAACAAAGACAGGGTCAATATCTACTCTGGTAGTCAACAGGAAATGGGTAAAATGAGATCCAATGAATTTCGACCGTCGAGCGTGGGCACAAAGACGTAGTTGATCAAATTAATTTCGCCAATAAAACTGTTGAGCTGTAGCCAAGATGAATGTTTTCGGGATATTGAAATCACCAAGGGATAAGGCGTAATCGTACTCTAACACATAGGACGTTAGAACTTCAGAAATAAAATCAGAAAGAACTCTGATATACTTCCATTCGGAGGCCGGAAGATAGTACACAGACAAAGCTTCGAATTTGATAAGTTCAATCACGAGTTATTCCAAATAAGCGCTAACAACACCATTCAGTACTTTATATTTCATTGACTGCGGCAAAAAGACAACTGCACTACCTCTTTCTTGGCAATTTGTTCCAATGAAGAAGAAATCAACTTCATTGACACGGAAAAAGTTCTTCCTTGAACCATGTCTGAGTAATCGAGAGAAACACTGAATGGTGAATTGTTAAGAAATTAAAATTTTTGTCATTTTGTTGCATATTGAACGAGCGTTAAAAAGTGCAGCACTTGCCAATTGTTTGCGCAGTCACAGAGACTTTACAGGAAATTCGGCTTACGAAGTAGTATTTTCTAGGAGGACCTCGCGGTTTGAGCTATGCGCCAGCAATCGGCTCAGCAGTTGATAACGTTCCATTGACAACTTTTACTATTATACGTGCTTTCTTGAAAATCCATCTTTGTTTTCCTTTTCTTTAGATTCGTAAAAGTCAATCGGAACATGGTCTTCACTTGTAGGACCTTCCTCATCTGAAGATGTGCGATCATTACATGCTCGTAATATGCAGCCTATCGAATATAGACCGTCTCTAATACTCTTTTATTGTATGAAAATACACACGCTGCACAATTTCTTCTCGACTTCCGAACGTAAATTCTATAGTTCACAATACTGATTGCATTAATTACGGTAAAGGTACCTGAATAGATGTTAACATAGTTGACCTAGTTAGCAGGAAAATTGTTCTTAGCGGTAAAGTTTCTACAGTTGTATCGGTACTCATATTAGCAGCCCCAGCTACACCTTTGTAGGTACGTTATATTCTAACAACAGCATAGGATTCTTCAAGTACTTATAAGCACTGAATGAACCTTAATAGTTACTTATTTTTGGAACAAAAAAGGGATTTGTAACCGACACGTTAACGATTGTGATGGACACGTTCAGGACGCATAAGCACGGCCATAGTCAATAGTAAATAATTGAGCATGATACTTACCTCTTTTACAATCATATTAAGTCATATATGACTCAATACCACATGGACTTCATACAAGGAGCATATGACTTCGTGGTAATCATACATCTTAAGATGAAAATTGTAAACCTTTCATTTTCGAAGCCGTAAAAATGTCTTGATCTATACAAGGTCATATAGAAACCATAATACATCGACTGCTTCAGAATCCTGGAAAATGTAGTAAAAAACTCGGAGATTATGGTTTTTTAAAACTCAAGAAGTCCGTTTTGTGATCCAGAAATCCGTTTCTGTTCAGTTATAAATATGTTCAGCAAAATTTAAACATCTCCAGCTGACTATAATATATATGCGCTATAAACAGCCTACTTCTCGCACATTTTTTCAGAGACTTTGCGAACAATTAAAATCAAACTTTTTAGCTAAATATGACACTATAAGAACCAAATCTAAACCATGCATTGTTAAAACGAAGAATTAAAGGTTAGAAGTTTTCTATGATCAGGCACCCTCCTTGCATTTTGGCAACCCCCAGTTGAAAAAACGGATCTTTTCTGTTCCCCTGCTGTTTTATTTCCCTACTTGGAGGGAGTAGATCCAAAAATACAATACATAAATAGAGATGACTGTGTGAACATTGAAGTCTTTAACAGCTACTCAGCTTGTGGAGGGGGGCAATAAGCAATAAGGGAAAATGAGAAAGATCAATCAGAAGTTAAATTTGAATTGAATTGAAGAAAAGAATCAATCAAACATAATTATAATCTAATTAAATCCAAAAAAGCTCTCTTAAGCGGGTTAGTTTCAAGTTACCCGAGTTTTTATCTGAAATACACAAATACAGTCTTTAAACTCTGTTCAATCTCGCTGTTGAAAGTTCAAAATAAATTTCCTTTATTAACAGATGTGCGTGCTTTTTGTTTCCGTTAACAAAATAAGAGCAAAACCTTCCAATAATGCTATCCAATAACTCAACTATCCAATCAGAGATCAGAAATGAAATTGTCAAGGATCGCGTTCGTTTGTAAAGCAAATTTGTGGCCGGTCAATTGACCAGCACTTAAGCAAATAAAAGGGGGGGTTTCAAATGGACGACGTTTCAAATGGAAGACATCGAAATTTTGCGTCAAATTTATGAAATATTTAAACAGCCTGCAGACTGCCAGAAAATAGCCGCCATTGACGCACATCGTGATTTAAACAGAAAAAGCAAACATAAAAATTGACCGGCTTTTTTTCCTAAGTTTTAAAAAAATGGGCGTATTCGGTGAGCAGTTTCATTTAGATTCTAAAACTATACATAATTCAGATTCTAAACTGAAAGCTACTATGCTTTATAATTATGTCAGCTATCAACCGCTCTAACGAACTTTGATAACATAATGCACTATGATTTAATGAGCTGGCTTTATCCGTTTGTCTCGGTTTTATTTGCTCTTTTTGACTTCGAATGCGTTAACAATATGGCGTAATTCAATGCGTGAAATTTAAAATCCATTAGTGAAACATGTAAGTCAGAAGTCCGAAGTCAAAATCCGTTAAGCGTAAAAAATGTCTTATGTAAAACGAAAAACGTGATCAAAAGGTAAAGCGAATTATAAACATAGCAGGACAAGTCCTGAAAGACAATTCAGAGAATTGAATGCAAAAGAGACCTAATGTACCTGACAAGCAGAACAATCGCAGCCAAAAATACAAAATCTCAGAATTTGAGAAACTAAAAGAATCAAGCTAAACAAAAAAATTAATGCCAAATTTTTTGAAGCTTTTAACATGAAGGTCATCCATGACACGATTAAATATACACATTAACCGACGCACACGCCTTGAAAGGTATTAACTTCCCAACAAAGGTAGAAACACTCGAGCAATATGACAAAAGCATAAAAAAATGAGAAGTGCAAGTATTAAAATTTATTAATTTTCGATGGAAAAAATGTTCAAAGCCATTTTTTGTCTTTTGATTTCTATCATGTAACACATCTGCAAGACTTTTTTGGCGGCCGGTAAAGAGTTAAACTCAAAAAAAAAAATTATAAAAATTTAAAAACACTCAAAAATTTTAACAAGATCTTGCTAAAATTCGTTATAATATCTTCAGAACCATTTCATTGTCTCCGGAGACTATCCAGCATCCCTATTTCAAGCCTTAAATAGTTTCACTGGCTAATAAAGATCCATAAACTTGAACATAATAATTTTCAGAAAATTTGAAAAATAAATTTGAAAAATAAATTGCTTCAACTCGTGATAGAAATTTAATAACCATTTCATTGCCTCTAGAAACTACGCAGTAACTTATTATCCAAATCTGATGGAGGTTCCCAGACCCCTGATGCAGTCAAAAATTTCAAACAATTTCAAAAACTTGAAAAAATTGCAAAAAGTTGAAAACTATTTCATTGCCACTCTAAACTATGCAAAAGCATACTACCAAAGCATATAGTAGATTCTCTGGCCACACAGAAAAAAAACAAATTTTTAGATATTCAATTTTTCAAAAAAGAGGACAACAATATTCAAAAAAATAAAAGAAATGTGTTTTATCAAAAAAAAAATTGCTAAGATTTGCGATAAATGTTGGAAACAATTCCACGGCCAGTTAATTTTTTTAGTAACCTCTTATCATACCCTATATGAGGTTTCTTGAACTCTGTGGCTGGAAGGACTTAAAACATACCCGGCAGATTGCCGGAAAAAAGCCGCCGTTGATTCCCATAACTCTATTGGGATTGAAAGAAAAGAAAATATCAACAAAAATTAAATTTTGTATAAAAACATTTTTAAGTGCGATTTATTTTGATGTCATTTTGTAATTTAACATACTCCTGTTTCTCAGTGAGAGGCTACAGGGTCTAGTATCAATACCAATAAGCATTATAGATAGTAACTAACACTTATGAGAACAAAGTTCATGCACCGGGCATCTAAAAATGGGCGTTATGGGTTTATCACGTTTCCATTTCTGACTTTGATTTTTAAATACTGAATCACTTCATTTTGAATTGCTTTGCTGAGCAGCTGATGTTTAAAAGGACTTTGAGCAGAATGACAGAAGAGTGAAACTAGCCTAGAGAAGTCAAAAAGATTTCACGCAAAATGTCGAAAAAGCGGCAAAATGGTTAAAGCGAAAAAAAATTCGACGAAGTAAAAAAATAGGAGGGCTATAATAACCGGCTGAGAAGACGAGGGCGGCTATTAATAATGACAATAGCTGTCAGATAATTTGATAACATAGCCGGCAAATTGTCGAAAAATAGGCGACGTTGACCCGCTTGACGCATAGATAGGAAGAAAAAGAAAAAATTAAGAGATAGAAACCCACAGTTTTCGAAGTGTCAAAGATTTATAATTTGGTGTGCAACTTCAATTAGACTCTAAAATTATACTTAATTCAACTTCTAAACTGAAGGCTATTAGGCATAATTAGTGCCAGCTAGCAATCGCTTTAATGAACCTTGATAACCTAATGCGCTAAGCCTTAATGAACGGGCTTTATATGCATATCCCGTTTCTCTTGATTTTGCTTTTGACTTTGACCATATTCACTGCATTACGTAATTCAAAACGTGAAAGAATTTAAAATTGGTTCAGTTGAAACAGTGAGTGAAGTAAGTCAGAAGTCAAGCGTGAAAATCGACTTAAGTAAAATGAAAACCGGGATCAAAAGGTAAAGCTAATTGAAAAAAAAGGAGAGCACCTAAAAACAGCCGTTGAGGGGCTGACGACGGCTATTAAATAAAACGTGCAAAATCTCTATATGAGGTGATGGTTTCTGTCAAAAAACCGACGTTAAAAAGCGCCGAATCGATAAAGTACAATTGGTAACGAACAATTACGCCAACGTAATATTGTTCCGATTTTAGGTGCGCCGGAAATTTATTCAATCTTTCACTCGACAAAATTCTAAACCAATGATATAACCACTTTAACTGAAATGAGCGCAAAATTTGAACCAGAAGTGGCGAGACTTTGGATTTTCTTACTTATTAGGTCAAGATAATTCGAGCGAGATAAATTTTAAGTGAACAATGATAATTGCAGACCATGGCCATGCCTCCGCGGCCCGTTGGACTTGATATAAATCCATCACAACCCAACTACTGATCAGTGTCCTGGTTGTGTTAAAATAAATTCTCCCAGCATTTAATTGATAATTAATTAGTATTGTCCGTTTCGGCACTTTTAAAATCAGTTCCAGCGTCAGCACTCTTAAACGTCCGTATAGTATTACGTCGGCATATATGTACGTAATCCGTATAATTATACCGACGTTAAAACGTGAGAAAACTGAATAGGAAAGTGCCAAAACTGTCAATACCAATTAATTATCAATTAAATGCTAGCGGAACTTTATTTTCAAAGCAACCAGGGCACGCTGATCAGTAGTTCGATTGTGATAGATTCACATCAGGTCCCACGAGCCACTGAGGCATGTCAATGGTCCGAAATTATCATCGTTTGCTTTAAATTTATCTCGCTCCAACTATTGTGTCCTGCTAAATAATAAAATCCAAAGCCTCGCCAACTTTATTGTGATTACTTCAGAATTTTGCGCTCATTTCAGTTTAAGTGATCTGATTGGTTTAGAAATTTATCGGGTGAAAACCGAATAATTTTCGGCACTCTTATAATCGGTATAATATTGCATCGGCATAGTTGTATGTCACCCGGCGAAACCTCACCTGATTCAAAACAAGCTGAAATCGACAAATTGCATTTAATTAGTTAGTTAATATGAAGTATATTTGCTTGGTTAAATTGATCTGAGGTTCGGTTGTAATAGTTCGAGAGCCATCCCATGAGCCGCTGAGGCATGGCCAAATGACCCGCGATAATTTCTGAAATACTGGGTTATAATTGGTTGAAAATTTTTGGGTTTCATTTCAAGAGTTAAATTTAATTGGCTCAGTAAATTAATCATTTATTATTAAAGCTTAGGCTCTTATTAACGTCGGCGGTTTTTGAAACCATCGCGCTGATAATTTAGTCCTAGTTGACGAGACGGTGCACACACATGTTATTGCGAGAATAACAAGTTCGGTCGTGATAGATTGTTCGGTTGTGATAGATCCATATAGAGTCCCACGGGTCGCTAAGGCATGGCCATAGCTCGCGAGGAATGGCCTTACTCGTTTAATTTACTCATTATGGATGCTAATGACTATATTATGGATAAAACAGTTAAAATGGGAATGTGTTTAGCGAGGACTAATTTTGAGAATGCATGCAATTGTCGTCCAGTTGAAACAAAATTCAATGTCGTCCATTTGAACGGTCCCCCAAATATAACTACTCGAACACCTTTTCCCCATAGCATTCAGTAAAAATTATTGAAATATTGATATGAGAAAATTCAATTGCATTTATAATTCATTGTTCTGAATTTCAGATATTGGACAATCGGGATGTCGAACTGCATCACGTCCTTACAAATTTTCAAAATTCAAAATACTCAATTGGTGAATGGATTTTAAAAAAACTATGTTTACTAACTAATTTGTGATAAATTTTCAGTTGATGAACATTTTCTCAAGTTTGAAGAAACTTGGCTATTTGCTGAGCTCTTCAATTTTGCTTCCGCTTTTGTTTTGCCAGATCCACTATTTTCGAAGCGAGATGAATTGTTTCGTAAGATCCCCGCAAACAATCTCTGGGGCTTGCCACTATCTGAAACAAAAATGAATCATGAACAATTCATTATCAAACGAAAATTAGTTATTCTTTAGTCACAAGCCGTTACATTTTGCAGATTACTCTATGAAGATGACAATAACATGGAAAATATAAAAGGGGAACACAGAGCATGAAAGAGCAAATAACAAGAAGCGCTCAAATTACTAATGAGGCCAATAAAGGATCGCTGCAATTGGTATGAATTGTTTAATTCGGCACTCGCATGAAAAAAAATCACTAAACGATTTCACTAAAAGATTCAACTCACTGAGGTTGCAACAAACACCAGTAACACCAATTTCGAGTATCAAAAAGCAGTAGTCTACGAATTTATTTACAGACGTAAATGACAAAATTGTCCAATTACTCAACAATAAAGAACTCAACTCTCCAGTAACACCATATTTTGACGTAAAGTCGAATTAAGGGATGCAAAAGCCATGTACATCTGTAAATTATTTTATTAGAGCATAATAAAATGGCAGCAAAACCGAGAAACACGTTAAACTACTTCAAGTAAAATTACTGTTCCATGTATTAAAGGAGGCATATGTTCTCATAGAGAATTGTAATAATTCATTTCTTATATCTCTGTAGTAACGATCTAAGAGATCAGTTTTGCAGAAATGAGCAACAAAATTGGTTCAGTCTGAGCAGAATGGAACGTGCTCAATATTTATGGAAACAATGTTACCTTCAAAATTTTAATGCCGAGCTGCAAATTATGAAAATGATAAAACCTCCAAGAATTGAGTGAGTTCGCATAACAGGAATAAGAGTACAATTAACATTAGGGGCTCACCATTTTCAACTTTGGGAGTGAGATTTTGAGATCCACTCAATCTTAGAGACAAGGCTTTACCACTCAAGGGCGTAACCAGTTCATTCCGTTTCTGAATACAAAAAGTCGCGACAAAATTTATTGGTCAGTGCTGTTGTAAAATTCGGATTATAGTCCACGTAAATTTGGGAGCTATGACAGCTTAATAACAATAATAAATATAATAAAGTACTATGACAATAATAAATATAACCGGCTAACATCAGGCGAGTTGCTCTCAAATGAATGGCGAGCAGTTGGCTTCGTCAGTATCTAGCTACGGTTCAGGGAGGCTAGCTTTAACTCAAACGAATGGGCATGGGGTGAGCGCAGCGGGGGGGGGGGGGGGGGGTTGCTGGGTTATGAGTGTAACGACGTGCAGGGATGGGAATTGGGGGATATGGGGGGGGGGGGGGGGTTGAAGACAAAAATTCAAAAGAGTAAGACAAAAAATCGGTCAATCGCATAATAAAGAAAGACCACGGGATTGATATATTTGCTAAAAAATTTGTTTGAGAGCAATTAATGAAAAAATTCTAACCTGCAGGCTTCTTGGAAGTGGTCTGCACACTTTTGGACTGTTCCGATACACCTGAGGAACAATCGCTCAAGCTTATGTAATGGCCTTCGTGCTTCGATGAGCTCGATTTTTCGTCTTGATGGTGGTTTTCCAACGACGGCGACTGGGTCGGTGTTGGCTCGCTAAAATTTGAACTAACAGGATTCGCTTGCGTTTGAGTAATGGTGGGTGACACCGAGCGATTCTCTCGTAAAAGTGGTGAACGTCGACGCAAATTTGGGCTCGCCGAGTGCTTATCACGTGACCGACGGGACGGAATTGATAATGCGTTTTGATAAATCGGCTTGGAGTTAGATTTGTCTTCGCCATCACTAAACTTGATTTCTATTGAATTACTTTCATGCTGTCTTTGACTGCTGTCGAGATCATAATTTAAATCAATCAAATCTGGCGCAGACGCCTGGGGTTGATCTGCAGAGCCTTGGTTTTGTGGAGCAGAGCTTTGCTTGTTCTTGTTTATGACAGAATAAGTATGTGATTCTCCGGCGACCGATTTCGCTTTAGCTTCACAAATTTTTTGCTCTTCGAAAATTTTTCTTTCATTTTCAACTGTCGAATGCTCTCCACTACGCTCTGAAAAGCATAACAATTTTCAAATTCCGCATCTAGTCAGCAAACATAGAACAATCAAAATCAGTACTTGTCCCACCTCATTTGTTCAAAAATATAGCAGAAACATTTCACGCAAAAATAAAGATTCCTCCTGCGCACTCAAGGATAAAACAAAGTTCATACCTGAAAGTTCTTCAACGTTCTCAAGCAAAAACTCGAAAAATCAAAACCTTTCGTGGTAGTTATTAGTAGCTAACAAGACAAAAATGTACTGTAGACAAGAACTCATTTGGGGAAATTCTTTGATAGGTAAATATTACAAAATTTCCCCAAATGAGTTCTTGTCTACAGTACAATTTTGTCTTGTTATCAACATCAAACAAAAGAAAGCTAAATATTCTTAAAACACATTAAATTAAAAAAAAACATTAGTTTGATTGGGTCTTTCCCATTACAGCCCCCCCCCCCCCCCGCATGAAATTATAGCCCCCCCCCCCATTATGGCATATTTACCATGATTGGGGGGGGGGGGAAGGGGCAATAGGTTATCTGACCATTAAGCTGGCGGCTATAATGTTAAAGACTCGCTTGATTCATCTAGTTTCGCTATCAGTTGTTTGTGGTCTAGTGCTGTCTTTTGTTATACAAAAATAGAATTGTTCAATTTCTTTCCCTAGGTTGTTAAAATTTGACTTTATAACACTATTGTCTTCAAATTCTGTAGTGCAGGTGTTCATTTCTCATAATACGGTAATCAATCTTTCGCACGCATGTCTCCTCCTATAACTCATCAAAAATCCT
The DNA here is from genome assembly GCF_964194025.1 of Convolutriloba macropyga. NCBI lineage: Eukaryota > Metazoa > Xenacoelomorpha > Acoela > Convolutidae > Convolutriloba > Convolutriloba macropyga. The sequence goes on along the minus strand of NC_134476.1, from coordinate 31,641,211 downwards.
GCTGTTAGACTTTGTGGTGTTGGAGAAGTCGTGCGCCGTAAAAGTGAGTTGAGAATACTTGGAAACAACGGGAAGCTCTGCCTAAGCCCAAAAGTTGGTACTGAATTTGCTATTCATTCAAAAAGGCCTAATTTGGATGTTCCGGGCACTGAAACTTTACTCCGAATTGACAGTTAGCTCAATTGACAGTTAGCTATAGTAAAAACATCTACATAGAGTGCGCTACTGAAAATTACCTCGCAGACCATTCGATCTGTTCTTGGCCGGCAAATATTTGCAGTCTCAAAAAAGCCCCACCCTGGATGATGTTTGCCGTAGCAGTTTTATGCTGACAAACTGCAACAGATTTATTTGTTGTACAAATTGAGAGTGACGCAAAAATGGTACATGGAAGATGGCAGTGCGGTTGGAAGATTGAGGGTCCTGCTGATGTTCTTCGTTGGTTTTGTGCAACTATGTAATGCATCATGGATACATAGTGAATGCCTCAAATTGGCATTTCTAAGTAAAAAAAACCACGCGTAGACCAGAGTTTTTGAGATTTTCAGAGGAACTGATTTTGATATTGAAGACAGTTGCACTGTTTTGGGGTCAATGCCTGGAAGAAAAGACTCTCGCAAATGCTTCCTGGAGAAGACAGCACAATTTGCAAATCTGCTCAAAAATTTAGGAAAAGCAAAAATATTACCAGAAACTGCCATCTAGTTTTTCACGAGCGTTATACCGCACGTGTTTCTGGCGTTTTTGCTCGGAGAAGCGAAACAAACACAGCGCTCCATTTACAATATTTTTCGCTAAAACTCATCTTAAACCCTGCTTTCCAATCTGCAAAGAACATTGATGCTCAACATAGCACAACAAAAATTAGATACAGGTTCGTGAAGGTATAAGGGAATACGCTTTGGCGTCGTAGTTGGTCAATCGCTTTAGTTGCAAGACAGAAAAAGCTTACAAAACATCAATTATCACTGAGCATGACGCTCGACTTGACGTAAAATCTAATGGCGTATGGGTTCAAGTTCAGTAGAACTATGTACTGCATTTGTTTCTGGCGTTTTTGCTCGGCCAACTGCTGGCGCTCAGAACGTTTACTGTAAGTAGAGAAAATGGGATTGTTCAAAACGAACACAGCGTTGTAGTTTAAAAAAAGAAATTTGCTCAAGATATATTCTCCACTCAGTGCCTAAATGCAGAAACGAATGCTCCAAACAGTTTAATGACTTCGTCCCCAGAACCACCCATCACGCGGAATCTCATCCCAGTTGAATTCAATGGCGATTGCGAGGGAATGACTACATCAAGGAGCCAATAGAACAGGACAGAGAAAACATTTCTTAGCTCGCTGCTTTCAAGACTTATGAGAGACTTCAGGGTTTTTCACCTCATACAAAATGGGGCCACTTTTCAGGAAGACAGCGCTCTACTTACAAAAAAATCCGTTAAAAGAAAAATGTCATTTAGTCCGATCAGCGTCAGAAAAACGAACCTGATCTCTTTCACTGCCTATCCATTGAATCTTTCTGATTTCACGCTGAACTAATTGGGACTAGGCGACCATTTCTGTATTTGGTAAAATATTGAAGCAGGAAATATATGTGATTGCTCTAGTTGATAAAGTTCAGATTAACCCCAAACATCCACTGTGCAAGAGGATGTTACGCCCACAAATAGAACAGCAGAATTAGAGATTTTCGCGATTATGATTTAGCATGCAAGCAATGACGTCGTAGTTGAGATTTCACTTCAGTTGCTTGAGAGCAAAAACTTTTACAACAAATTGATTACAATTCACAACAGCGCTGAAAAAGCTATCAAATCTAAAAAGCTTGTGAGAGTTGAGATTCACTCAAATTTTTGTCTTAGAGAACAATTTAAAACCGTTGGCCAAGCCATGTCAAAAATGCCAAGAAAATCTGCTAATGTCACGAGGCAATTGAAAAATCTCAAACATCAACAAGTCTTCATTGATTTTGAGAGTAAAAATTTTGGTTCTGCTCGTGTTTTTTTGCTTTTTCTCAGACTTCGGGGACAGTCGTGAAAACTAATGTGCAATTGAGATTGCTAAAATATGCACTTTTGTTAAGAAGGAGGCATGTCTTGACTTACTAATTAGTGTGGTTTTACCGGCAAGCCATTAGACGCGGCTCAGAGAGCCCAGCTTATTGATTTACAATGCGTTTTGGCCGTTGGAATAGGCACGCTGCTGTGACGTTTCACAGTGGTCGACATTGTCTGATCTCTTAATAATATCTTTCTCCCGTGTTAGATTTTCACAGAAAAATCAGTTTTGGTGCCAAAAACGTCAACTTCTTTTTCATGTTTGTTAGTAAAGAGGTTTTTGGAGTTTGGCTTCAGCCACAGTTTTCCAAAGTCATTCAGCTTTTAACTTTTCGATTGAAGATAGGTTGTTAGAAAAGACGACTGGTGACAATGGGATCCGATGAACACGAGGAAGTTGTTTTCTGGTACCACGTTTTTCATCACTTTTTCCGAGCAACCTCAATTTTGAAGACCAGATCAATTAATATGCATATTCAAGTAAAAATATCGTTGAAAAAACTTTAAATTTTGATAAACATCCCCAACCTGATTTTTGCCATTTCATCAAACAGATTAAAAACACTGGCATTGTTTATCTGAATGACCAGAAATTTCAATGAGTGACCGACTGTAATTGAAAAATTTATCCATTACTAGTTCCCGCGTTCACTAAGAACCTTTATTGTTAATGCAATATGAAGTCCGCAACTCAAGACAGGTATTGGCCACACCTGGCATGCGGTTTCCCGACAAACCAAACTCAACAATTCGTATTTGCCATGCCGATAGGATTTTTGACCGGACAGACAAATAAATAATTATAGATCAAACTTTTTTGTGGAAACATTTCTGTTTTTTGAACGCTTTTAAGGAAAAAACACGCTAATACTGTGTGTGTGTGTGTGTGTGTGATCCCCGTCATTGATTGGGGGGCTGTTGAGCCGCGACAGCTACAAATTCGGTGACTTTCTCGGGTTCGTTTTGGATTACTGTGGGGTCTTGTGATATGCCCATCTTCTTTCGTTGATTCTTCCAGTTAGGACAGCGTAGCAGCCAGTGTTCTGTGTCCTCATCTTCTAGTCCGCAGTGTGGACAAGTCGCAGTTTCGGCTCTTCCATGTCTAGCTCTTGTAGCTTGCAGAAAAGGCGCTCGGTTCAGTCGTAGGCAATGCAGATCAACTTCTTGTGCTCTGGTTCTGTTTTCCTTGACCTTCAGCGGCTGTCCAGCGGTTAGGCGTCTATGAGGGTGGTCTGGCGGGACACGCTTGTTATAGACACGCTAATACTGTTCTTCCTCTCATTCGTCTACTCCCAGACAGCTCTTACAAACTTAAATGGTAGTTTGAGCTCTATCTGGTTAAATATTTTGTAGTCTCAGTTCTTTTACAAGATTAGCATTTTCGTATATCATGGCTGTTTGAAAAATTGATTTATTAACTCAGTCTTGAGTTATTAGAAAAGATCAGACATATAATTATGTATCAAGATGAGCTCAATGAACTGTTTGTTTCATTTCACTTATTTTTATCGCCTCAAGAGAGTCACTTCAATTTTGAGAACAGGTCAACTAAGATTCAGATTCTAGTGCAAAATATCTTTATCAAAATTGGATAAACAATATGCCACTTGATCTCTTTTATTGCATCAAACTGATTGAAAACAATATCATTGTTTATCAGAATGACCACAAATGTTAACGAGTGACTGAGTATGTAGAAGAAAAGAAAGT